>NC_056732.1:1211789040-1211997944 GCF_019279795.1 Protopterus annectens | reverse complement strand
GGGACCCAAAGGGTTTTCCGCTTTTCAGCCACAGATCAGACAGTAAACAGCCTCTTTACACACAACAATTCAGTCGGAGGTCTTTTCATTCAAGAAGAACCATTTCTGCATATTCTCCAGCACACATGTCTAACCAGCCATGCACTCTGACCTGTAGCTTACCAAGGGAATTCGGATTACAAGGATCACAATGTGAAATAAGTTGTTAAAACCAGACTGTAGTTATCAGTAGGCTTTTCTAAGTGACAGCCGATAACACAGGAGGCTCGGGTTCGGAAAGATTTAGTACTGTACACAGGCAGGCTAAATAATATACAGTCCAAGTATGTGAGTTTTGTCTGACTCTATACAGTAAGCAGTTTCTTTATATAGTGTTTACAATCAGCTTTTGCCCACCTTACTGACGTGGTCGGTCACAGGGCATTTCCATCACTATGGTCCGCAATAGTCTATACATACGTGGGTGCTGGGGTCGTGCTCTTAACTTGTTTTCTCATGGGAATAACACAGCCTTGCAAGGCACCTTGTACATTACAGGATCCTTTTGTGATTGTAGCTGTTTCAAGGACCCTAGACTGTTACGATACCGTGGACAGTTAATTTCTTAATACGTTGCTTTGTCTCTCTGGTAGGGAGTTGTACTGCTATCTTCGGTAGAGCTCACAAGGCCATCCTCCTCTGGGGAAGGAGTGCTGTTATGCATGTACATACATTTATTGTTCTGTAACCCAGCAAATAATTAATGATGACAGACATGAGCCTGCTGTACTGCTTACTGCCAGGTTCAGAATTCCATCACAGTACAGCTTAGCTTCACCAATTACATGCAGGCTTAGTTCTACTGCCATATTGTACGGTACAATTCAATACATTATATAGTATTTCGAGTGTAAGCTGGAACTTCATATGTGTTTCTATATATTTTACTTAACAACATCCATCCGCCATATGCATGTTCTTCCGTCCTTTACCTTGACCGTGTGTATTTGTCCGTCCAGCTACGCTAATGTCCACATGTGATGTCCCAGTTTCCCCTTCTTTGCCTGTAGCACCCTGTTAGGACGTCCTGTTTGTTAGGCACCTGTTCCGCTATATGTGATCGACTTCACAGCAAAGTTAATCATCGATGCGGTGGTCCAACGACCCGACTTGTCCACATGTGTACAGTTATGTGCACCGTGTCGTATGCAAACCTAGATGGTTTGGACGGGTACATACTACATGCCGGATGTACACATTCTGCTGACACATTCACATGCAGCCATTTACATATCTGTACCTGCGGTGGGTTGGGGACATGTGGGGTACGTATTTTCCCGCGTGGCATTGCCTAACACAAACATCTTAACACAGTTCAGGTATGCACATTGTGTGTGGTTGTATAGCTGCACACGGATGCTAGCAGGTTTGGGTGCAGGGGTATACATGGGTGTGACTGACATGTACAATGAGGCTATTGTGTGGTACATCCGAATGCATGGGTTCTGTTTCTGGATATTACACTTCATCATACACCATCCAGTGTATGTAACAGAGACGTTGCTGGGTCTGGGATATGTTGCTATGCACATGTTTGCCTGTGTTTGAGGTATCTTGCTTCCTTACTGTTGTTATGTCAGCACAGCTACCCGGATTTGTACTGTCACTACTGCTTGTGACCATTATGGTTGGCACCTTTTCCAATGCCCATAGTGGGGCATGTTATGTGGGCACTTCAAATTTGCAGGAGTACACATACTCAGGGCTAGTGCAGTTGACAGAACTTCACTTGTTTGCCATACTATGAGCTTATTCTGTAAGCGGTTGGGTTCCTTATTTATTTTCTTATGCCATGTCTGTGTTCCATATCGTAATGTATATGTTTTATGCTACTATTTACATGTATATTGCGGGAATTTGCGTGGCAGGATCGGAGGTCATTTTCCATTTTACGATTGTTGCAGGGACACGACTGTCCAATCAGGGACTGTCCATGGCACATTGGGACAGCAGGTAACCCTGGTGACCATGCCCATGTCGCTACTGGGGTTTCCACCTTTCCATTTTCCGATATGGGATATTTCCGACTCACATCTGACTTTACAGGCCGACACATACACACGGTCACTATATAGCATGGAAATTCACTTGCTTGCCTAAATAATATGCTTATTATTGTGGCAATTTCCTTGCTTATTCTGTTTTTTGTCATTTAGGTATTTCTGTTACAGAAATAACCAATTCATGCTACCATTACATTAAATACGGATATCATTGTGTCCTACAATCGTAGCACGCCAGCCATTTCTAATACGTTTTTTCGGGACAAAACTGTCCATGGAGTGACTGCCCCAACCAAAGTGGGACAGGTGGTGACCTTAGTCGCTGCTCCTATGTCGGTGCGGCGCTGACATGAGGCTGTACGCCTTCTCTGAGTGTAAACACTGACAGTGCATTGCGGACTAACGCGGTCTTATGCGTATCCTTTACTCCTTGGACGGGTACAGTTATGCCTTCGTGGCTTCTATTTGCTTCTCCATTAATTTGGGACGGGGACTATGTTGCATACTGTACATGCGTTTCATTCTGCACAGGACCTGGCTGCTGCCATTACTATTGTGGGCGGACCATGGCTGTCAGCACATTAGGTTGCTCACCTCATGCTGGCTTAGACACGCCTCCAGACGCATCCTACCTGGGCTCGCCACGACACCACGCACGTGTCTGTGATTCCGGTGCACTCTCATTATTATGTATATGGCGCTACTGCGCCGGATATTCCATGCACCGCCGGCGCAGGCCTTACGCCGGCCTTGCGCCGAGCTTCATGAATCCCGGGGATTGTCAAAACGCACAGTTGCCTCATTAATTTTTATAGGTGCTTTAGCCCATGCAGATTTTAATACCATCTCCTTGTCATAAGATGATAAAAATCTTACAATAACTGATCTAGGATACTTTTTATTTATATTAGAATTAGATAAAGACCTATGGGCTCTTTCAATACCAAAAGAAAATGCTTCTGACAGATCTAAAGTTTTGGGAAGCCAAGTATTTAAAAAGGAAGTAATGTTGTTACCTTCTATATTTTCTGGCAGTCCAAAAATCCTTATATTATTGCGTCTGGATCTGTTTTCCAAGTCATCTAGGTTTGGATTGAAGGTGTGTGTTCTGTTTCAATAAGAATTCAATGTTAATTTCTTCTTCCTGAATTCTGTTGTCCATATCATTAAGTGTCTATTCTATACCTGTAATCTGAGCTTTCTGATGTTGTATATCTTGATGTAACAAATCCATTTGTTTTGTGGTTTTCTCTATAAAGTTATCAATTTTAACATCCAGTCTGTCCATTTTAGTTGTTAGTTGCTGAATAGTTGATAGTAAAGACTGAAGCTCTTTCTTGATGCTGGAATCCTGACTGTTAGCCTTACTGGAACTCATTCTGAACAGAGGTGATGAAAGAGAAATTTCCAAGAAGATTTCTGACAGGAAAATTATTTAAAGTTTCTTTCTTTTTTAGACATTATTCAAGATACTGATATTCCAAACGTTTTTAGAAAGAAAATTATTACATTAGTTGAATTTTGAAGTAATAATTTCCTGTCAGCGTAGTTATGTTGGTGGAGCTGAAGAAATCTGCTGCTATCCTGTGTTCATCATTGGCCACGCCCCCTGGATTTGGATTTTCTGAGGTGCAGCATGTCCATTAATTCCGGGTTGGACTTGGCTTTATACATCAGGCACAGATCGCCTCTGAGCAGGCGGTATGCCACTGAGTAGAGCTGGAGTTTCTTTAACCGGGCAGCATATGGCATCTGTTTGAGCCCTTTGATCCTCTTTGTGAGGTACTTTTGGGGTCTTTCCAATTGCTGCAGGTGTCTGGTAAGGTACATCCAAAAAGGGGCATTGTACTCAATTATGGGCCTGATGAGGGATGAGTAAAGAGGCACAATGACCTCCCCTGATCTAGATGTGAATCCCTTCATGATTAGGTGGGCTATATCAAATGTTTTTCTAACCACTTTGGCCATGTGGCTTTCAAATGAGAGATTGCTATCAACTTGTGTCCCCAGGTCCCCAATTACTTCTTCTGTACTTAACGGATTACCACCTATGTGGTAATTTGTGGGCACTTTGTTTTTGCCAAAGGGGATGACTATACACTTTTTGGCGTTTAGCTTGAGGCCATGGCTCTGGCACCAGTTGTCTGTTGCTATGAGGCCCTTTTGTAAGATGCTTGTGTTGGCTGGAGAGTCAATTATGGTGCCTAGTTTGCAGTCATCTGTGAACTTGGTCAGCCACAGTCCTTCCATGTTGGCCTGTACCTCCGAGAAATATATACCGAACAAGAGAGGTCCCAGGACTGAGCCTTGTGGGACGCCACTTGTAACTGGTTTGGAGTCTGACATGGCTCCAGCAATTCTAACCATGTGGGTTCTGTCCTTGAGCCAGTTTGCAACCCATCTAGTGACTTAGGGGTTTATATTTAAGCTGGTGAGTTTATCTATAATGCCCGAATAGGGTATTGTATCGAAGGCTTTTGCGAGGTCCAGGTAGGCTGTGTGGACCACCTTCCCTTCGTCAATGGCCTTGGTGACTGTTTCAGAGAAATCGACCAGGATTAAGAGGCAGGATCTGCCCTTAACAAATCCGAACTGGGTCGGATCCAGTGTCTGTAGGTCCCCAATATCTTTATTTATGAGGTCCATGATGATCCTTTCCATAGCTTTGCAGACCAAGCTAGTCAGGCTTATGGGGCGATAGTTTCCAGGATCTGTTGAGGCACCACCTTTGTGGAGAGGGACCACTGTTGCTGTATGCCACTCTTTGGGTACATATCTTGTAGTAAGGCTGAGATTGAATAGTAGTTTTATGTTTGGGTTTAGCTCTTCTTGGAGTTCATGTAGGATGCAGCCTGGGACATCGTCTGGTCCCATTGATGCTGTGTTTTTTGCTTTGGAGAGGGCAGCTCTTACCTGAGCATCTGAGATGTCAGGGGGGCAGCACTCTGCTGGGGTAGATATTTGCCCTTTTGGTGAGGAGGGGGGGAGAAGTTTGTGCTGAACCTGTCAGCTAGGATGTTGGCAATGTCTGTGGGTTCAGTGTATTTTTTGTCATTTTGGACTAATTCTGAGCATATCTGGAAATTCTCACCCAGGTTCCTAACATAACTAAAGAAAGCCTTGTGATTATCCTTAGTGTCCTGTGCAATTTTTCTCTCGAAGCTTGCCTTAAACGATTTTATGAGTGCCCGTAGTTTTTTGCTAATACTGATCAGACATGCCTTCCCTTTTTGGGATTTTGCTCTATAATGTAGTAGCTTCCTCCTTCTATTGTATAGTTTGTTTATGGCTGGGGTCCACCAGACAAAACGCCTGCCTTTGGAGGATTGGGTCTTGGTTTTATTTGGGATTGCATGATCCATTCATTCCTGAAGGTGTTCATAGAATGCGTTTATAAAGGATTCTGTGGTCTGAGCCATATTTTCCACAGGCCCGGGGGCTTTGAAGGATTCCACCTCGGTTTTGAGGAGTGTGCAATTTGCTTTAAAGAAGGTTTTCACTGTGGTTTTCTGGGCAGGGGGTGGGGTCGGGATGTGAATATCCAGTGAGATTAGTTTATGGTCTGATCTTACCTGTGAGGGATACACTTCTGGTCTGGAGCATAGAGCCCCCATGTTGGTGATGATCAGGTCCAGTATGTTTTCCCCTCTTGTGGGAGTGGTAACAAGTTGTTCCATAGCATTTGAGTTCATAAATTCTAGGAACCTTTGGGCTAGGGTGTTGGAGCTAGAGTAATGCACCCAGTCTATGTTTGAGTAGTTGAAGTCACCAAATATAATGGTGTTTGGAGAGACCTTCATATTTTCCAGTGTTCTTAGGAAGGCTGAGTGGGGTTCCTGGGTTTAGGAGGGTGGTCTGTAGCAGACTATAAACTGGAAGGCAGTTTTACCCACTGTTAGTTGCACATGGATAGTCTCTGATGCTTCGTGCTGTGCCACCAACCTGGAGGTATGGGTATCTTTGACGAATATTGATACTCCCCCTCCTTTTGTGGTTCAGTCCAAGTTTTGGGGCCGAAAAGCATGGTATGAGGTATAACCTGGTAGTGCTGGGGTGCTCTCGGGAGTGTTGAACCAGGTTTCTGTTACTGCACAGATATCAATGTTCTCCATGCTAAGGAGAGTTTAGAGTGCCTGCATCTTGAGGTTTAGACTTCTGGCATTGAGTAGCATTACTCTTAGTTTCTCACCGCCTCCACCGCAGCTCCCAGAGGTTACCACTGCACCAGCTTCTAGGGCAGTACTACCTCAAAGCACAGGTAGTGCATGGGCAACAGAGGCAGCACTTTCAGGTTGGTTTCCAGATGTGCTGGCCATTGGTGCTGGAGCCAGTGGGGCAGGGGCAGGCCTATCCAGTGGGGCTGACCTACCTCACTGTGCTGTGCAGCATTTAGAGATGTGGTACACTTGGATGGCATGGAGACATTTTGATGATGCATTATAAAAAATAGAAAAAAAAAAGAGAAATAAGGGTTGGGGTGAGAGGAAAAAACAAAAAAAGATAAAACTAGTACGATCATATGTGATATACAATGCATTAATGCAATTATACAACTCTTTCATCTGAAGTATTACATTTAATAATATGTCCTAACACTATAGTACAACTTTATTTATTTTATTTATTGTATTTGTTAACCGGGAAAGTCCACTGGGCCTATAAAGAGCCCGTTTTCGGTGGTGGCCCTGGAAGAAAAGCTTCACATTAATTGCATACCAAAGTAAATAATAATAAATATAACAGAGTGATATGAGCAGTATATTCACATTTTAAGAAAAAAAATGGCAAAAATAGAGGTAATGACTACAATCAGGTATAAATGTGGCAGTAAAAGATGACAAGAATTTAAATAATACATGAGAAATGTTTTTGTAGAGTATTAATAGAGTGAGTTATCAACAGGGTAGAAAGGAGGTAGCAGCAGGGCTATTAGAAGAAAGATTCAGGATAAAGAGATAGCAGGAGGTCAGTACGGTAGAGAGAAGGAGAGGAGATGTTTGTTATAGAATAGTTAAAGTTGAGACTGGAGAGAGAGAAAAGTCAGGAGTTGGGGTTATATGTTGGGGTACAGGAGCATAGCCAATGGGAGGAAAGATGTAATTTGAGGGATTTTTTTAAAGAAGCCAGGGTTGCTGATTGTCGTGAGTGATGAAGAGAGATTATTCCACAACTTATAGACAGTATGAAAGTACAACATTTGGCTGGCTGAGAGCCTGGGCTTCTCAAAAGTCATTAGCATTTTGTTTGCAGACCTGAGGTGGCGATTAGAATGGTACATAGTCAGTATGGAGGAGAGAGAAGGGCAGGTCTATGGTCGATAGATTATCTTGTGGGCTATAGTCAGTTGTAGATAAGTGAGATGGTGAGGAAATTCTAGCCAGTTTAGATGATGCAGAGAGGAGCAGTGGTGGGTAGAAAATTTAGCATTTGTGATAAATTTTGTGACTTTGTTGTACCAAGAGTCATGTTTAGTTTTTAAGGATGATTGTAGATTGTTAAGGATAAGGGCAGCATATAGTAGAGTTGGAAGCAGGAAGGCTGATGCTAGGGCCTTTTTAGCAGAAATCCTAAGAAAATAGTTGTGCCAAAACAAATTGCTGAAAGTAATTCTTGAAATATGCATATACTGCACATAAGCATGTTCCAGTTATACAGATTACAGTTTAGAGCAAGGCATTTGTGCCACTGGTATAGAGTTTTTAATTTAATGTACATATTATTGAAAAAAAATAACAGTATTGTATAGTTGTGAATTGTGGTATTTGAGCCCACAACTTGACTGCCATCTAATATTGGACTCTTACAATTGGTTTGTGCTACAGACTAATGCATGCATACTTGCTTTTACAGTTGGGATATGAACGCTCAGTTTGATACAACTCTATAAAAGACCAGAAAAGCTTTCTTTAACATTTAATGCTACAGTAACACTCCTCTTCTGCTGTGTACATACCAATTGATTCCCTCAGCTTCACCAGTTCAGCAATGCAAGCTTGCCGATTGAACTCATTCTCAGTGGCAGCTGAGGAAAGAACATAAAAGAACAGAACAGCATTATGCATACCAGTCTTTCCCATATTCAGCTTTCTAAGTCTTACAAGTACTCTCTTCATGTCATACTAACAGCTGAGGGATGCTCCCAGTTACAAATTCCTCCAGTTAACAGTTGAGTGTATCCCTTTTTCTCCTGTGTAGATCATTAAAATGATGCCTACATTGCTCTCCAGTGCATGGGATGCCTGTAGCACTGGCTACAGTATGGGCCAAACTATTCCATCCTCAGACATGTACTGGGAGCCATAATAGTCCCCATGCAGAAGCTTTTTACTGTGGTGCTTTACCAGGAGTCCAATACATATCCTGGACTCCTGGACACCCCATCTCTGCACCCTAAACCTGGCACCTGCCTCTATACCACCAGCCATGTTTATGAGCTGAACTAGAACAATGGAGACTGATGCTTTCCCACCAATTCCAATTATTGCATTTACTGGTAGTGTGCAGACCTGAGCAACAATGATGTGAACCACATTTGTGCAGTGTTAAGCAGACTGCAGTGGTGCAGAGCAGGGAGGAACTAAATAATTGAAATTGGAAGGTTAAGCTGACACTTGGTCTTAGTTTGAGGGGTGTTAGTTTGAGGGGTGTGTACTGACGCACTATGGAAGGTAACTGTTAGGTGAGTTAGGTTTGCAGACGTACACTGAGGGCATAAATATAATGACCTGACACATTTGTTTTTACCTGTAAACACTGAGAAAATTGATTTTACACTGTGGGATTCAAACCTGGGCATAAGAGACAAAATATTTTCTTAGACAGCATTGATTTTCCATCTTTCAAACAGAAAAAGTGCTGCTGAGGCATAGTCAGGAATCATACATAAATACAGATGTCAGTATGAGCTGTTACACATATGTGTGTGCAACCTGACAAAGTTATTGGATATAGATCCAGTTGTGTATGTGTCTTAGGTAATTGTAAAGGCCATGTAAGTACAGATAGAAGAATTATAATTATAGAACTACAGTAGACAGTATATCTTCAGTCATACATCTGAAAGCACAATAATGGTGTCTTAGCCCTCATACATTTAATTTATATCAGCTCCACTATCTAAAGTGTTATAAGTGAAAGTGGATATAATGGAAAGTGGAACAACAGTAAGATTGTAGGGAATATCCTGCATTAGAACCTAGGACCATGTGCATGGCTGTCCTACACTTACACCTGTTTCCACAATAATGTTGAAGTAATACTTACCTATTTTTCAGTTCATTGCTATAAACGACAATGTCACAACACTAACAAAAAAGGTTGCACACTCTGTACTAGAATTCAGGACCATTTGTAATCCATCCCTACACTTACATCTGCTGCCACAGAACTAGTTACATGACATTTTCTAATTTACTGATCATTTTTAAGGTTTCTGTGTTAACCACCGTGTAACTCCACTTAGTAGGTTTCTGTGGTGCCCAATCAAATTAATTGAATGTATCCAGTTTAAATTATTGATTGTCTGGGTCATATCTGCAAGGGTTCTGTCTGCTTCCTAGTTGACAAATTTGTGCAATACCATGCTTCACTCAAACAAGATAAGCGCAGTGAAACCTGACATTCATTTTCCTCCATTTCTTGTGATTGCATTAAGCAGTGCATCACGCAAACACTGCCCCCCCCAAAAAAAAAAAAGAAAAAAAAAGGGCAACTAGTTGAAATGAGAAAAAGCTATCCATGACATACACACTAGAAAATGTTGGTTCACAAGACATATTTCTACATTGGTCTTGATGTGAACTCTTGCTCTAATGAACCTTCAGAAGACAGGAAGGGTGCCTTATCCCTCTCTGCCACAAAAACAGCTTTGGAGCAAGGCAGTAAAATCATTATACATACAACCAACTGCAACATCATCTAAAGTAATATGAAACCATGCAACTGTTATTTGTACATTTATTTTTAGATGTAGTACACTAAGTGACCACATAACCAGTTCTGACTATCTCTTGCAAATATAAAGCTCTGTCTTACCTCCCTGTGTTTGTTGGCCAGTCTTCTCTTATCTGACCAGTAATCTGAGACATTTAGTATATAAGCCATTCTATATAATTTGCATTTAAAATGTGTGAGACTGGATGTTAATGAACATAACTTGTGAATTGTGTGCTGCTTATTTACATTTCCAACCTTACATCTAACACTTTGTAAGTCTAACCTGACACACTCATTGGCTGTAGGTCAGCCTGCAGTGCTGTTGTGTTTTCCTTTGTCCATACAGAAATCATTCACAGTTGTGATCCATTAAAAACAAACACTGAGGGAGTGCCTGCACTATGTCTATATCAGCTACATAGAACCGAGCACTTGGGATTCAGCAATTCTAATCAGTTCACACCTGATTTGCATACTCACTATGCCTTCAGCCCTGGTGAAGACACGTGTTTAAGTGGAGAACACAGAACAGAGACTTTTGCTTTGGGATATATCTGCACAGAAGGTATGCTTGCATTTTGTCAGCTACAGACTACATATGCTGGAATGTAATTAAGAAAAATCTGAAGCAAAGGCTTTTACACTATTAGCTGTATGCCTTAATTAGAAGTGTATTGATGCCATGGGCTTGTTTGTCAAGGCATTTCACAGGTAAACATGATTGGGAATAGCTTAATATGGAATGTTTTGTGATAAATCTATAGACATGTTTCAGGGACAGTTCATTTGGTAGCACTTTTACCATTTCAAAGATGGTTTGTTAGGAAAACATGTCATTTGCCTGTTCTTCTGTTGGGGGGCAAGTTGCATTTCTGTTATGGCACAAACAAGGATATGTTGCTATTATTGCTCTCCTTTTTTGCATCCAGCCTGTTGTTTGTATTTCAAATCTCTAGGCTGTTTTATGTTTCTTCAGTGGGAAATACTGAGAAGCTACCCTTTCTGTTTTACTGGGAATGGTTATTTGTAGTTATGTGATACTTATGTTTATTATCCTTCTATTGACTTTTATGATGCCTAGGACTATGCCACCTAAGCATCTCAATCCTCACAGACCACCCTTCACTGGTGCTAAAAATCACATTATTATCACCACTTTTAGGCAACATGGTGTCTCCCTGCTTGATGGGGGTGGGGAAATACGTCACACAGAATGCAGACTTGGTAGCAGATTTTCACTGATGTTAATGATATGGGTGGCAACAGCAGGACATATGAGCAGGTGTGCCACAGGGCCACTGACATGATCACATCTGCATGGACGAGAACAAACTCAGTGGGCCATGATCATATGGGTACTGGGGGGGCCTGTTACAGAGCCACCACTAACACCAAATGAAGAGTTCCTGTCCACTGTCAGGGATCTAGACAGCAACCAGAATATTTCAGAACAGTATGTGCTCGACATTGTTGCTACTGTTTCAGGGACGGCAAGAATGTCCCAGGAAGAGCTTCCAGGTAGGCTTTTGTATCTCAGCTGCTGAATACTGTTGTATAATAAAACAATTTAAATCAATATGTTACTTCTATTTCACAAGAAATTATTTTTGGGGGGGTTGAAGATTGCTGCGGTTATCAACACATTCTGATTGATTAGCTTAAGTTGGAGTTGTCATCCAATTTCTTGTTAAAAGTATAGTTAATGGACATATAAAGGGGTAAAATGATTACCCCCTGTGTTACTGTTAATTGTGATGATGTTGTCCTTACCATCTGCTTAACTTCTTCCAGGACAATCTGGCATGCAGTAGATCCCCTCAACTGCAGATGGTAAGACAAACATTTTTATGTCAGTACTGATGAGCAATTCAAAGAAACATTTTAGTGTGTGATGGTGATGCCAGGACTGTTGTGTGTATTGCTGTACTGTCTAATAGTGAAGTACTGTTATTTGTTAGCTTATATTGGAGTATAATTGTTTAAGTATTAATTGTTCCTATGTTTGTCGCTTATTATCACAGTTGATCCTGACAGTGGAAGTGTGGGAATTCTACCAACCAATGTCAGATTATCAGCAGAGTCTGATGATGATGGCAGCCTATGCCTACCTATTCCAGTGAACCCTCAGATATTGGACAGGTGGAAAGCGAGACAGTTGATCAGGGTAGTGTGGTTACTGTGGCTTCAGTGCCTGTTGACTCTGGCCATAGCCAAAGTGCGGACAAAGTGCCATTCAGGAGGGTTGTTATAGGAGCTCAGAGGAGATCTGCCATCCATCCTCCACCTGATTCAGGTGTCTCTTGCCATGCCACTCAATATATGTTTAGGGCTGTCATGGAGACACAGGCATGTTCCTATATGTGCTCCAGAGAAATGCTTAGGGTCGTTTATGTGGCACAGGCTGACATGTGTGACTGCCTCTACCTTGTTGCTAATTCAACATTGCATGAATGTCATGTTGGAACAAGGGGTATCTGTGATGGAACAAGCTGTGTCTGTGATAGAATGTCTGCTGTTAGCTAACGTGGCCATGCCCAATCACACTCCTATAGTGGCAGTACAGCCTACTGCACTGTCAGTGGGTGAGCTGTCCACACCCCGACATTGCAGACTATGGGGTCATGCTCCTGGTCTTCCTTGTAAAACGAGCTCATCCAGCTCTAACAGAAGTGCATCTGACTATGGACATGGATGTAACAGTGCAATCCTGGCAAAGAAATTTTCTGTTGGTCGGGGATAACAATGATGAATTACCTCTCTACCATGCATGGCACAGTCTTGTCTCACATACCAAGACATAGAGCTAGCTCATGTGTGACTGTATTTATGCACACACTCACACACCAGTTTTGCCTGAAGGACCCCTACACACACACACACACACACACACACACACACACACACACACACACACACACACACACACACACACATACACACACACACATACACACACACAAAGTAGTTACATGGTTCAGCTGTGCAGCTTAAAACTCATTTTGTCTCACTGGCCATATGTTGGTTTACCCAAATGTCTGCCTACTTTTCTTTCTTACTCACACACACTCATCAACCTTTTGTGACAGCCTAGGCTTTCTGCCACCACACAACACCCTGTGCAAGATATGATGACTGTGCTATATCCCTTGTTTTTGTCTTTTGGATTCAGGGATACATAAGCCTTGTGCAAAACCACAAATAAGAAACAAAAAAGATATCCAAAATGACACATGTAGACAGCAAACAGGATCCCAGTTTATTCATAAACTTTAGTGCCTCAACGTGTTTCATTTTGGATACATAAGCCTTGTGTCTGATGTTCAAAGTGCATAGCTGACTTACTACTTAGTACATCTGCATTTGTGATGTTGAACTGGTAGTTATACCTTTGGCTTATATTGGTCTTAGAAAGTTAGACAGTTGATAACATTAACATTTTCCAGCTTTATTGTGAATGACCTTGTGAGGGATGTGAAGTCTGAAACTGAAATTTGTATCATTACTTTGTAACTTTTCGCTTTAATGATTTTCCAGTACAAACGTATGGAGCTAAACTGAGGTCATGAAAAGACCATCACTACTTTTGAGAGGTATGACTGTGCAAATCATTGATGCCTGAGGCCTGCTACTTAATACTGGACACATATAGATCACATAAGTCTCTGCTGTCACATGTTATGGTAATTTCTGTACAAATCTCCCACTTTTTACTTGCTTACATTACCAAGTAATGAAATGTAAGGATATGCCACTCATTTATATTATCACACAATACACTCCAAGTTCAATACTTACCTTGTAAATCCAGCAGTTACAACTAGGGTTGCCATATTTCTTTGTGGCTAAAACCGGACTAAGGTCACACCCCTCGCATCACCCATAACTCCATCAATTTCCACCCCCTCTCCCATCCATGCTCTGCCCATTTTGTGACATCACTGTAACAACTGCTGCCTTTCCAAACCATGTAAGGAATACAGTATCTTCTGCAGATTTATTCATTCTTGCCACACATTAAGCACTGCAGTCCAGCAAAAAGTTGTAACATTAAGTTGCGTTCAGAGCGTAATATAAAGCAGAAATATTTACTACAAAAGAAGTCTCTACACATGATAAAAGAGGACTGCCCTGTAATGAAAAGGGGGCGACCCATAAGCACTTTACAACAATTCACTTTTTCTTTCTCCAACTATTGAATCTAACTCTGGTTAGATGAGTTGTGCTTGTGCAATATACGTGTGAAATGCAAATATAGTGAATTAGTCACCAATTCTGTTGTGGTACAGCTGAAACATGTCTGACTATGGTGGATGGAGGTTTTTTTTTTTTTTTTTTACATTGTGTAATCAATCACATCACATCCGACTTTTCCATGTGGTGCACGACTCCTGGATGCATCAGTTACATAAAGATGTCACTCGGTTTTAATGAACTGTCTAGTCTTACAACACAGCAATCAGACTAGAATTATCAATATCTGCACAACATCCTAACAAAAATGTTCACAGTAGGTCAGGGTTTTCCAGTGACACATTAAATGTCAAACAGAAAGACTTTCTATGAAAACAGGTAACTAAATGCCGCAATCTCATATTTAGAGTGCAAATACCAAGCCACTGCATTTAAAGTACTTGCACAATGCATTTAACCAACTCAAAAAGTTAGCGTTTAAGATTATTATGAATAAACAGTAAAAATGCAAACTATTTGCCAACCATTCGCTACAAATGTCAACCTGCAGAAATATTTTAGGCAATACTATAGTGCACCTACTTTACAGTATCACAGCAGATTATATAGTGACAAGTCAACCCAGATTACTAATGTATTTTGTAGCGTGCAATGCCCCAACAAGTTAGTAAAATTACGACCACAACTTTATGATCTGTTTAATAAGCTCAGTTTTGGTCCATGCAACATCCTTATTACATGAAATACTTTTGTAAGAACAGACGCTACAAAATAGTTATGAGAGGATGGATCCTCGGAACAATAAAACTGAATTAACCATGACGAGAAGGCCAGACCACGCATAATAACAGTTAATAATAGACAGGTTCAGGTTGCTGATTCCGCAAGAGATTATTAAAAAGTTATCAACTCTCTGACAGTGATAGTCTGACCACTTAAATACAACTCCATTGTTTTTAATTCTTTTTTGCTTACCTGGAGGAAGCTGAGCCACCAGACTCAGAGTCAGAAAAAGTAAATGTTATCATCATCCTGCCTGTAAACAAGGGTGGGCACTGGGGGAACTCTGCAGATTTGCAGAACTTAAGTTGTAAGGATAGCTGCACTCTACTTGCTGATGCTACTGCTCTATTCCCTCCAATTACAATTCAAATCAACAACCAACCAAATCCAATAGACAGTCTGCCTCATTACAAAGCTGATGTCACACGCATGCCCCTGTAATGTATACTGTCGATGCATGGTGATATCATCCATAAATTTAAAGTTGCAGGTTAAAAAAAAAAAAATTAACAAAAATCAGGAATTAATGGGGCCACTCTGCGGTAGTGTGGCACAAAATCCGGACTTCACATGTCTGGTTTTGAATTAAATTGGTAACCGGACAATTTGTCAGAAAACCGGGCAGTCTGATCAAAAACTGGAAAGCTGGCAACCCTAGTTGCAACAGTTTTACTTCAGGGTTGACTCTGTCTGATGTGAGCAGTACACAGCCAATACAAGGTTGTGAGAGTTGCCTAGCATCACTGTTTCTATATGTATGTGCATAGGAGGAAGGTTTTAGGCATTAGGTGGTGAGTGAGTGTGATATGCATTGTCTCTTATCCTATGCAAGGGCAGATTGAGCATGCCTACATCTGTCTACATCCACCACAGCTGCTGTTTCTCCCTCTGACTCCTCATCTGTGTGTGGCTGTGGTCACCTTGGCATTGGTGGTGGGATGTGTGCTGCTTCCCTTGTTGATCCTACCGAAGGTCTTTTCTCAGGATGATATTGTTTAGCATGGCATATACTGTGAATATTTCAGTACATGTCCATGGATTGC
The DNA here is from genome assembly GCF_019279795.1 of Protopterus annectens. Lineage (NCBI taxonomy): Eukaryota > Metazoa > Chordata > Ceratodontiformes > Protopteridae > Protopterus > Protopterus annectens. The sequence goes on along the minus strand of NC_056732.1, from coordinate 1,211,981,950 downwards.
ACTGCAGGACTCTTCCTGATGTATCAAGACACTGGAACCACAACATCAGCAGCCCAGTTTGAGCATGTGCATTATTATGTCATTCTTCAGCATATGTTTGTGCATTTCTGATGGGTGTCATCAGCCACAATGCCAGTACATAACCTGCATCCCCCAGTAAATGACCCTGTGGGATATCACCCCTAGCGAACATTTGATACAGTTGGGAGGTGTGACAGACATGTGAGTTGTGGTGACTGCCTGGGTTGCCAGCACACATGTTCAAGATGATTCCCTTGGCATTACACATGACTTGCCAGTTACTAGAGTGGAAGCCCATTCTATTTATGTAGAGCTTTCCCTGTTCCTCAGGTAGTGCCTTAATTTCTATATGTGTGCAACCTGTGACACACAGTACTTCAGGATAGTGTGTTACTGGGTAGAACTCTTGCATATTTCTGTCCCTATCCTCAGGAGTACAGGAAAGATATATGTGTTCACTAGCATATTGGAGCATAGCATTCAAGAACTGATGGAGGATCTTTGATGCTGGTGCCTGTGATACCCCCAGCATGACCTCTGTTGGTCTCTGAAAGGTACCAGTAGCTATGATTCTAAGTGCTACACATATTATTTGCCCTGGCTCTGAAGTGAGGATGACAGAGGTTACAGAGTTCCTGTAGTGTGTCTCTGTCCAACCTGTAGTGCCCTACAATTTCCACATCATGTAGGTCATGATAAGTTACCTGTGGTCTGAAAACTCTTCTCCTTCTTGGCCTTGGTCTATTAGCAGCAGCAGCAGCATATATTTCAGCCTGTTGCACATACAGATGAGTTAAAGCAACATCAGCCCTTAACATTTTTTCCATGTAGACTCCTTTCTATGGCAATATTCCACAACATTTTGGAATTCACAGGGAAAACCAGCACAGAGTCTTCATGGTTGTTCTGTAGCTTGATGAATAGCTCCTTCATCTTGGATTGGTTGATTAGCATACAGTTCAGTTGCTTATGCTGTAATTAGCTGTTTGTCCAGCACCACACATCATGTAGAGCTACTTTCTGAATCTAAAATAGTTTGTTACCATGTGTGCATCAGTGTAAACAGATAGTGTACACTATATTAAATCTCACTGTGTGTCTAGCAAATACAGAAGTTTGTCTGTTTCTTTAATAATCACAAGCAAAGTAACATGACTAACTGCAGTGTTGCTGTAGAAGTTCAGAAATGACGACCCTGGTAGATCCTTCAAAAAATCCTTAAAACTGACATGCAGCTTTATAAGCAAGACTATCTTATGTGATGTGATTGTCATGTGCCAGTTATCTACACATAAGTATTGGATTGCATTGCACGATGTACTATTGCAAAAACATTTGCAAATAATTAAGTTGAAATTGCAGATGTGAGATTTTCCTTTTATGTTTTCAGAGCACATGCTCAAAATAATGTGCAAAGACTTTTTTTTTTCACCAAGATCTGAACTTGCTATTTTTGAACATATTTGCCAATCATTCCAGTAATGGAGTTATAAGTTCGTGGCCCACTTCTTACAATGATTTGCAGATATGAGTGTGAAGTCATATATTTAAAGTCATACTATATGCAGTTGCTCCCTCTTGCTGTCAGTATGCTAACTCTGAAAAACAATGGCAGCACAGCTTCTCACAAGCTTTAGAAGCTGACCTAGTAATGTTCCATAAAAAGCCCCTCTCAAGAAGTAAAAGCAGATAAATGAAGGTCTTCTTTTAACCTTATCAAAAGAAACAGCTAAATAAATCACTGTGACCTTTATATAGTAGTGTTTTAAATGTTCTCCGAAACTTCTTTATTGATGTAAAATGTCCCATCCATTGCAAAAGCTGTCTAATATAGACATTGAAAAGGTATTTTATGTACAGAACCAGCTACATACATAATTCATACTTCAGTGCAGCTCTTTTATAAGAACATCCATTCTGCCATTCTGAGGAGTTCCGACATCCCGACTGCTTCTATATTAGATCTTTAAGGTGATAAATAGTGACACAGCCAGAGCTAAGAGCCATGCACTTTTATTAAAGCTCAAGTGACTCCCACCACCTTGGCATTTCCATTAATCCTATCCTTTGGAATTCTTTTGTCAGTTATTTGCAAACTCATGGATATCGGAGTCTGCATTTATACCATATACTGCACAACTTGTAATACTGTTAAAAAAATAAATTCCTCACACAATGTGGTATACAAATAGTTCAGATTACTGTTTTTCTATTGTTTACCTTTTTTTGAATATGTGTAATTCTGCACTTAATGTTCTATGAGCAATTTTGAACCTAGTGCTCCACTCAGGGAGTGTTTATAATGCTTGTTCATACAGATTTTACACAAAACTGCTTATAATGAGCCCAAGACAAAAACACATCTGTGGTGCTATTCCAGCAATGGGCCAAATGCAGCAGTCACTTGCGTTTAAAAGGAGGATGTGCGTAACCTGGCTATCTGACCAAACATCAATGCCTCACCAAAACTGTGCTTTATTTCTACATGCCTAAAGCTGACATAGTTGTAACAGATCTGCCTGAAGCAGGGCTTGGCTGGAGGCCTGTTGCTAAATGTTAATAGCCTCATGTACACAACAAAAGGGCTCTGAGAACTGAAGACATAAAACACAGCTCTCTCATGCCAGATATCACAGTTCATTTCAGATGTTTCTTTACACACTGACATTTTTCCAAAAATAGCACAACACCTCTTCAATTGCACTTTGCCAATATTTCTCATTTCATTTGCAGTTCAGTGCTGAAATGTTGAATGCTGCCAAAAACAAGCAACGAGGCTTTCCAGACCTAAAGGAAAATGATAATAATAACATTTATTGCAGAATATAGATCCTGACAAGTGTGTCCTGCTGTCATGATAGTTTGTCTGCTTGTATCTATCCAAGGGGAAGCTATAAAGATTTAGGCAACTGATGTGGGTGAGAAGAATGAACATATACTATTATTTGCAATAATATACTGTCAACTGTCAGTAACATCTATGCCAATGTAATGAAATATTAGTGAAATAATAAATAATATAAAAAGATATTCCGGGGAGAAGCATGGTTCTGTCACAGTATAAAATGTTGTTTTTGTGCAAAGAGTCAGCCTCTGCCATGGTTATAAACAGCCAGAATGGAACTGCCCTTACATTAGAGCTTCACTAACTGCTAAATCTATGTGCCTCATCGAAGCTATAACTTAGATGGCTAATGTCTTTTTATGGTTTCATAAAACTCATTCACCTTACTCTTTTTTTGAGCATCTCACTCTTAAAGAAAAAGTAGCATAGCTATCCCTTCTGTGGATTATTATGCATTATTTTTTCATGTATTACAGTTATACTGTTCACACAAAATCAGAGGCTGTTGCTGTTCTGTGACATTGCTTAGTCAGAACTTAGTGTAAATATTTATACTCAAACATGAGATATCTTATCTGACCACATTGCATTTGCTAAGAAAATAAATAAATAAAAAAATCAAAACAAGAGAGCAAACCATAAATGTCTCCTGAAAACTCAGTCCCTGTTAGGTGATGCAAATAAATTGCCAAAAAGACTGAGAAATGCATAAAATAAAATAAAATAAAAAATAAGCCAGTGCAGATAGCAACATACAATACTCAGATGTACTTCAATTTAGAATAGCAAAACCATAGAACGATGTATTTAACAGAGTGTAAAATAAAGATCCACTACCCCTCAAAAATTATTTCATGCTAAAATTAGAAAATGTGCAAAAAATTTAATAAACATTTTCTTAAAAAAAAAGAAATGTACAAAACGATTGTAGAGAGACCCCTTTTCAAGTACTTAGCCTTCATCCACGTTCCTGATTTATCTTTAATTATTAATAGTTAGAACTTCAAGAATTCTTATGCAGAGACATATCATATGTAATACTATAGCAGTAGATACAAGAGAAGTGAAGCATTTCATGCATATGATTCCTAGCTTTAAGTCTTTTATAGTTCTGGGAAAAAAATGCAACACTTTGAAGAATTAAACCTAGTCTGCCCTCTTCCTTCTCATTAATCCTTTGTAACACCACTAAGCTGGTATAGAGCTCAGTGCAATATTTGGTCTGTTAAGGACTACTTAATCCTGCCTTCAGTCAGTGGCCCAATTGTTCAGCCAGCCCTCTAATTATATCATCATGGGGAAAAATTCCAAACCTACCCACTGTTAAATAGCCATATATTTATGTAGCTTATCTTCTGTGACTTATCTGTTATAGGATTTTGCCAATCTGACTGCCTAGTTTTAAATCAGGATTATTGCTGTGAGATTTGACATAAGCTACAGACTCTTCCTTCACTACTCTTACTCGTTTGAGAAGAGAGAAAAATAAGGGTGCAAGGAGATCAGGTCTTAGTATTTATAAGGTATATTAAAAACTGTAGGATTATATTTCCATATGTACCTTTGAACAGTGTGCATGGAAAGCCCTAGCAATTTCAGTACATCCTTACTGCACTGTCTTCTCTGTCAGTGAACAGTTACACTCAGCATCCTCCAGGTAGTGATGTATACTGTTGTGAGGCTGGAAAGTTAAAAGGTTCATAACTTCATCAGAAGTACTAGGCTAGCTGCCCTTGCTGGCCATTTTACGTCTAGCCAGTTGGTGCTTGAATTAACCTATGCCATTTGGCATTAGGTTGGCCATACCCATCCCATGATCAATAATTATATATTACCTCTAATGAGAATAATTGGAATCGTACCATGGATAATTTGAGGGAATCCATGCATGGTGTGAAGCATTCAGGAGCTGCCTATGTCCATCAGTAATACAACAGGCAGTCCTGAGGGAAGGTTTAAGTTTCCATCGATAGCTCTAAGTTGTACTTGAAAACTCATAAGGATGAACTTTGTTTTATGTGGATGGGATGGGTTTATTCTCCCAAGTATGTCTCTTTCTGTGCAATAAAGGAGATTGTTATTCTCTGCTGAGCCTTCTCATGTGAAAGTTGCTTGGCACCTTAACCAGTTATATTCTAGTTAGGGGGGAAATAAGTGCCTGCTTAATGTCATGAGGCTTACATCTAACTTTATTTTAGATGCTAAAATGAAATACCTAAATAAAAATGTTGAATTATGCCATAGATTTCATTTTGGTTTAGAGGTGTCAGACTGGGCTAATAATGCAGTTGCAGCTACCTTCCTGCAGGTACTTTTTTTCTATAAATTGGAGCACACTTCATCTGAACTCAGGTGGACAATTGAATTTAGCATGGTATCTATGTAGTCTTCTTAAATATCCGAAGCCTGGTATATTATTTATGTTCCCTTTATTGCCTACTGAGTTTGCATTCACTGGTTCTGCATAATGTCTTGGGACTCTGCCATACCTCCTAGGAGCTGTCCTGTGCTGAAGGTGGAAGGTACATCCTTGACAAAAGCTAAGGAAGAGATTTTGAGGAATCAGACATGCTTTTGGAAGCATCTGATTGTGCATTGTGCTTACATGAGATCCACTTTTATGATTTTTCCCTTTTCTCCTTAAGACAGTTGAAAGTGGGCCAGTTCCCCCATGAAGGAAGCTAAACTGACTTGTGTCAATTCTTTTATTTAGAACATTCTGAAAACTCCAGCTTTATACCAGGAAACAGAATGCCTCAAATGTTATGTGAGACTTTGTTTAGATGGGTAGATGGATGGACAGTTACCCATGATTAATAATTTGCTAATCCTTATATCTATGAAAAAAGCTTAACATTTTGATATGGTGGATACTGGACTCCAAATCACAGTCTGGAAAGTGGCTACATGCTTAGATAATAATGCAGTGGGTGTCCAGAATAGAGGCCCTTTATAAATGCTGAGAATAGTCAGAGGTATCTAGTGCCTGGAGATTTATGAGGAATAATGGCAGCAGTTGGTTTCAGCTTTTTGTTGTTTTTTTTAATCAGTCTTCCTAACAAATAGTGATTTTTCTCTCAGAAATATCTTTTGATTGTTTTGGTGTGGCACCAGTAGCTTTTTATAGTTGTGTGGACCTATTTAGCTTTGGACCAGAAGATTCCTTAGAGACTGACATCTGTTGAATTGCACAGATGGTTGAGAAAACAGGAATGAATTCTGACTGCTAGGTCTGACTCCTCACTCAGTTATGGGCATTTAGTCTGATGTAGTTGGGAGACCTTGCCTTATCCTTTTACTAGCCTATAGTCAAGGATTCTCAGTAGATTCAATAAACTCCATATAGCTAACGTGTTTGTGCATTGAGTAGCAGCAGTGATTACACATTCATGCCACACACCACGTTTAAACATAAACAAGTGTGGTTTCATGGCCTATGTAAAGCAACAGAAATAGCAAACTTTAGAGCAAACTAGGTTAGCAGGATTGTGCGTAATGCCACAGTAGTGAGCAGGGTTTATCATATAGTAATGCAGATGTCCAAAAACAGTACAGGCTAGTGCATACAGTGCAGAGTATTTTGGAAATCCATTCCAGGAAATCTGTACAAACGTTGTGTAAATATGTTCATAGATTCATAGGTAGGTACTAGGCTATTGGCCCTAGGGCCTATATAATTCTAGCCAAAGGTACCCTGGCTTTCGCCACCCAAGAAAATTATTTTCCTGTGCCACTGTCGAGCAGAGCCACAGAAGTGATCCCCGGGGTGAATTTCCTATCTCCCATCCAATCTTCAAGATTTTTCTTGAACAGTGCTAATGAGGAGCTTTGTTTGATATAGGTTCATAGGTAATGATCTGTAAGGGTACATGGACTGCCATTTAAAACAAACAGTCAGGGGAAACGTGTGTACTGAATATGGACATACACATGAATTGTAGGAATGAACACATGGAAAGGGGACAGGTGAGACACTGTAATGTACAACAGATGAGGACATGTAAATGGAAGACAGTTGTAGCAGGAAGACTAATCACATATTGACATGATACAGTACAGACTGCACAGTGAAAATGTATATTATGTGACTGTCACACAAGGTGACATAACAATGGAGATGTTTTTGTGATATAAGTATCCTGACATGAACAATGGAGAGGACATATGTTTGGGATGTTATATACAGTTGGGATTGGTTGCATATTGTGAAGCTGTGCAAACTGATTTGCTTGAAAATGACTGTAATGTCAGAAGAGGTCTCCAACAAGTACAGGTTCATGGGCAACAGTAAAAGAAGCACACCGAATCATGGACAGCATCAGAATAATACCACCAGTAATCCCATGTCTCTAATGTAACATATGTGTTTCTGAGTGATCATAGATGTTTCTGCACACACTTGTACAACTGTTATGATATGTCAAACCATATGAGGGTAATCATGCACACTGTTCTGACACTGTAACATCTGTTGGAGGTGTTAGAAGGGACACTGCTATACCTGTATGTGATATTATTATCAATATAGGCTAGTTGACTGGTATGCATGACATATATATATATATATATATATATATATATATATATATATATATATATATATATATATATGTGTGTGTGTGTGTGTGTGTGTGTGCGTGCGTGCGTGTGTGTATGTATATATATATATATATATATATATATATATATATATATATATATATATATGTGTGTGTGTGTGTGTGTGTGTGTGTGTGTGTGTGGGTGTGTGTGTGTGTGTGTGTGTGTGTATCTATAGCTATATGGTTTAGACTAATGACAGTGTGGATTGTGCCAAAACCATACCATCAATGTTGTCAAATAGCAATGTATGTACTGTGTGCATCACTAGAACAGGTATCACACATGCATCTGGTGTAACACGTTGATGGAGGTTCTGCACCATCAGACAGTAATGTTTATGTAACAAAAAGAATAACTAGGTATGGCTAAAAGATGCATGACAGCTCACTGTGGCAAAGGCTGTACACTTAAGTTACACATCACTGGAAGATGTGTAGAAGTACATGAAGAAGAGTACATTGCACTCAGTTATTGGTGGGATGATGGCTGTGAACTATGGAGGTATTATGACCTTTGATGAGGATGTCCTGCACATACTCAGTAGTCATGTTACATACAAGGGAGTAGTCACCACTCTGGCCACATGCTGGTGGATGTTCCATATACTATCTACTCCAGGACACAGGTCACATACCAATTGGTATAGGGTATCTGCTTATAGGGTGTGATGTCTACATTATCCTTGAGTTGTGCATTTGTTTTCATAATGCATCAAATCCCCCCATGTTTTTGTTTCATCTCATGTGTCATGGCTTTGATATCAATCTTTGGTGTGTGCTAATACTGTCTGTACTATATTAATAACACAGTTGAAGTCAAATATTGCCCACAATCTGTAGCCCTCAAGACACCTGTTTATACACAGGGTGTGTATGTCATTCTTGACATCTGTGACTTAAATAATGGACAGGAAAGGGCCTAGCAGACAGCCCAGATGTACAGACCTAATCACTGGATCTAAGATATAGATCACTTCACACATTTCAACATATTTAGATGGTATGTGATCCAGTGCTCTACCTACATGGTGATATAGGTGTTTATGGCCACATCTGACAGTGCTGAGTGAATACTTCAGTGTGTTTATGTCAAATGCCTAGGCCTTGTCAAGTTCCACAGGATGATAGTGCTGTCATCACGCATGCCCTTGATGACCTCTTTGAGGACATCTAATAGCTGTAACAGACATAGATGTAGTATTAACAACTCACACGTTTGTTGCACACAGCTGGGATATTACTAGTGCTCATTTAGAAAAGATCCATGATGACATGTTGGTCTACCTCACAGATGAGGAGAGTCAGGATGTGTTTTTACATGAATGCATCAGGTGCTACCCCCCCCCCCAAAAAAAAAAAATCAGATGGATGCATGTTGATGTACACCCTTTTATGGGAACATAGTCTGTCTGGAGGGTGTGTTGAAGTGTGGATCCAATGGTGTCAGGTAGGTGTATGTTCTGAGTCAAGCCATAGGTGATCTGTGATGTCACAGCCCACTGATTCTGTGTGATAAGCCTGGATGAAGGTAAGACAGTGCATACTGCCTCTCTTGATCTCACCTGGGGTTTGGTCACAATCCCTCAGTTAGGTATCATTGAGAAACTCTCCCAGCTGGGGATTAATCCTTACTTCACTAGATGATTAGCCAGTTGGCTCACTGACAGAATACTGTGAAAGTGGTCAAATCAACCTCTACCAGCAGAGCTGTAACCATTGCCATACCCCAAGGATCTGTGCTGGCCCCTTTATTGTTTGGAATCTATTTTATGACAGTCCAAGCTAAAGTATACAACATTTGAATTACCACGTTTGCTGATTATTGTATATTGAGTGCAATAACTGAGTCATCCAATGAAGTTAACATATTACAGGATGGGCTAAAAGAGAAAAATGACTGCTGCCAAAGCCACACAGTCTACAAATAAATTCAAAAATGTGTCATTATTTTGGCCTTTTATAAAGTGGTATTCTCTGCTAATTACAGCATTGACAACACTCCCCCCTATGGTGAAACCCAGAGGTGCAAGTCCTGGGAACACAAGTAGATAGCAATCTGAACTACGATCAGCAAGTGTCCACAATGGTATGGAAAGGCTATGTCATGCACCTCATAAGTCAGGCCATCCTATCCAGATCTGAGGATGATATAACAGCACTGTACGTGAACCTCATCAGAGCACTAATAGACTTTAATGGTTCCTTTTGCATGTACCTCACCAGATACCTGCAGCAGCTGGACAGACTACAGGAGTTTCTCACCAAGAAAATACAGGGTCTACAAACCATGCTATGACATATGTGGATAGACTGCAAGCCCTGTCACTGCAATCTGTATCATATATTGGATGAGGTGACTTGTTACCTGGCCTAAAAGCCATTTTCTGACCCTGTCCTGATGGCAATACTGCAATTTGCAAACCGGCTATAACTGATGACATCAGCAGAGTCTGGTGAGAGGAAGATGGTAATAGTTGTGATCCACATGCTGGTGTAAAATGCTCTTCTCTAATGTCAAGTAAATACACAAATCCCAGATGATTGCAGTGAAAACCAGCCCCCTACCTATCTACGTACATAGACTTCAAGACTCTGTTTTTAAGGCATGCACCACAGCTCAAATCTGACTTAAAGGCTGTCAGACAACAATTTATAGGTGATGACATCAGCAGTGTCTGGTGAGGTAATATCAGTGTCCCACATGCTAGTGTAAAATGCTCTTCATAATGTTAAGCAAGTGCACAAACACACATCAGTTGTCTGCAGTGAGAACAGAACCCCTATCTACACACATACACACTACAGACCTCAGTACTTTATGCATGCACCACAGCACAAGTCTGACTTTATCTAGGCTGTAGGACAACTTATAGTGGATGACATCAGCAGTGGATGTTGGCAAGCAGATGTTGGGAGGCCTGAATGAAATTGAAGTGTAGTCATATGCAAGTGTCAAAATACTGCCAATCCATGGGATTGGAGTGGTAACTGCAGGCTACATACTTATGCTCCTCTGATTACACATATACACACACACACACCTCCCAGTTGACTGCAGTGAGAATAAAACCCCTACCTATCTAAGTACACAGACTACAGAACTGAGTACTTTACACAAGCACTACAGCACAAGTCTGACTTTTACAAGACTGCAGGACAATTTATAGTGGATAACAATAGCAGTGGATGTTGGAGAGAAGATGTTGAGAGGCCTGCATGAAATGGATAGTTATCCATGGGCAACTGTCAAGATATTAAAGTTCTGCATTTTGCCATATTGAAGAGTGTGCAGTGTGTAGTATTTGGTGGTTGTATTTCCAATGTACAGGTAAACTTTATGATGCAGCTTTACAAACTATACGCAAATAGGTGTCCTCATTACTACAAGTATTGGAAAATCTGATTGTTATTCTAATGATGTGCATGGTGTATAAGGCAACATTTTTTTATTTATTTATGTAGTGTAATTGCTATATTTGTGAACAGTACTGAGAGATCAAAGTTGCAGTGCTTTGCGGGAAGTAACAGTTTGCTGCATTGTAAAATGTGTAAAATGTGTCCTTTACTTAGATAATGTCATCATTTCCTTTGTGTTTCCACATGTAGTTTCATGGCATGAGCACCAAATGGACAGTAAACAGAAGCAGTACATGCTATTGGCCTCTTTGCATAGCCCACCACCGAGCAGTGGGTTTGTGCGATGGTTGGCAAAGTGTTTGCCCATGCGAGATACACATTTCTACTGCTTCCACTGTTTGTGCGGATTTAACCAGTGTGCAAACAGGAGCCTCAATCCTAAATTTCTGAGAGTTTTCAGTACTGAGGGTATGAAACACACCTGTTGCTTAGTTAACTCTGTGGCAGCAGGCATAAATGCTTTGACAAATTTATTTTTTTAACCCAGATGATATAAGGTTCAAATCCAAGTGTATGTAATAATTTTACATAAGTAGTGATAATATGATGAAATTATACTTTACACCACATTCATCATGTATTATTGTGTGTTGACATAGCTCAGCATGTTTAAGCGGTATTGCATGGAAGTATCTGGACCAAAGAAGGTCTGTTCACTGTCATTTGGCATTGGTGCACAATGCCAAACTCCATGCAAACACAGAGGCCAAAAAGTGAAGGGCTGCATTTTTTTTGGTACTTATGTGTGTTGTGTGTGATTCAGTTTTTGATCAGATTATAGGTATCAAAATGGGGTGGATAGGAAAGTGGTGAAATGGGGGGCAAGCTGGGGGAAGAACAAAGAGAAAACAATATAGAAATGTACAGGAGGGAGTTAGGAAAGAGCCATAGCTATCCATTTCTTCAACAGTGATTAACATATGTACAGAATATTAGCTGAATTTGGACTGTCACCTCCATAAAAATGGGTGAAAACAATGCAATCATGTTGTATAGCCAGTTGGACCAAATTGAGTGTGTCAAGAAGACAAGTGTGTGAAATATAGAGATATGAATGGGAGGTTTTTTTTTTTTGTGGGACATATGCCCATTTTTTTATCTTCAGTAAGAGAAGAATGCTAGGTAAGGGACATCAGTGTTTCTGGATCAGGTAAGTTGGGTAGGTGAGTGTCACTCACCAGGTCAGGATAAAACAAGCAAGCATCATGGGTTCTTGTTCAGATAGCTTTATTGTATGCAAGCACATCATAAATGAGGTTAAGTAACTTCAACTTATAAACAGATTAGCTATCATGCACATGGATGTTAACATTATAGCTGCACTTTCAAAATGGCACTGAAGCTAACACATGCTTAGCATTTATATGCACACACATATCTTGGAAATCTTTCTTAAAGGTACAACACACCTGTTATTCTACATCCTCCCTCTTTGAGAAAATGAGTTAGATGTTGTCACTGAAATTAATGAATATGCAATTTACTTAGAAATGATTTTCATCATGCAGTTATACAAAGCTAGATACATATATTCCACTACATCCAAGTTGCTGTGTATTTCACACTAGGCTTTGAAATGCGACCATATCATGTGACATAAAATTTTGGATATGGTTTAGCAACTAGGATTGTCTCTGCTGACCATTCAGTCTTAGGAACACTGGAATCATCTGCCAGAATAGTATCAGGAGTCAAGATACATTCTGGAATAGGAATATCATCTGGATTGCTCTGAGAGTTAGTCTTTATCACAGGTACAATGCTGTGATATCGGTTCTGCTACGGGAAGAAGATGTCTGATTTCTCCTGTACTGCACATACTCGGATTTAACAAAATAGGATCTCAGGTCTGCACCAGTACTCATTACTTAACCAATTTGGTCAAAATCTTTCACTGTTTGTATCCTCACTGTCTCTCCTTTTTTCAATGGATGAAGAAATTTGCTTAACTTGTTACAGCTGGACCTTTGGAAAGAATGCTTTCTAGATAACTGGGCTTTGATTGCGTGGTTGTTCTTAGCTTTAGGCATCAATAAACTATAACTGAAAGGCAATGTTGTTCTGATTTGCCTAGATAGACATCTTTGAGCAGGTGATCGAAGTGTATTGTCACAGGGTATGTTTCTGAGATTGAGTAAGTTCAAAAAAACATCAGTATTATCATGCGTTGACTTTTCAACTAATTGCTTTGCACTCTGTACTGCATGTTCAGCAAGTCCATTCAATTGCAGATACTTTAGACTACTAGTAACATGTGCAAAGTCCTATTCTCTGGCAAATTTCTGAAACAACTAACTGGTGAATTGAGGACCATTGTCAGAGATTAATTTCTATGGATTGCCATAGACTGAGAAATGGTGTTTCAACTTAGTAATGACTGTAGTAGAAGTTAAATTAGAGTAGAGCGATCTCAAACCAATTTGAATAAGAGTCTACCAGCACTAAGTAATGTTGATTGTTCCACTCGAATATGTCAGTAGCTACAATTGACTAAGGTGGATCAGGAATATGAATTAGCTGAAGTGGCTGCCTTTGCAGATGTGCTTTAGTACTATTACATACTGAACAGGAAGAAAGTACTCTGTCAATGTCTTTTGCTAGAGTAGTCCAAAATATTAGTCCTCTTGCTCTTCTCTTAATAGATTTGGAACGTGGGTGACCAAAATGCAAAATCTGGATATATTCTTGTTGTAAGGAAACAGGAACAACAATTTTAGGAATTTTGAAAATAATGCCATCTTCCATCAACAACTCATCTCTGTAAGGAACGTAAGGTTGCACATCGAGTGGTACACTAGATTGCTTTGATGGCCATCCAACACTGATGTAGTAATTGAGCTTTTGCAAAACTGGATCAGTCATTGTTTGATTTCTTAGCACTTCAAGTGTTGTGGTATAAAAATTATGCACTTCCATGACAATCAAAGTCAAAATTCTCTGCATGAAGCTGTTCCTTTGTATTTCTAAGTGTTCTGGCTATGGTATCAGCTAGATAAAGAAGTTTGCCTTCCATATAGACCATTTAGAAGTTTTACCTTTGCAATTTTAGCATAATTCTTTGTAATCTCACTGGAGCTGAATGCATAGGCTTCTTTAAAATAGTAACTAAAGGTTGATGATCACTTTCAATCTGGATGTCTTGACCATAAATATAATCATGAAACTTGGATCATGCAAATGCTATTGCCAAAAGTTCTTTCTCAATTTGAGCATATTGCATCTCAGTCTGGGTAAGTGTTCTAGATGTGTGGGCTACTGGCTTGTGTTCTTGAAGAATAACTGCACCTTAACCAAATTTGGAAGCATTACAGGAAAGAGTTACTGGTTTGTTGACAGCATAGTATCTTAATGTTGAGGGGGTAGCAATTTTCTGCTTAAGAACTTCAAATGATCTCTGGTGCTGTTCTAGCTATGATCAAGTAACATTTTTATGTATGAGCTCTCTCAAAGATGCTGTCAACTCACTGAAGTCTGGGATAAACTTGCCTATGTAATTGACCATGCCAAGAAAATGTTGTAGAGCTTGCACATTATCTGGTGCTGGCATTTCAAGGATGGCTGCTTGCTTGGATGGGCCTGGTCCCAAGCCCATACTTGTAAACAAATGACCTAGATATGCAACTTCTGGTAGTCTGAATTTGTACTTCAGAGGATTAAGCTTTAAGTTTACTTCATGTGCTCTGTCTAGAACTCTCTTAAGATTTCTGTCATGCTCTACCTCACCATCGCCTCCGACCAATATATCATCTACCATTATGGCACATGGATAGCCTGAAAGAATTTGCTCCATTGTGTGCTGAAAGACTTCACTTTCAGAATTTATTCTAAATGGCATTCTGAGGAATCTATATCTTCCAAATGGGGTACTGAATGTAGTCAGTAATAAAGGTTTGTGATCAAGCAGCGCTTGCAAAAGTGAACTCTTTGCATCTAAGACAGAAAAAACTGTGGCATTCAGTATCAGGGCTGCAACCTCTTCGGCTGTAAGCATGTGATGATGATGTCTCTTCAATGCTTTGTTCAAATCTCTTGGGTCAATACATATTCTGATTTCATCTGAGCTTTTTTTGAGCTGCTACCATGGATGACATCCATTTAGTAGGATCTGTAACTGGACGGATTACACATTGTTGCATCATTTTCTCCAACTGAGCTTTGACCTTATGCTGCATAGCTATCAGAACTCTTCTTGCTGGTCTGACAACTGGACTGACCTCTGGGTCTAATTTCATGGAATACACAACTGGAAGTTTGCCCAAGCTCTCATTGAAAACACCAGCATAATCTGAAAAAATAGTATTGGTGAAGCTGGAACTAGGACATGTGCTTATCTAATGAGCTTCTTTGGTAAAAGAAAGCAGATTAATTTTCAAACTTTCTCTGAGATCCAGTAATGACTGCACAGGTCTTCGACCACATAGAAAAATATGCTATAACAGCTCTTAGCCACATAACATGAAAGCACTACTGAGCCTTCAGTTTGAATTTCTTCACCTCCATAAGCTTCAGGTTTTGCATAACTAGTCACAATAGTTGTTCACCAGCTCTGACATTTGCAAAAGTATCTGCAAACATGTCATTACACTTTGAACCAGTGTCTACTTTAAGCTCATTGGATTTACCATTGCTCTGGACAGTACAAAACTTTTCATTTCTTGTCAATAAATCTACTTCATCAATCATTTCACCAATTAATGATACACCATCTACATAGAAAGCAGACTTTTGCAGGTTTATTTGATTAACTTGCTTTTTGGAGTGACCCTTCTTTTTAACTGTTTGAGGCTTACTGGATTTACAAAATTTTTGAAAATGGTTCCATTTCTTACACTTATGATATTGCTGACCAAATGCCAAGCACTTTTCTCTTCTGGACTCATGGGTAGCACCACAATTGTGACAGTTAACAATAAAGCTTGATTTGGGTTTTGCTGATTCACTCTTAAGCTGCACCGAGCAACGTCTGTTTTGTACTTGGTTCTGCACTGAGCATGCATCTTTAACTGAACTGCTCTTGGAATTTGCTAGAAGGCTACAGGTTTTACCTAGAAGTCCTACAGGAGCTGCTGCTTCCAAGTGCTTAGGCCTGCTTTTACCTGTCACATGTTGCATGCTGTCTACATGAGCTCTAGAGGCTACTGAAACCATAATCTTATCAGTAGCAACATATTTGTGTGCCTTTCTGTAACTTCATGAATCTGGCAAATCTCAATGGCTTTACTCAGCATTAAATCACTGTCTTGAAGCAAAATCTTTCTCACAGCAGCATTATTAATACCGCATATGAGTCTGTCCTTTATTAACTCATCCTTTAAATCACTAAACCTTTTAGCTTTGTTTCTCAGGTCAGTAATATAAGCTGCAAAAGTTTCCCCTTGCTTTTGATCTGTTATGTAAAACCAATGCCTCTCTAGTGTAACATTAGTCTTGGGGTTGCACATTTCTCTGAATTTGTGCTTTAAACACTCAGGGTCTTCCTTTGATTCAGCCCGCACAACATTACAACGGGTTTCTCCTTCACCTTCATACACTATTGGTGCATTGACAAATGAATGCTCCCTTTCAATGGCTTCTGACTCAGTTAGGTTCAGCAAAATTAATGCCCTGGTACATGCATCTTTATCAGAATAAGCTGCTTATATTAATATATCATATTCTTGCTCAAATAGTTGTCTGCAATATTCTGATCAAACATAAGTGGTTGTGGCTTGCGAAATCTGTCTGCCATATTGACATATTTCAGTGAAAACTCTTGCAAACATGCACAAACACACACAATTGTACATACATGTATACATGTGCTTGAAATTTATGCCAGTAGCTGTAACAACATAACAAGCCTTTATATAATTGAATTTCATGAAATAAGTTTCCTGGGCACTGCAACACTTAGGAATCTCTTTTCTGTAAAACCCACTTGCCTTGAAATTATTTCACAATACTAGCCATTTATCTTGTAAAGACTATAATGGTAAAGACATTTATTATTATTTTACTGTACACTCCTTTGTCTTGCAATCACTTTAATGCCAAATCCATTTATCAACATTTTATTGCCAGTCATTTATCATTTTAAGAAACCTTTCTAACAACTGTACAGAACGAATAAAGTGAGCAATTGAAGCTGAGGGCAAGAAACATTTTGAAGTAATTGTACTTTGTGAATACACTATCTCAAAGCAATGATACTTTACAAATGAACTGTTTCAAAGTAATGGCACTTTGTGAATAACCTGTTTCGAAGCAATGGCACTTTGTGAATGTATTGGTCAAGAGAAGCTCAGAGTGAGAAATATCTCAAAATAACTGCAATTTGTAAACAAACAGTACACAGCACACTGAAACTTCCCCAAAACGGCTACACTTTGCCAAACAACTCTGTATAGTGCAAGAGATACTCTGTAATGGCAGCACTCTGTGAACAGAAACACCCAGGTGCAAGAAACGTTTTGAAATGGCTTCACTTGACTGCACTTCACAAAATAGTTGCACTTTGCACACAGCAAACTCTTCAGAATTAATGCAGAGTAATAAGCACACACTTTAAGCACTTTTACACACTTTGAGATTCTTCAAAAAACTCTAGTTATACTATTCAAGGCTTCAATCAATGCAAAGTAGTAATTTGTGCCTTATACAGTAATTCACCCAAAACAAATGCAGTCGCCTTTGCTTTATTTATACTCAATGTGCCCTTTTCTGACCTTTCTGTTATAGTCGTTTCACTCATTGACTCTCTTAGTATGCCTTTTATGCCCTTTATGACCTTTTGCTATATTCATTTTGCTCATTTAATCTCTTGCTATGCCCATTATACTTTCTTGTGCTCATTTTCATCCTAAACATGCATGTCTCACTTAAAAATGTTTGTTTAACAATTCTGTGGCAATTCTGGACACTATGTGCATTTCTAATGCTTGTTTTATCAAATAACTCAGTTTCAAACACTTTTGTCTGATTAATGAGCTCTTTTATACTTCTCATTTGCTTAATAAATGTTTCTATGTTATTCATTTGGTTAAGAATTATGTATTTGTGCCCTTGTAATGCTCCCTTTAACCTCTTTTAACAAATAAATCATTCATGTGTTTTCACTTTAGCTTTGACTTGTTTCTGGCACTTTTTTGCTCTCTGTTCTTTTAGTTTGCCTTTGCCATTACCTCTGCACCTCGTGGCTCTGAAGAATATTCTTTGCCATCCTAGGTCTGACACCATGTCACTCACCAGGTCAGGATAAAACAAACGAGCATCATGGGTTCTTGTTCAGGCAGCTTTATTGTATGCTAACATATCATAAATGAGGTAAAGTAACTTTAACTTAGAAACAGATTAGCTATCATGCACATGTATGTTAACATTCTGGCTGAACCTTCAAAATGGCACTGAAACTAATGTGCTTCATATTTATATGCACACACAGATCTTGGAAATGCCTCTTAAAGGTACAACACACCTGTTATTCTACAGTGAGGAAGCAAATGCAAGCAAACAGGACAAACAAGACAAGACACAGTGTCAGTGAGGAACACAAAAGGTTGGGGGATGCCATGGTTGCAGTGAGAGAGGGGAAAACACAAGGCCATGTCCATCAAACATGGGGACAATGAGAATCTAGTCCTCACCTGGAGGACTGTCATCACTGTCCCCTTACTCGACTAGCTGCTGGAGTGCTTGACGTCTTTTCCTCCTATGGACCATGTGGGAGAGCAGCCTCTCCATCCAACATAGACATGCACCAATGTTGTGGTGCACAAAGCTATGCAACACCTCTGCCAGTACTCCTGGAGGGCTGCCACAGCACCAGCTGCAGGGGTAGTGCTAACTGAGGGAACAGGTAGTACAGGGGCAGCAGAGGCAGTACCGCCAGGTTGGGTCCCAGATATGCTGGGCATCAGTACCTGAGCTGGTGGAATGGGGGCAGGCTGAGCCAGTGGGGTTGGCCTACCTCACTATGGTATAAAGCATTTAGTGATTTGTTACAGATGGATGACATGGAGACATTTTGAAGACACATTATTGAAAATAAAAAAAGAGATAAAGCTTGGTGTGAGAGAAAAAAAAGAGATAAAATTAGTACCAGCATATGTGATGTACAATACATTATCACAATAATACAATTATTTTATCTGATGTTTTACATTTAAGTATACTTTTTAACAACTACAAACTATAATTATGGATTAGTCAAAGTAATTCTTGCAATGTGCAGATATTGCACATATGCTTGATCCAAATTATACAGGTTACAGTTAACAGCAGGGTATTTATGCCACTTGTGTAGAATTTAATTTAAGTTATTTTATTAAAGAATCACAGTGTTGTATAGTTGTTACTAGTGGTATATGGGCCCACAACATCTGACTACAGTCTTACAGTTGATTCCTAAAGTTGGTTCATGCTACAGACTTAAATTCTCTTTATTAGCATACTTACATAACTGTGGGATGTTGCTACTTTGAAACTCATCCAACCACTGCTTGAGTGTATCTCTGTTTTACATTTTTAGGTCACTAAAATTGTGCCTGCACTGTTCTCCAGTATGTGGGATGGCAGTAGCACTGGATACAGCCTTTGCCAGACTATTCCAAGTTTCAGACTTTTACTGGGAGCCAGAATAGTCCCTCTGCAGAAGTCTTTGGTTGTGGCTCTTTACCAGGAGTCCAATAAATATTCTGGACTCTTCAACACCCCACCTCTGCACCCTAAATTGGGCATCTTCCCCTTTAACACCAGACATGTCTAATTCCAAAGCAGTTCAAAGGCAAATAATGATTTACCACCATTTCCTGTTATCATGTTTTCTGGTAGTGTGCAAACCCAATAAATAATGCCAACCAAGTTTGCATTATGTTAAGCAGAAAGCAACAGTGCCAAATAGAGAGCAAACCAGTTTTGGAAAATGGAAGATTAATCTGTCACTTGACATTAGTTTGCGGGGTGTCTGCTGCTATAAGTGTTAGATGATTTAATTTTTCTGACAAGCACTGTGGGGCATACATTTTATGACCTGACACACGTTTGTCTGGCTTTATACACTGCTAAAATTATTTTTTATAGTGTGGGATTCAAACCTATGCATAAGGAACAAAACATTTTCTACCACAGCAGTGATTTTCTATCTTTACCAGAGAAGAAGTGCTTCTCAAGTGTACTGTTGAATCATTTATAAATACAGGTGAAAGATTGAGGTGTTAACCATGTATGTGTGTGAACTGACAAGGTCCTTGTATATACATTAATTTGGGTATGTGTCTTATTTAAGTGTGAAGGCCATCCAAGTTCAGATAGCAGAATTATACTTACAGAAACATAGTAGACATTATACCCTCAGTCATACATCTCAACCTTCAAAACACAGTAAGGGTGTCTTATCCCTCATACATATGATTCATACCACCTTCACTATTTATAATTATGTATAAGGTGTTATCAGTGATATTTAATATAATGTGAAATGAAACAACAGTTAAAATGTCTGGAATTTCTTGTTCTAGAACCAAGGGCCATGTGCACAACAGTCCCATACTTACACTCGTTGCCACAGGAGTATTGAAGTAACAGTTGGATATTTTCCTGTTCATTATTATAAGTTGAACTGCTACAACAGGAAAAATATGCTGCATGTCCTATATTAGAACCCAGGACCATCTGTATTATAGCCCTACACATACATCTACTGCCACATGAATAGTTAAGGAAACAGCAGCTGCACAATTCCCAATTCTTTTTTAACTTCTGTATGTTAAGCTCCACTCGCCACTACTTAGCATGTTTGCATAGTACCCAATAGAATTAACAGAATGTATCCATTTTGAAATTGTTGACTGTCTGCTTCCTGTTGCAGATGTTCTGTCTGCTTCCTGTGTGGCCAACTAGTCGAGGTCTGTGCACTGCTAAGCATTGCAAAAACGATTTAAGCACAGCTAAACATGGCATTCATTATGTTTCTCTGTTTCCCCGGTTTGCACTAAGCTTCACACCATGCAAATAGTGGCATAAAAAAAAAGAAATTAGAAAAAAGGAAGAAAAGAAATATATTAAATAAACAACACTACAAAATTTACGTTGGCACACATGAACTATTTTTACACAGGTCTGCATTTGAACTGTGCATTTGTACTGTCACTTCAATGAACCTTCAAAACACAGTAAGATCATTTTACATTTTCTAAAAGAGCCAAGAATTTGGGATTAAGCATTTCTAATGAGTTCACACCTGATTTACATCTGCATCATGCTCAAAGCCTTGAACCTACACTATAAAACTGGAAACATGTAGCTAGGAAACCTGAAAGTGAGGTGACTTACTTATGTGGATAACACAGAAAAAGATATTACTTTGGGATTTATTTGCATAGAAGACTACTGATCACGATAAGGTATGCTTGCATTTTTTAGCTTTATACTGCGTATGCTGAAATGTCAGTAAGAAAAATCTGTGTTTTATATATATATATATATATATATATATATTAGCAAATGCTTCTTTTATCTGTATGCATTTCTTAGAATTGTACTGATGTCCGATGCATGTTTGTCAGGGCATTTTACTTTCTCACATGCACAGCCTTACTAACTGTCATCACAAGTGCTGATGTTACAACTGGCTTTCTCTTTATACTCTTCTATTGTTATTACTGTGAAATATAAATGTCCTATATTGACAATGACACAGGGGTGTTAGCCTTCTAGGATGGCCCATACACACCTCTAGGGGAGTGCTGGCCACAGGTAGACATGACTAGCAATTGCATAAAATTGAATGTTCTGTGGTAAATGTGTACATATGTTTCAGAAACAGTTTATTTGATAGCACTTTTAGCAGTTCACTGATGGTTTGCTAGCAAAATGTGTCATTTGCCTGTCATTTTGGAGGTGGCAGTGCCAAATTCCATTTCTGTGTTGGCACAAACAAAATTTGCTATTGTTACTCTCCTTGTTTTTGGATCCAGCCTTGCTTTGTGTATGATTGTAATATGTTACAACCACATAATTCTTGTTTTTATATATTTGAACATCTTGACTGTGTTATGTTTCTCCACTGGGTAGTAGTAAAATACTACGTTTTATGTGTTATATCTAAGCAGGACTTTTATTCATGTGATACTTATGCGCATTATCCTTCTTTTGTGGCACCCAGGCATTCTAATCCCCACAACCCCCCCTTCAGTAACCATGAAAATGAAGTAATTGTGGAAGCATTTTAGGTTACATAGGTGTGTACTAGGCTAATGGCCCTGGAGCCTTTACAAGCCTAGCCCATAGGATTACCCTGGCATTATGCCATCCGACCTTAGTTCCCAATGCCTCTATTGAATGAAGCCACTGGAGTGATCCCTGGGGTGAATTTTCTATTTCCCATCCACTCATCAAGATTTCTCTTGAAGAGGGCCAGTGAGGTGCACTGCTTGACATGTATGGGAAGTCTATTCCATAGCATGGGCAGTGTCTGGGTTATGAACCTGACCCTCCAGCATGTTCTGTTGATTGTGATAATGAGGTTGAGGTCTCTGGAGCGTGTGGTGCAGAGGGATTGGGATTTCTTCAGATATAGCATTTCTAACAAAGCTGGGTCAGACATGGCTTTGTAAGTCAAGCAGAGATCACCTCTTAAGTAGGCAATATGAGTTTTAGTCTGTCCATATAGGACAACTGTTTAAGGCCTATGATCCTCTTTGTGAGGTACTTTTGCAGCCTCTTCAGTTGTTGCGGGTGTTTAGTGAGGTACATGCCAAATGGGGCATTGTACTCAATTATTGGCCTAATGAGGGAAGAATAGAGGGAGACAATGACCTCTTTCTTTCTGGATGCAAAACCCTTAGTAATGAGATCTGCCACATAGAAGGACTTTCTGACTACAGTGGAAATGTGGTGGTCAGAAGAGAGGTTGCTGTCAGTCTGTGTTCCCATATTTCTTATAACTCTGTGTTCAGTGGACTACCATTGATGTGGTAATTCATGGGAACCGTGTTTTTCCCAAAGGGGATGACGACACATTTTTTGGCATTGAGCTTAAGGCAATGGTTCTGACACCAGTCATTCATCTCAGTGAGGCCTTTCTGTAGGATGTCAACATCACTTGGGAAGTTAATAATAGCTTCCAAAATGAGTCAGAGCCATCACAAAGTGTGGTATAACAATTTAATATGCAAAAACATATAGTAACATGGGTGAAGGGAAAAAAAACATCCCAACACCCAAACCAAATCAATTTCAGCTTAATAGCCTTTTTCAGTGGAAGACAGACAAAATATAAATAATAGGACAAAAAAGCCCTTCTTATATACCTACAGACAGATGCCAAAAGAATTCCTATTGGTTAATTTAAAGGTATTCATTTAAACCAAGAGGGAAAAGCCCCCCCAGTTTAATTATCCATTTCTTTTTTTTAACATTTAAAATATTATGCCAGCCAACCTTGTCCCTGCAATTTCCTAATATACAATCAGTAATAGTGAATCTGAATGATGCAGTATTGTGCTTGCAAGTGTGTTTGAAGAGGGCATTGGACTGCCTTTTATTCCTTATATCACTCATATGCTCTCCAATTCTAAATTTGAGAGGTCTTGAAGTTTGACCCATGTAAAACGTGGAGCATGTGCAAGTGACAAAATAAATTACCCAACTTGTACTGCAATTTGCCAAAAAGGTGATATTAGAGACTGTAGATGTATTTTTGCTGGTAAACCCTTTAGTTGTGTTCATCCTATGACAGTGAGAGCAATGACCACAAGGGACACATCCTACCAATATATTTCCTGTGAGTGTTCTTTGGATTGAGGCAGTTCCCCTATAATCAAACCTTTCATAATGGCTAAATAAGGACCCCAAAATACGGCCCCTATGGAAAGAAAAGGAACATTTGTCCCCCAAATGGTCAGACAATCTATTTTCTGCTAACAAAATGTTCCAGTGCCTGTTGATAGTATGCATGAATGATTTAGTATTCCTGCCAAAAGTGGTGACAAATCTGATCTTGGACTGGGTATTTGATGGTTTTACCTGGTATTCCAATAATTTGGTCCTATCTTAACTAGAGACAATAGGTACCAGAATACTTTCTCATGCTGACTGTTTATTTAACTTACTTGCTCGTACACAGCAAGTCCACTAAATAAGGGATTTAGAAGACAAGATAAGATGCAGAAGCAGAAAAACAGGGGAAAAATACATATTTTCTGAGGAATTACAAAATGCATTACACTTGGGGTAGCACACTGTGATATGCAGTTAAATGACGCCCAGTTCTATAAGACAGCACTCTGTCTGTTGTCAAGCCATGTATATTAATAATGACTGGCAGAATTGTATACTCTTTTCCAAAATTAGAATCAGGCTTGCAAAACTGCAACACTTAAAGTTTGTAACACTGGCAATCAGTGCCAATGTAAAACCCAAAGCAGCAGTGTAGCTAGTTGAAGTCTACAGTCTGCTTTGTCGTTGCTACTGCTCCAGGTGGAGGAAGGAGTTCATAGTATTGGCAGTACATGATGGGAAGCCACACTATTTGCAGTATCAGTTCCCAACTACAGGTGGAGCTGTATGGAAAGACATGTAAAGTAAGTGTGATACTGGGGGAATAGATGAAACCTGTTTTTATATGTAGTAAGATATTTTCCAAACAAGGCTGCTAGAAGTGATCCTTGTAAGACCAAATGTTTAATTACCCGTCTTATCCCTGCATAAATGATTTTAAATTCCATTTTTTTTCATCTAACTATTATCTTACATAAGATATTGCTGATGCATTAAACCATGGCCAACACAGTTTGTTTATAAAATCCCATGAACCCTGTAATCATATGCTCTGCTCAGACTAATAAAAATAGCATTTAACTGTGCACATATAGAGAAGTCCAAAAAACCTCAGTTTAATAGCTACAAGACAGTGCCAGCCTAAATATGAAACAAACAAACCCTGGAAGGCTTTAAAAAATTAAAAAAAAAACATTTATTTAAAGACAGTGGGCCAAATTGAAAAGACATGACGTACCAAGAGTGGATAGCATCTACTCATATTAATCTCAGTACTTCAAAATGTGAAATCCATCCTGTCACATGAAATGATGTCATGTCAGGATAATAACTTGCAATGCTGATGGATTCAGTTTCACTATGACAGGAACAGGTAATGAGATTCTAAAACATTTCATGTTAATGAATCTTATTACCTATTCTGAACATAGCTTGAACACCCTGAAGTTCAGGTGAAGTTCTCCAGCACACCTTCATGCTGCACCTGTTATTATAGGCAGAAAGCCTTCCAGCAAAACCAAATCTGTTTTACAGGAGATGCTACGTATCCATTATGCAAGCCAGCACAGGGCCTCCATCTGTAGGTCAGATTGGTGACTATAGGCTTGATGGCTAACACAGCTGTCATACCTGTTTTCTCCCAGTACAAGATAAGTGATGGGTAAGAAAAGTCACTAGATAACTGGGTAACTAAATCTATTTTTGGGAAATTGGATACTGTGATTCCACCCTGTAGGAGTTCATTTGCAACTTGCACTAGAGTGAACCATGCATGCAAGTTGTCCTAGTCTCTCTCATTTATCTCATGAAACCTACAGTATAGTGCCTCCTGAATGCAGAACTCAGAAATGCAGGCAGGTTGTCTTCATCCACCACCCCCAGCCATACCTGCAGTACCTAGTCTAATATATAGGTGGTGCAGCTGCCTTACAAAGAAGACAAATTCAATAGGCTTTTACAGTAGTCTGGCCATGCTCACTGGCAAGCTTCCCCAATGTGCAATGCTAAATAATTTTGGCTAGTCAAGCCTGATTCCCATTTTACAATCATGCACAGTTCTCTGG
Source organism: Protopterus annectens (assembly GCF_019279795.1). Classification (NCBI taxonomy): domain Eukaryota; kingdom Metazoa; phylum Chordata; order Ceratodontiformes; family Protopteridae; genus Protopterus; species Protopterus annectens. The sequence goes on along the minus strand of NC_056732.1, from coordinate 1,211,956,247 downwards.
CAGTCCCTTTTAGTATATACTAAATGGGGAATAGTGGATTTCTCTACTTTGGGCTTATGCATGGAGAAACATATTGGTGTGGCATGTTACTCCACTCTCAAATCATCTTGAAATCAGGATCAGTGAATGCAAATGTTTTGGACACAATGAGTAAGGCTCTAGAATAAATATGATTATTCTCTCTTGGCAAAATGCTTTGCCATAATTTGCAAATTTGTTATATAAATACACATTCCAATATAGTTTTGTGTTTAATATATTTTATATTTAATACTTTCTATTTTACGTAATAGGTTAATGTATTATTGTGCTGTTATTGATTGTTACTGTTCAGTTGCTAATATACTGTGAGCCCAGCTTTTGAATCAATTGAGTCTGTCAAAACAGACTACTTACTGGGAAGTAGACAATCAATCAAATAAACCAATGACTAGCAAGTAAACTAGTTAGGGTTGAATAAATGTCAATAAAAGCTTGTGGGATTGGCGAAAATAATCCAGTTGTTGAAGAGATTCTGAAAGAAAATTATATACTCCATTTCCTTGTGCTTAAGAAGGTATTTACCTGATTTTGTGTTGCCAATTCTGAATACCCACTCAGTCATAACTAACCAAATTGATGGATTTTCACAATTATTTTTACAACTTTTTAAAGTTCGCCATATTCTGACTTGGTTGCATTAGATAAAGCGTAAAGAGAATTTCCCTCTGTTGGAATCAATCCCAGTCACAATACATGCACACACACACACACACATACACACACATATATCTGTATATCTATATATCTATCTATCTATAGGCACTGAAGCTCCATTTCATCAAATGGCTTCTGTGAATCAGCCACAAATAAAGCCAAAGAAAGCTGTTTTGGCAGTTCAGTTTTGTAGGCCCGTATGAGCTATAACCATTTACATTGCTAGACTATTGACAGACAGGTACTAGTAATACCATTTTGTAATTATCCTGTAGTTAGCTGTCTGCTGCCAATTGTTGATAGTTAGTCTATATGGATAGTAAAACTTTCCCCAAATGATATTACAGTTAGTTAGAGACAATAGTGCCCCTGTCAAAACATTGCAAGGCATGTGGTAATATCATCCATAACTGTTTCATCATATAGTTGGAATTATAATACAAAACACTGAAACATCTGGCCATATCCTATGTGGGAATTTATTCTGCATCCACTGACCCAGGCAATTATAGGCCCATCAGCCAATCCATGGAATACATTATCATGGACCTTATAAACAAGGACATTGGCCACATCCAAATGCTTGACCCCACACAGTTTGGTTTTGTCAAAGGGAGATCATGCCTGTTAAGCTTGGTTGACTTGTTTGAAACAGTTACCAAAGCCATGGACAAGGGGAAGAAGGTGCACACCACCTACCTTGACCTAGCCAAAGTCTTTGACACTGTTCCCCACGTGGGCATAATAGATAAACTCTCCCAGCTAGGCATCAACCCATATTTTACCAGCTGGGCAGCAAACTGGCTCACTGATACAACCCATTCAGTCAAAATAGGGAAGCCACTTCTAGTAGTAGACCTCTAATGAGCAGTGTACCCCAAGGATCGGTTTTGGGGCATCTACTGTTTGGGATATGTTTCTGAGGTGCAAGCCAAAACCAGTGGTCTGTGGCTTACCAAATTTGCAGATGACTGCAAGCTGGCACTGTCTTAAATTCTCCTAGTGATGTCAACATCCTCCAAGAGGGCCTTACCTAAACTGATGACTACTGCTAGAAGCATGGCCTCAAACTCATTGTCAAGAAATGCATCATTATCCGCTTTGGGGAAAATGGCATCCCCACTAATTATCACATTAATAGCAACATACTGAACATGCAATCAGTCATGAGGGACTTGGGCACCCAGGTTGAAGGCAGCCTGACTTTTGACCACCACACTGCCTCAGTTGTAAGGAATGCTTTCTAAATGGCCCACCTCATAAGTAACGGTATTTCATCCAGGAATAAGGAGGTCATAACATCCCTGTACACCTCCCTTATTAGACTCATTATTGAGTGCAATATGCCCTTCAGCATATACCTTACCAAGCGCATGCAGAGCTGGAGAAACCACAGAGGTTCCTGAGCAGGAAAATTCAGAGTCTCAAACACCTATCCTATACAGATAGGCTAAAAGCCTTGTCCCTCTACTCAGTCACATACAAACTGCTCAGAGGTGACCTGTATCTGGCATACAAGGCCATCTCAGACCCAGCCTTGATGGAGTTTCTGCATATGCATAAGTCAAACTTCACTCACACAACCTGCGTGCAAGGCCTCAACCTGGTCTGTGACATTAATGAACTTGCTGGCGGTATGGATTTGTGTCCCAAAGACTCCCCCATCTGTGGAATAGACTCCTTCTCCATTTCAAGCAGATTACCTCTTTAAGAGAACCAGGACAAATTGATGGGAAACAGAAAATGCACCCCTGGGATCCCACCTGTGTCCCTGCTGGACAGGGGAAACAGGTGCTCACTTTGTGGGAACATGGGTAAAATTCTTGTCTAGGCCTACAAGGGCCTCTGGGTCAATAGCCTAGTATCATCCTATGAACCTATGAGTCTATCATTAAAGTATGGTTCCTGTTAAATCATTCAGACCAGTGTACAGTGATATTCCATGCAGCATATTACATAAATACAGGTTATCGTAAAGGCAAATATGTGTATGTACAACAGAAGTAAAAAAAAATCACAGCTGAAAATTTCTACGGTATCATTTTGTCATTATTTTTATCATGTTTCTTGAAGTTCAAAATACTTCCAATTCTTTCAGGAAATTACTTTTGTGTTACATTACATCATGCACATAGTGACACATTTACACAGTCCTTTATGATCTTTACATTGCCAGCACATCAACAAATCTCCGACAAAGAAGTGGCTTGTACAGAAAACAAGAAGATTTAGAATACCAAGGGTCAGCTGCAGTTTTGATGAGGGAAATAGTATTGCACGTGCTGTGTGCCTGCTTCATAGCACTTACCTTATTTGTGAAGTCTTATAGTGAACTTATTGGGCAAATGATAGTTACTTTTTAATTGTAGGCCATTGAATTAGCCTATACTTGCCTAGAATAATGTGTATTTGCTGCATAAAAGGATATATTTAATCTTTCCATTTAAAAAAGGAAAACATTAAGATCATTCAAAATACTATAGGATTAATGTCTAAACACACTAATTCCGCATGTCAGCTGATCTAAATAAACTTCCCTCTACTGCAATTGATTCAATATGAGGAAGATGCAATGCTTAAAAATAATATAACATACTACAGATTAAGTTTTCCTGTATATCATATATTAACTCGTTCCAGAAATTGTTATGCTGAGAAGGATTTTGAACCAGATTGAATATACCCATTTATCTTTATGATAAAATTAATAGATCACTGAGAAATATGAAGAATTATCAATATGTTTCATTTTACAATTGTGTAAATAAATAAAAAAAACTTGATACATCTGTTGCTTTATTAATAAAAACTTTAAATATGAATTGCATTGTAAAAGTCAGATATTATGCATAGTTAAATAGAATGAGCTTTTCATATTTGATATGAAGTATAATGTGACATTAGTGGGAAAAAGAAAATGGTCTTTGTACCACACACCTTGGAATGTGCACTTTTGCTCGTCTGTTCTAACTTAAACTGACTTCCACGTTCCCTCTATTTATTTCTGTTCTCCTGTTCTTAGTTCTGCTTGACTCCCCTCACCTCTTTATTGTCTGTCTCTTGCTACTCTTTAGCTGACTTCCTATAATCCTGTCTTACCTCTTATAACTCCTCTCTAACTTTTATTTCCCCCTCTCCCTCTCCGTCTGCTAGTTCCTGACCCCACTAAGTCCAGCTATTTTTCCTTTCTCTTTACATCATTCTTGCCTTTACCTTTTTCAGCCTCTTAAAATCCTCTTCACCTCAAACCTGTACATTCACACGGTATTTTTAACCTCTTCTTACTTACAGCTAATACCTACTTGTTGTTCATGACTAACTACTATGGACATTTTTTACTTTAAATATTTATGTTGATACTGAAACTGTCTCTCCTCAGTGTCCAACTGATTTTTAAATTGTAATCTACTCAGGTTTTTACATCAAAAACATATTTGTACTTGTATGTAGCCATATAATACTTTATTAGTTTAGTTTTATTTTGTATAGTTAGTATTACTAGTGACCTTATAAATAGTAGTGTATTTTAGTTTTTTGATAGTGGAGCTTTTCTCCTCGGGCCTCTGCTGAAAATGGACATGTATCCAGCCAGACTAGCCCGGTTAACAAATGTAAAATAAAATAAAATAAATAAAAAGTGTTACTTGTGAACAAATAAGCATATATTTACTGAGAGCCACTAAATAAACAGTTTTGCATCACAGAAAATAGCACACAGTACAAAGTAAAGGTTATGTCATAGTGATGACTGAGCCAAAGCTATACTTTCCTTTGTATTGTTTTTAAGGAAACTTCTGTTTTTTCTGTGGTCTAAAAAACCCTTAGCACAATACATCAGTAATAAGAAAATTAAAATATTGTATCAGGGTCATTAAGCATACTACACCAGTAATACGGAAGCACTATATATTAGTATTATTAATATATTTTTTGATTGCCATCTTTTATCAGAAGACAAAAGTCAAATATTGACTTTGATAACTCCATATTGTATTTTGCTCTAATGATATATGTAAAATGGATAAGAATGTAATTACCTGCAGACGTTTTTTCTTTTTGCGTCTGTTTTTTTTTTTATTTTCCACATTTGATGAAGCAGTATAGCCAGTCTATATCCTGACCATTGTTTAAATTTTGCTAAAAAAAATACAGTGCAATTCATGCATATTGTGGCATAATCATGCATGCTGAGGCTACTGAGAAAGGAAATCATATTGCCGAGGGGGTCAGGTGACATAACCACTAGCTGCAGGGTGAATGTCCAGCAGGACAGAAGAGGCAGAATCACCATAGGTTCATAGGTTGTTACTAAGCCAATGACCAAATGGGCTCTTATAAGCTAAGAAGTACTCCCCAAACCGTTTGGATCCTGAGTATCATAGGTCTCTATATGGGAGAGGCTGTGTTAGTAGGGAGGTAATTAAGGGATTTGTGGTGGCAATAAGGGACATGGGGACCAGACCAGGTGTACATTTATGATTTTCACATTTGATTGTCAAGGTCTTGTTTCAATAAGGTCAGGGTTAAACTCTGTTTTACATGGCTAGAGAGCCTATTCCATAGTTTGGAGATCCTTTGGGACACATATCTGTCTCTCCAGCACATTCTGTTTATGTCACAAGTGAAGTTCAGATAAATGGATCTGTTGTTTGTTATCCTATTTGGTAAGCCAGGCAAAGATCCCTCACAGCAGCCTGTAGGAGACTGAGCACAGAGGCAGAGCTTTTAGGAGATTTGAATTCTCCTGCTTAGAAACCTTTGTGGGCATTCCAGCTGCTGCAAGTGTCTGGTTAGGTACTTGCCAAAGGGGGCATTGTATTCAATGATAGGACTGATAAGGGCTGAGTAGAGGGTTACTATAACTTCCCTGGACCTGGATGCCATACCCTTAACTATAACACAGGTGACATAGAATAAATTTCTTACTATCCTAGCTATGTGTTGGTTAAAGGCTAGATTGCTGTCTACATATCCATATACATACATACAAATACTTCAGACATGGGCAATGATGCCCTTCTAGCCTTCCAATATATCGACATATTCATTCCCCTAAGTGTCCAAATTGTTCTCAAAAATATCTAAACAAACGCTTGCCTTAATATAATCCAGTAGTCTTTTCCATGAATCAGCTACTCTCCCAGAGAACCAGTTTGTACATTTCTTGTCCCTGTGTAATCTTCTACATAGATTGCCTGATGATTTTCTACTACTTTTTGATAATCCCAAACATCCCCAGAGTTAGCTGCCTCTAAACGTCTTGTATACCTGAATAATGTCTCCTCTTAAATATGTATAGGAGACACTGTACAAGTTGAGAGGTTTTAGTCATTCATAATAGCTTAATTTTTCATATCCATGGATGCCCTTGATGTATTTCTGCAGTACTATTCCTAATTTACTCATGTTTGTTTTCTTATGATGTTTCCATACTGCTATTCCATACTCTAGTTTTAGTCTAATATAACTTACAAACAATGATTTCATAATTTCTGAATCCCTAGATGTAAAAAATCTGTTTTTATACAGCATGTAGGTGTATAAATATCAATAACCAATTAGTTGATATGACAGGCAAAACTCAAAGCTGGATATACCCATATACCCATGTTGTTAAATGAATCTACAGTTTCAATCACTGTGTGATGCATTAAATATTCATCTTTCAATCTATGTCTCTCAAATCTCATATGCTTAGTTTTTGATGTATTTATCAGCACATTATTCTTCTGAGCCCAAATGGTCAATTTAGTCTTGTTATTTTGCAGACTTGTCCTATCTGTAACACAAATAATCAGTTTACCCATTTTAATCATCTGCATACAGCAAGACAGATTTTAAAAATACAGCCTAAACAAGCATGTGCCTAGGACATAGCCTTATAGGATACCCTAAATGTAAGTTAGAATTTCATCTGTCCATTTGCCACATTCCATTTGCATGGCATGCTGCTATCCATCTTATCAAAATTACATCAATACCTAGTTATAATTTATTGATCAGTGCTTTGTGTATGACCTATAAAAGGCTAATGTTAAGTCGATAAATTACATTAACGTTCAATGTTTCATTTACATATGGGATTACATTTTTATAGAACATCATGTTAAGATAGTTATAGATCTATTTTCAACATGTGCATGCGGTCTATAGTTTCAAGTCCCAACCTTTGCAATTCTGACTATATTTTATTCAAAATAGCCTTGTCCATTACTTTTCTACAACAACAGAGTAAACTTATGGGCTTGTAGGACACTGAATTTGTCCTTTTCCCATGGGAACAAATGTGAAACACCTTCAAAATGGGAGATTTTAGACCTGCTAGTTTCTTATTTCCAGTCTTGTGTTATGGATGAAGGAAGAAATGTGTTAGGATTATCTTAGGATGATGAGCTGTAAGGAAAATACCAGCCTGAAACCATCCCTATACTGGAATGTATGAAGCTGAAGGGTAGCTTGCTTGAGTCTGAAAATTATTTTGTTGTGGAAGCAAGGGAAGCTATTCCATTTTGTGAGTATTACTACAATACATTTGAAGATTTGAAAGTGTGTGTGAAGCAATGCTTGTGTAACAGAACCTGTCCAATGGAAAAATCAGTTATCTCTGCATTATTTTTCATCCTTTCTTGTAAAAAAAAGAAAAAAGAAGGGGAAAATATTTTGAATTATACATTCTTCTCCATGGACTATTTTTTTAGCTGGACCAATGATAAAATAAAAAATTCTCATCCCTAACTAGAATAATGGTATGCATTTTAAGGGAAAAGAAACAGTGTCATATTGACTGGGATGCTTGTGTACCTGAGAAAATGTTAAAGCCTGTGTATAATGGGCTTTATTTTTTGTGACTAGAAAAAGGTTACATGGAACTGTAAAACATATGCTTGCCCCCCCCCCCCCACAGCACCACCAAAAACAAAACACTCATGGCAGTTTAACTGTTTCCTGCAGGGAGAATTTCTGATGGCTTGATTGAAAGCTATAAATCCTATGTTGTTATGTTGTTGCAAGATTGAAAATCAAATGGCAGTGCAAATGCAAAAGAGAGTAATATGACCAGAACCTAATTCCTGTACATCAAAGCATTGGCGTGACTGCAAACCAGTGGGCCTCCTCAGCAGGAATTCCAAAATCTAATCAGTTCCTAAAGGATCTGAGCTAGGATGACTATTTGGTAGACTTTAGTGACATTTGACAGGTAGGCAACTCAGCACATGACTGCTAAAAAAAACTGATGAAGGAAATATTATCAAATTATGGAGTTTCACCTGAGGTCCACTGCCTTAATTTCCAACTTGAATATTTAATATGGACAGATTGGTATTGTCAGAACTGGCTGATTTGATGCATATATTGAAAAGCGCTGGAACCAGATGTGAACAATGCAAGATTTTAGAAATATTATCAGAAGACAAATGTAAAATGCCAATCCCTAGTAATTCACTAAAGTATGCATTTCAGACTTACCCAAAGTCTTCTGAACACATATTTCTTTTAGTGGAACATTTATTAAGTAAACATGCAATCCCTAAGTAAGACTTGTGTCTACAGAGGGCTAAAAAGCCTTCATTGAGTATGTCTCTACCTCCAAAAAGAAAATAAATTTGCCATATGAATTGATTTCTTTTAAATGTTATAGCCCATAGCATATAGTCAAGTACTAACATTTAATGGCAACAATACTATACCAGTAAAGACCATCAATATTAACCAAAAAATTGTACCTAAAACATTCATATGAAATGTGAACCTTAATAATGTGAAAATGATAGAAGTGTAGAGTCTGCTTTCTGTTCATGTGGTATTATAAACTTATTAAATATAGTATTGCAGTTGAAGGAAACGAAGGGCGGGTGTTTGCTGGATTTAGAAAGAATGATTACATTAGTTAAATCATCATATGTCTGCAAGCATAACACAACTAGTCAGCAGGCATTTGAAGCAACATGTTACATAGAAGGAAGAATATCCCATAACATAAGTGAAAGTACCCACTCTCTTAGGAAAAATGATATATCTTGTACCTGTCCATGCTAATTTAACAGGCCATGTGAGAATTGGTCAAGATTTTCCCATTTTAAAGATCTATGGAAGTTAAGAAGAGAAAATGTTTAGCCAGATATACTGCCAGGAATGCATTGTCCCATAAAAAAGGATGCACATCTAGAAGATGCAGAAGAAGCTAAAATGTGGATCTGGGTAGGTGGATTAAATAAATCAAATGTTGAGTCTTAGCATAAAGTTTTACTTTTTAAAGTAATAAGACAAGTAATTGCAGAGTCTAATAGAAAGGGAAAGTCTTACAAAAAGTCTACTGCTTTTAATATAATAAAAGTAGTCAGTAGCCCACAAACTCAGTGTGCCACTCAACCACGACCCATAAGGCATAACAACGTACCCAACACTCTAGTCATATGTGACTCTATAGTCAGGCACACTGATGTTCCACTCACCAAGCTAAACAAGGAGAAAGTTACTGTCAGCTGCCTGTTGGGTGCCAGGATTTGCCACATAATGCACACACTCAGTTCACTCCAAAACAAGTTTAACTGTGACTCTGTCATTGTCCATGTTGGTGTGAATGACCTGAGATGTACCTCCCTGGACTACATGAAAAGAGACATGGAGGTGCTCTCCAATCTTTTACCCCAGGCAGGTATGACCCTAGCCCTGAGCAGCATCCTGCCATCACCCAGAATGATACCACAGTACAAGGACAAAACGATTGACTTCAACAATTGGCTAAGCTTCTGGTGTCATACTAAGGGGATCCAGTATCTGTCTGCTTGGGATGACATGATTGACAGACCACAATGCTTTGCCAGAGATGGCCTGGACCTGTCACCCTTGGGTTCCGGATACTGGCTAAGGCTCTTGCAACCCCTATAGTGCCTTTTTTTAGGCAAGGTTCAAATGACAAATTCACCGCCATAACAGGTACAAGCAAGCAAATCTGAGGGTAATGCTACTCATTGCTAGAAGTCTAAACCTCAAAATTCACTTACTCGAGGCACTCCTTAAAATGGAGAGCATCGACATCTGTGCAGTGACAGGGACCTGGTTTAAGGGTCCAGAGATCACCCCTGCATTACCAGGCTATAATTCATACCACATTTTTCGGCCACCTAACCTGGACGAAACACTAAAGGCAGAGGCGTGTCCATATTCATTAAGGATATCCACACATCCAGGCTAGTTGCTCAGCATAATGCATCTGAGATTATCCAAGTGCAACTAGCTCTGGGCAAGACCGCAATCCAAATTGTAGCTTGCTACAGATCCTCTACCATGCCCCAGGATTCCCACTCCTCATTTCTTGGATATATATTAGAGTACAACCCAAAACCCTAATAATGGGCGATTTCAACTACCCCACCATTAACTGGGAAAACTACTCATGTATCAATTCTTTTGATCAGCATTTTCTGGAATTCATAAATTCCAATGCTTTGGATCAACTTATCCACACCCTCACCAGGGGCAGCAATATCCTAGACCTGGTCATTACCAACATGGGTGACCGATGTTCCACACCAGAGATCAATTCCTCATTGGTCAGATCTGACCACAAGCTAATCACCCCAGACATCCACATCCCACCCCCACCCCCCTGTAGGGAAACAACTGTAAAAATTTTCTCCAAAGCCAAGTTCATCCTTCTTAAGACAGAAGTGACAAACTTTGCAGCACCCATGCAGATGGACAGTAATGGTACAACTGTTGAATCCTACACAAATGTACTTTATAAGCACTTACTCAAGTGCATAGATTGTGCTATCCCTAACAGAACCAAGATGCAATCCTCCAAAAAAAGGAAGCCAATCTGGTGGTACCCTGCCATAAACAAACTCTACAACAGAAGAAAGAAACTGTTGCAAAAAAAGAGTAAAATCCCATGATTGGAAAAACTCCCTGGTCAGTCTCAGTAAGAAACTGAGATCCCTCATAAAATCTTCCAAAGCTAATTACGAAAACAAAATCACCACTGATTCTAAAGACAACCACAAAGCATTCTATAGCTATGTCAAGAATCTCAATGGCAACACTCAGATCTGCTCTGAGTTACAGCACAATGGCACTAAATATACAGAACCAACTGATATTGCCAACATCCTGGCAGATAGGTTCAGTGCTAACTTTATCCCTCTCTCACCCCCTAAAGGGCCCATCTCTATACCAGAAGAATCCAAAGTTCCTGTAATAACAGCTGCACAGGTAAAAAACACACTCTCCAAAGCCAAGAACACAGCATCCATGGGACTTGACAACATCCCAGGCTGTGTTCTACATGAACTACAGAACGAACTGGCACCCCACCTAAGTACCATGTTCAATCATAGCCTCACCTCAGGCTTTGTGCCCACTGAATGGCGCACATAAATGGTTATCCCGCTCCACAAAGGGGGAGCCACCACAGTCCCCGGGAAGTACCAACCCATTATTAGCCTGATGAGCCTGGTCTGCAAGGCCATGGAACGTATCATCATGGAACTTATAAACAAAGACATTGGTAATCTCCAAACTCTGGACCCCACCCAGTTCAGGTTTGTAAAAGGCAGATCATGTCTCCTAAACCTGATAGACTTCTTTGAAGCAGTCACTAAAGCCATAGATGAGGGTAAAGTGGCTCACGCAGCCTATCTAGATCTCGCCAAGGCTCTCTACACCATCCCCCACTCTGGAATTATAGATAAACTCACTAAACTAGTTATAAATCCCTATGTCATAAGATGGGTTGCCAACTGGCTCATTGACAGAACCCACACTGTGAAAGTAGCAGACTCCAAATCCGACTTCAGACCAGTGACAAGTGGAGTACCACAGGGTTCAGTCCTGGGTACTCTCCTGTTTGGTATCTACTTCTGTGAAGTACAGGCTAGCACAGAAGGTCCTTGGCTAATGAAGTTCGCAGATGACTACAAACTAGGAGAAATAATCGAAACTCCTAACGATGTGGACAACCTACAAAAGGACATCACTGAGACAGATACCTGGTGTCAAATTCTTGGCCTCAAGCTTAATGCCAAAAAGTGCATTGTCATCCCCTTTGGTAAAAACTCTGTACCCATGAACTACCACATAGGCGGTAGTCTACTTAACACCGAATGTATGATAAGAGACCTTGGGACACCGGTGGACAGTAGTCTCTTCTTTTGATAATCACATTGCCACAGTAGTCAGGAAATCCTTGTACATGGCACACCTCATCACAAAAGGTTTCTCATCCAGGAAAAAAAGAGGTCATTGTTCCCCTCTACTTATCACTCATTAAATCCATTATAGAGTACAATGCCCCTTTTGGTATGTACATCACAAGACATCTACAATAACTGGAAAGGCCACAGAAATACCTCACACAGAGGATTACCTGCCTCAAACAGATGCCCTATGCAGACCATCTCAGAAAACTGCAGCTTTACTCCATTGCATATCACCTACTCGGAGGCGATCTCCGCCTAACATACAAAGCTATGTCAAACCCAGAGCGGTTGGAAATGCTTCACTTAAAGAAACCCCAATTCCTCTGAGCTACATGCTCTAGGGACCTAAACCTTGTCACCACAATAAACAAAACATGCTGGATTGATAGATTCCTGTCCCAGAGACTTCCCATACTCTGGAACAAACTACCCATCTATATCAAACAAAGCTCCTCATTAGCACTCTTCAAGAAAAATCTTGGTGCTTGGATGGGAAATAGGAAATTCACCCCGGGGATCACTTCTGTGGCTCTACTCGACAGGGGCACAGGAAAATAATTTTCTTAGGTGGAGAAAGCCAGGGTATCTTTTAGGCTAGGCTTATATAGGCCCTAGGGCCAATAGCCTAGTACATACCTCTGAACCTATGGTAACTGACAGTACAGAATTCTAAGCAAGAAAGCAGATAGGCAGTCAAAAAAAAAAAAAAAAAAAACAGAAGTATAAAATGTGAAAAATATTAAAGAAGAGAAGGGGATACTGTTAGTAAATCTGTTGGAAGAAAACTGTTTCCATGATCTGCCCTTTATTGGAGTTGATTAAACAAAGGGAAAACCTACACCTATTTCAAGATGATGATGCTGCTACCACCATTTCATATCAGCACAAGGATGAAAGATACATTGACTTGGTCAACACAGAGATAAGCCATGCAAACTTAAAGAAGACTCAGTGTAAAGATAATGCATTTAGTAGCTCTAAGGAGAACACTGAAAGAGACCTGGTTGAGATTATCAAATAAAAAAATCATCATATTGTAGAAATTTAGACTCAAAAGTTTAAAACTGTAAAACATCAAACTTCTACAAAACAATTCTGAAACAGCTTTATGCAGGGGGCAAGAACCAGGCCCTCACACAACCCCTGCTATTTGTGTATACCAACTCTGAAATCACACTTCATCTGGGAAAGGGCAAATCCACACTCCCAGCTATACCAAATCCCAATTCCTCTGAGCTACATGCCCTAGGGACCTAAGCCTTGTCACCACAATAAACAAAACATGCTGGATTTATAGATTCCTGTCCCACAGACTTCCCATACTCTGGAACAAATGACCTATCTATATCAAACAAAGCTCCAAATTAGCACTCTTCCAGAAAAAATCTTGGTGCTTGGATGAGAAATAGGAAATTCACCCCAGGGATCACTTATGCGGCTCTGCTATACAGGGGCACAGGAAAATAATTTTCTTTGGTGGAGAAAGTCAAGGTATCTTTTTGGCTAGGCTTATATAGGCCCTAGGGCCAATAGCCTAGTACCTACCTGTGAACCTATGGTAACTGACAGTACAGAATTCTAAGCAAGAAAGCAAATAGGCAGTAAAAAAAACAGAAGTGTAAAATGTGAAAAATATTAAAGAAGAGAAGGGGATACTGTTTGTAAATCTGTTAGAAGAAAACTGTTTCCATGATCTGCCCTTTATTGGGGTTGATTAGACAAATGGAAAACCTGCAGCTATTTCAAGATGAGGATGCTGCTACCCTCATTTCATATCAGCACAAGGATGAAAGATACATTGACTTGGCCAACACAGAGATAAGCCATGCAAACTTAAAGAAAACTCAGTGTAAAGATAATACATTTAGTAGCTCTAAGGAGAAAACTGAAAGGGGCCTGGTTGAGATTATCAAATAAAAAAAATCATCATGTTGTAGAAATTTAGACTCAAAAGTTTAAAACTGTAAAATATCAAACTTCTACAAAACAATTCTGAAACAGCTTTATGCAGGGAGCAAGAACCAGGCCCTTACACAACCCCTATTTGTGTATACCAACTCTGAAATCACACTTCATCTGGGAAAGGGCAAATCCACACTCCCAGCTATACCATGAAGTCAGGCAAATGATTACCAGCATGATTTTATATTTTGCAGTTTCAAACTTTTAACTTTGATATTCTGCAGTTCAATGATCATATGTTCAATAATTAGAGGGGGTCATCACTGAAAGATTTCACAGAAAAACAAAGGAACAGAATAAACACATACCCCTACTTTTAACTAAGAAATGAAGTGCTCTAACAGGTAAAAAAGACAGAGAAAAGATACTGAACAAAATATTACTTCCAGGACCTTTTCAAACACATACAATAAAGACAGGATAGAGCCACAACCACATTATGGGTGTCAATTATGAGCCAGCAAAAGCTAGAGATCTAGCTAGGTTCTACTGATCTGATATAATGAAAGAAATAGAGAATTACTGTGCAGTCTGTCCAGAATGTCAATGAACACTATGCAGTCCAGGATGTAAGAACCCTTTAGTACATTTTCCTGTTGTGAATGTCATTTTTAATACATAGCTATGGACAAGAAATTTCATCCAAAAGTTCAAGCCATTCTATGCACCAATGAGACTGAAAGCTAAACCAGCTAAATGCAAACTGGATATGTTAAAATCCCATTATTGTGTTCATAGGTTCTTAAGTGTTTACTAGGCTAATGACCACAAGGGCATTTTTAGCCTAGCAATGCATGCCAAATCTCTGAAAAATTCTGATACCCTTGATAAAGTTAAGCATGGGCCTGGGTGATGAACCATTTATCAGTTACCTGTGTCCATTAGAGACATAGGTGCCAAACCAGGGATGAATTTCAGGTTTCCCATCCAATAGTCCAAGCTGCACTTGAATTGGGTTAGGGAGGAATTCTGCTTCACACTATGTGTATATAATACATGCAAGGGTTTGTGAATCAGCAGGTTAACAGAGCAGTTCAGAACTAGCCTAAGGTCAACTACAATGAAATGAGTTAAAGCATTTCAGGATTGACAAGCTATATGCAAACATTTAGCCCGGACTTTGCTACCATCACTTGCTACTTGACCAACCTAACAAAAGGTAGGTCTGCTAATGCTAGTTCCTGACATTTCCAGAAGGCTCCAAAAACATACAGACTCCTCCAAAGTTAGAATCAGTGGACTGTTGCCTGGGAAATAGAGGGTGAGATAGATACAAATAGGTGAATCAGCATTAATAATAAAAAAAAAAAAAACACTGCTTATCAAGTAAGTGGGCTTGAATTACTCTCAAATATTATTTGTTCTGAAGGGAATTTACTGTCATTACAAACCGTGTCCCTAAGTTTTCTTGGCATACATTAAGCCTTTAGCATTTCAGTTTTATGCAATGTAAATGGACTTTCCCTTTTGCAAAGCTCATCCATGAATAGCTTGAACTGATGGATTCCTGATGGGTGACATTTGGTAATAGTTGTGGCTGCTGAGGCTACAGTGCAAGGAAAACACTACTAGCTGCAGAGGATGTGTCAGGCTAGAGAGAAGCAAATGAGAAACATGTATGGATTGGGTGTTTAAGGGATGACAGGTGCTTATAATGGCAGATTCCTGCCACTTTGTGTTTTAAACTCAGGAAGATGAATATTAGGAACCTCCAGGGAAGATGAGTTGGAAGGAAGGAACCAGCATGAAGCAATATCTATACTGGAAATTCTGAAGTTAAATACTGTAGTATTGTGCTTGAGAATTATTGTGAGTTGGAATCAAAGGAAACTATCCTTTATTGCATTTCATCTTTTGACAGTGGATGGAGACAATGCACCTATCAAGTTTGGTGTTTTAAGTGTCTTAATGTTGTCCTCCCTTCTTTCTCTTTCGTTATCTACCTTACCAGTTTTCCACCTCTCCTGCCCCTCTTGAATACCATTTTTGCATGTTCATTCACTGACCATTCTGTGTCCATTCCTGGTCTGCAACTCCTTCTTGGAAAAAAAAAAGCACATCTCAAGACAGAGGAAATCTTCACAGTCTTCTGACTGTGCACCTCCACTTACTGCTCAGCATGTCCTCTTTGGAATGGTGCCTTCAACTCTTCCTGACATTGTCTTGTACAACAATAACATGCCCTCCATGTTTTTTTTCTGGTTGTATGTGAAATGAACTGTACCTTTTGTAGGCTCTTTTCACAGGCCGTCCCTCCATCTCATGAGTATTTCTGGTTGCTTTCCTCTGATGTCCATCCAGAAACTTAATATCCTTTTCCTTATATGGCCATCAGAACTGCACACAAAAGTCACTGCATGGCTTAAACAAGGTCTTGTAGAATTAAATATTACATCTTTCCTTCTAGAATCCACTCCCCTGAGACTTTGTGTAGGAGATCTGAACTAATAGCCAGTTTTCCCAGATGCATAATACATACACCAATCACGCCTCATTATATGTATATATATATATATATATATATATATATATATATATATATATGTGTGTGTGTGTGTGTGTGTGTGTGTGTGTGTGTGTGTAGATAGAAAGATATAGATATCAGTCAACTACTAGGGATATGGAACTATTTTCCGAAGCTGCTAGTTAAAATCCAGTCATCAGTTTTAACTGCTGTACACTTCTGCTGACACTGTTTTCTCCCAAAGAAATTCAATTATTTCAAAAATGCAGATGTCTAAAGTCAAATCTTATTGTGTTTCCCTTTATAACTAAGTTGAGTGGCCAAGCATTTTTGCAATTTTTGGATGAAAATAATTTTTATTTTTAGATATATTAGGGAGCAATCCATAATGCCTATATCTCAGCATAGTCGCACTTTAAAGAAATACCTAGCTGCAAATTTGTATAGCTTGTCATTGTCTTTGGAAAATTATAAAACACTAGTGAGTGATTTTATCTGCTGCTATTGCATGCCTTTCTTCATCCTCAGAGTATAAATGACATGAATATTTAACAGTAATCTTTAGTTGCAGCACTCTTTTTATGAACTATGTCTGCCTGATATCCTAATGGTTCAGCAAACTATTGTACTGTTTAGCTCACTTTATTAGATATTCCCCGGGATTCATGAAGCTTGCATCAGGCACCGGAGTAGCATCGGCGATCTAGCTCCAAATATGGCCGCTGAGCGACTCAGGTATGAGCTATTTCCACATGCACTACCAGCGTATGCCAGAGCTGCACACCTCCCGGTACATGTATGCTAATTACCCCATGCAAAGCAGTGTAGCATGCAAATGAAGGTATATAGTGATTCATGAAGTTGTGCAGGCGTAGCGTAAGCATGAAGAAATGTAAACCAAAAAAAATGGTTTACATTTTTTCAAACATAAAATCGGAGCCATGAAAGCAGACCAAACGTACGTATTATAATGTTAACATATGCCAATGGCTGAATATATAGCCAATGGCATAAAAAAACATGCACAACACATAAAAAAATAACATTTAATGTCATGGCCACACTAACGCAAAGTAAAACCGCAGTGCATCGGTGTGCAAACGGGATCACAAAGAAAATATATTTAGATGCCATAAAACTGCAATGTAACACAATTCATGAATTCCCCATAATAGTCAATGGCACGCATGCTACACCACAACCATTGCGCAAGGGTTGCTAAGGGTCTGTGACAGTGTTCTGCACGGTAACTAAGAATTAGTAGTCAATGCCATGCAAATGAGTCAAGTAATACTGAATTGCAAACTCCCCGCCAGCATAAGGATGTACCACACGGCATAGTGGTACAATACCGAGGAGTGGCCGGGAGGTAAACATGACATCAAGAGAGGGGTGCGCCACCGTAGCTGTAAGCACATTGGAGCATTGCTAATCCGGGTTGCCTGTTGCTAAGCAAAGCCACAGGATAGGGGTGTGGAAGTAGCCATAGCTTTGCGTAGCTGAGAGCACACAAGGTAACAGAAAGTGCATGTGAACGTGGATGAAAACCTGATCGAAACCCAGTAAATGCCTGTGCATGGCGCGCACCACAGCTGAAACAGGAAGGAAACGGGAAGACAATAAGGAAATGCTGCAGCATGGTAATTGGAGTACAAATGAGTAAATAACACCTAGGAACTCACAGTGGGCCATTGACAACAGCTAACAAGGCTGCTAGCAGCTACCTGCAGAACAGGAAAGTGGAGGTGCTGTACAGCAAAGAAAAGAGAACTGTCACAGCAGAACAAAGCAGACTTGCAGTAGATCAGCTACATAACACATTTCCAAACACAATCCTGGGTTGTGAAAGTACAAATCAAGAAAGCAGGCAGCTGGATGCATGTCTGACAATGGGAGGGGAATCGGGTTGAAAAGTGAAGTAAAGGGCAATAGATGAATCATGGCAGCCAAGCGTAAGTCAACACCAAAGGCCCCACAATAGCTGTACCTGCTGTAAAACAAATAATTAAGATACCCCGCAGCTGGAATTGCACATACACACCCAATTACACCAGCATCATCCATTGCACATTAGTATAACGTGTGAAAGCCCTGCACACACACTTGTGTCTTCCCAGACACTCTGCACCATTGGTGTATACAGACTGGGAACTTTTAATATGTACATGTTAGGGGCTGCCATAGCTTTGATTCACCAGCATGTGTTGGAGACTGACGGTCGTGTGGAGGATGATGCTGACAACCATCTCAGGCACCAGCGGAGGAGTAGAGTGTTCAGACCCAGGGTAACCTACCAGGGGCTACATGATCTGGAGATAGTAGAGCATTACAGAGTGGGCAGGGACACCATACAGCAACTTGTTGAGCTGTGCCGGCCACGCCTCAGAGCCAGAAGTAACAGAGGGGAACCCATCCCAGTGGACACGGAGATATGTGTAAGCTTGAGAATACTAGCCACAGGTACCTTTCAAAGACCAACTGGGGATATCATGGGTATCTCACAGGCATCAGCATCCAGGGTACTCCACCAGTTCCTGGATGCCATGTTACCGCATGCCAATAAGCACATATACTTCCCTCGAATGCAGGAGGAGTTGGCCAGCAATATGCATCTCTTCCACCATGTGATAGACTACCCGGAGGTACTGGGTGCAATAGACTGCATGCACATACACATCAAGACACCACCCAGTGAGCAGGGTATGCTCTACATAAACCACAAGGGATACCCCTCCATTAACTGCCAGGTCATGTGCAATGCCCAGGGCATTATCATGGATGTGTGTGCTGGCAGCCCTGGAAGCTATCACGACCCCCACATCTGGCATGCCTCACAGCTGTATCAGGTATTTTCCAGGGGGGACATCCTATATGGCCACCTGGTGGGGGATGCTGGCTATGCACTGGAACCATGGATGATGACCCCCATCAGAAATGCGCACACAGCTACGCAAGAATGCCATAATGAGGCACACACAGAAACCAGAATCATCACAGAGCGCGTGTTTAGGATGCTGAAATCACAGTTCTGTTGCTTGGACATATCTGGTGGAGCCTTGCAGTACTTTCCAGGCATGTGTGCCCACATCTTCATAGGATGTGCCATACTACACAATATGATCCTGCGGAAACAGCTGCAGCAGGGACAGAATGGTGAAGGCCCTCACAGACCACCACCATTGCCAAGAGCCCCACAGACACAGAGGGACAAAGACCATGAACACCCTGTGCCAGCCCCAGTAGGCAGAAGGAGGCGTGCCCAGTATGCCCATGCCTTGGCAAAGAGGGAACGTATAGCACACACACTGACAGTGTAGGCACTTATGGACTGACACCCTTCTCCACCTGCACACACAGCAAACATGGATGGCACACACACATGACCACCTGTAAATTGTCATATATAGGTGGTCTACTGTGTGCCTCCTACATAGGTAGTCCTCAACTATTCTACACACAAGTGCCATTGGCACAAGGTAAGTCAATACCTGAACAGTAAATTAAGCTGTCAGCATGTGTCCATACTGTATGTATAGGTTCATAGATACATAGGTAGGTACATGCCTAACTGCCTGAGGCCACTCATAAGCATAGTCAAAAAGTGTCTGCTGTCACCACCCCATTGATTAACTAACTGTCCTTCTGTGGGAGCAGAGCCAATTGTGGGATCTCTGGAGTGTATCCACTGTTCACCACCCATTCTGCAAGGATTCCCTGGAGTGTTAGTGTGGGGTTTTGTATAATGTAATCAGAGATGTAGTTCCAATTAATGGGGAGTATCCATGACAGGAATCTTCACAGATGATTTACATGTTACATAGTATACCTTAAGCACAGCTTACATATATAGGTAGTATTCCACTGAATAATAAACATGTGGAACACACAACTGCTGAAATGTGCGTTAATCACCCTTGCACTACCAGTGCCTGCTCTGAGAGGTAAAATTACCACTGCCAGGATTAGAACACGCAACCATGTACACAATCTTTACAATAACATACCACTTAGCTACCTGAGATGTACTAATGGCAGTTGTGTATACTGACAGGATAAAACACAAAAGGTAGGAATGCATGGAAATAGGACAAACCAGCGTTTACCCAATGAAAGGTGTATGCTCTCTCTCTCTTTATATATATATATATATATATATATATATATATATATATATATATATAGATATATAGATTCATAGGTTTATAGGTTCATACTAGGCTATCTGCCCTAGGGCATTTATAAGCCTAGCCAGAGTGTGTTTGGCTTTCGCCACCCATTTTAAATTAATTTTGCTATGCCCTTTTTCGAGGTTAGTATACTGTGCCTCTGTCTAACAGTGACACAGAAGTGATACCCGGGGTAAACCTACGATCTCCCATCCACTCATCAAGATTCCTCTTGAAGAGAGTCAATGAGGGACTCTGCCTAACCTGGACTGGGATTTTATTCCAGAGTGAAGGGAGCCTCTGGGTTATGAATCTGTCCCTCCAGCATGTCCTATTTATTTCAGTGCTGAGGTTCAAGTCTCTCGAGCGCGTAGCTCGATGGGATTTGGATTTTCTGAGGTGCATGTCCATTAACTCCGGGTTGGACATGGCTTTATACGTCAGGCATAGATCGCCTCAGTGCAGGTGGTATGCCACTGAGTAGAGCTGGAGTTTCTTTAACCGGACAGCATATGGCATCTGTTTGAGCCCTTTGATCCTCTTGGTGAGGCTGCAGGTGTCTGGTAAGGTACATCCCAAAATGGGCATTGTACTCAATTACGGGCATGATGAGGGATGAGTAAAGAGGCACGATGACCTCCCCTGATCTAGATATGAATCCCTTCATGATTAGGTGGGCTATATAAAATGTTCTTCTAACCACTTTGACCATGTGGTTGTCAAATGAGAGATTGCTATCAACTTGGGTGTCCAGGTCTCTAATTACTTCTTCTGTACTTAATGGATTACCACCTATGTGGTAATTTGTGGGCACTTTGTTTTTGCCAAAGGGGATGACTAAACACTTTTTGGTGTTTAGCTTGAGGCCATGGCTCTGGCACCAGCTGTCTGTTTCTATGAGGCCCTTTTTGAGGATGCTTGTGTCGGCTGGAGAGTCGATTATGGTGCCCAGTTTGCAGTCATCTGTGAACTTGGTCAGCCACAGTCCTTCCATGTTTGCCTGTACCTCCGAGAAATATATACCGAACAAGAGAGGTCCCAGAACTGAGCCTTGTGGGACGCCACTTGTAACTGGTTTGGAGTCTGACATGGCTCCAGCAATTCTAACCATGTGGGTTCTGTCATTGAGCCAGCTTGCAACCCATCTAGTGACATAGGGGTTTATATTTAAGCTGGTGAGCTTATCTATAATGCCCGAGTGGGGTATTGTATCGAAGGCTTTTGCGAGGTCCAGGTAGGCTGTGTGGACCACCTTCCCCTCGTCAATGCCCTTGGTGACTGTTTCAAAGAAATCGACCAGGTTTAAGAGGCAGGATCTGTCCTTAACAAAGCCGAACTGGGTAGGATCCAGTGTCTGTAGGTCCCCAATATCTTTATTTATGAGGTCCATGATGATCCTTTCCATAGCTTTGCAGACCAAGCTAGTCAGGCTTATGGGGCGATAGTTTCCAGGATCCATTGAGTTACCACCTTTGTGGAGAGGGACCACTGTTGCTGTACGCCACTCTTCGGGTACATATCCTGTAGTAAGGCTGAGATTGAACAGTAGTTTTATGTTTGGGTTTAGCTCTTCTTGGAGTTCATGTAGGACGCAGCTCGGGACACCGTCTGGTCCCATCGATGCTGTGTTTTTTGCTTTGGAGAGGGCGGCTCTTACCTGAGCATCTGAGATGTCAGGCAGGCAGCACTCTGCTGGGATAGATATTTGTCCTTTTGGTGGGGAGGGGGGTGAGAAGTTTGCGCTGAACCTGTCAGCTAGGATGTTGGCAATGTCTGTGGGTTTGGTGTATTTTTTGTCATTTTGGACTAATTCTGAGCATATCTGGGAATTCCCACCCAGGTTCCTAACATAACTAAAGAAAGCCTTATGATTATCCTTAGTGTCTTGTGCAATTTTTCTCTCGAAGCTGGCCTTAGACGATTTTATGAGTGCCCGTAGTTTTTTGCGAATACTGATCAGAGATGCCTTCCCTTTTTGGGATTTTGCTGTATCATGTAGTAGCTTCCTCCTTCTATTGTATAGTTTGTTTATGGCTGGGGTCCACCAGACAGGACGTCTGCCTTTGGAGGATTGGGTTTTGGTTTTATTTGGGATTGCATGATCCATGCATTTCTAAAGGTGTTCATAGAATGCATTTATAAAGGATTCTGCGGTCTGGGCCATATTTTCCACAGGCCCAGGGGCTTTGAAGGATTCCACCTCAGTTTTGAGGAGTGTGAAATTTGCTTTAGAGAAGTTTTTCACTGTGGTTTTCTGGGCAGGGGGTGGGGTCGGGATGTGAATATCCAGTGAGATTAGTTTATGGCCTGATCTTACCAGTGAGGGATACACTTCTGGTCTGGAGCATAGAGTCCCCATGTTGGTGATGATCAGGTCCAGTATGTTTTCCCCTCTTGTGGGAGTGGTAACAAGTTGTTCCATAGCATTTGAGTTTATAAATTCTAGGAACCTTTGGGCTAGGGTGTTGGAGCAAGAGTAATGCTCCCAGTCTATGTTTGGGTAGTTGAAGTCACCCAGTATAATGGTGTTTGGAGAGACCATCATATTTTCCAGTGTTCTCAGGAAGGCCGAGTGGGGTTCCTGGGTTTGGGAGGGTGGTCTGTAGCAGGCTATAAACTGGAAGGCAGTTTTACCCACTGTTAGTTGCACATGGATAGTCTCTGATGCTTCGTGCTGTGCCACCAACCTGGAGGTGTGGGTATCTTTGACGAATATTGATACTCCCTCCTTTGTGGTTCGGTCCAAGTTTTGGGGCCGAAAAGCATGGTATGAGGTATAACCTGGTAGTGCTGGGGTTCTCTCGAGCCTTGAACCAGGTTTCTGTTACTGCACAAATATCGATGTTCTCCATGCTAAGGAGAGTTTCGAGTGCATGCATCTTGAGGTTTAGACTTCTGGCGTTGAGTAGCATTACTCTTAGTTTCTTATCCCTTGTGATACCTATGGAGGTGGGTTTGTCTTTTGAGCCTTGCCTAAAAAAGGCACTATGGGGGTAGCAAGAGCCTTTGCCAATATCCGAAAGCCCAGGGGTGACAGGTGCAAGCCGTCCCTAGTGAAGCATCGTGGCTTGTCGAGCATGTCATCCCAGGCTGACAGGCATTGGATCCCATTTGAATGACACCAATACTTAAGCCAATTGTTGAAATTGATCATCTTGTCTTCATATTGTGGCATCATTCTTGGTGAGGGTAAGATGCTACTCATGGTCAGGGTCATACCGGCCTGGGCTACATGCTCTGAGAGCTCCTGTATGTCTCTTTTCATGTAGTCCAGGGAGGTACGTCTCAGGTCATTCACACCAGCATGGACAATGACTGAGTCATATTTGTACTTGCCTTGGAGTGACCTGAGTGCTTGTGTTATGTGGTGGATCCTAGCGCCCGACAGGCAGCTCACCGTGACCTTCTCCTTGTTCAGCCTGGTGAGCGGGACGTCAGTGTGCCTGATGATAGAGTCACCTATTACAAGTGTATCAGGTGTGTTGTTTAGCCTTAAGGGCTGTGACTGTTCAGCACACTGGCTTTGTGAGCTATGTGTTGCACGTGTTTTGTTTTGGGGTAGCGGTTGCTTGGGTGTCGGTCTGTGCTGCTTAGGCAGATTTTTATTTAGAGCCTTCGAGTATGGTTTTGTGTGTTTATGTGTTTGGTTTGCTGTCGTGTTAGGTCTATGTGAGACTGGAATTGTAGTGAGTGTGGTTTCCTTCTCCTCCTGACTGGTTACGCCAGTACTGAGTTGAGAGAGCTTAGCCTCCAGTTTGGCTATATGGTAGCATCTCTCACATGTGTTGGAATTTGTTGGGAGGAGGAGAGGGTTGTCTGTGTACATGAGGCAGTTGTAACATTGCCTCAAGATTCCCAGATTCACCAGCTGGACCGAAGAGGAGACTGACAATTGACCTTTGGACATGCTAGAATAGTATTGGGAATTCCTTTATAATTGAAAAAAAGGGCCAATGGGGAACAAGGTACTCAAGGGGAGTTTGTGAGGGTGTAGTGCTTTTAATTATTTAGTGCTGACTTAGTGAGCAAGTGCCAGGTAACTTAAATGCAATGCATTACAGGTAACTTTAATGCAAAAATGACAAACAGTAACTTTCTTTCAAGTGAAACAAGGAAATAAGTACAGTAAGCAATGAAGATATCACTAGGGATCCACAGAAGCACTGAAAAGACGCGTTTTAGGTGGAATTAGCATTTCAGGGAAATAACAAGCAAACTAACAACAAGCATACAAACAAAGCTAGATTCAGCAGGCCTGGATCTAGTCTATGCTACAGCAAACAAGGTGTACCAATTTCAGTAAGAAACAGTTCAAATATGCAGGCACTATAAGCCTTTAACCAGAAATTCCCAGCTCAGAAGGGCAGAGTCCAGCCTCTCCTCCCACAAGAGTGCAGACCAAGAACCTTCTTAATGTAAAATAACTGGCCTGAAGCCCAAGTGCTTAAATCAGAACTAATACACTTTTAGAATAACAGACACTGAGCCCTCATTCAGCAGTTCCCAACTTAGAAGGATGTAAGCTACCTGTCCTGCCACCACAGTGCAGGCCACAAACCTTCCTAATGTAAAACAACTGGTCTGAAGCCCAAGTGCTTAATCCAAAATACTTAGAATGATAGCTACACTTTAATCAAGTTACTACCAAGCAGTAATAAATACAGTTGAATACTTTAAAGAATGCCTGGATTAGTGCTCAAGTTATACAAACAAAGCTAGATTCAGCAGGCCTGGATCTAGTCTATGCTACAGCAAACAAGGTGTACCAATTTCAGTAAGAAGCAGTTCAAATATGCAGGCACTATAAGCCTTTAACCAGAAATTCCCAGCTCAGAAGGGCAGAGTCCAGCCTCTCCTCCCACAAGAGTGCACACCACAAACCCTCTTAATGTAAAATAACTGGTCTGAAGCCCAAGTGCTTAAACCAGAATGAATACACTTTTAGAATAACAGACACTGAGCCCTCAATCAGCAGTTCCCAACTTTGAAGGATGTAAGCTACCTGTTCTGCCACTACAGTGCAGTCCACAAACCTTATTAATGTAAAACAACTGGTCTGAAGCCCAAGTGCTTAAACTAAAAGGCTTAGAATGAGTTACACCAAGCAGTAATAAATACAATTGAGTACTTTGAAGATGACGCAAAAGCAAAATAAAGTAGGAAGAAACACAAATACAGTAAAAGCAGATAAAATTTTTTTTTTTTTTTTTAAGTGGAAAGAGAGAAAGGAAAGAGAGAAAGGAGTAGCAGAAACTAAGCTGATTGGCCTTCTCAAATGTTCTCCCTGTACTGGGTAGAATGAGGTAATGACACTAGACTAGGAGGAGGGTCCCAGATCAAATTTACACTAGGGGCGGGCAACTGCAAAGCCACCAACTATAAAAACACTATACCAACAGGGAGGCAGGGTGGGAAACAAACTGCAGAAATGTTTCTCACAGCTGAAAAGCAGCAGTGAGCCTTTAAATGAAAGTTTTAAACAGCTAAAGGAGCCTCTAGAAAAAAGAGTTTAACTGCAACAAGTTATTAGAAACAAACAACCCAACAGATGCTTAATAAAAGTGGACAATTTCCAGTTAATACCTCACACACAGTGAAACTAGCTAGAAAAATACACAGTACACAAAGTGCTATAAATAACAAAGAAATAAAGAACAAAATAAACAAAAAACAGGATACTTAATGTTATATATTATAGCTCCGAGTTTCCTCAGTGTCCTTCCTTCGATCAAGCTCAATGTGAAAAAAAAAAAAAATATATATATATATATATATATATATATATATATATATATATATATATATACATATATATATATATATACATATATATATATATATATATATATATATATATATGGAGAGAGAGGGAGAGAGAGAGAGATATGTCGATATATGGGGATATACATATATATGTAGATCTATAGATAGGTTAACAACATTTACATAACCATGGAGGTATATATAAATGGGATACCTACCATATACCGATGCACATAATCACGAGGCTTAAAGTCCGAAAGAACACAGTACCAAAACACCAGAAGCGCAAGGTTTAAAATCAGGATGTTAAGGGACAGTTAGCCAGTGCTTCTGGTGTTGCGGTTCAGGTAGGTTATTCTGTGTAAGTGTGTTTCTGAGGGCTGTAGTGTGTGTAAGTATGTGTTCTGAGTGTGGTGTGTGTTCCTGGGGGACTGTAATGTGTGGGTGTGGGTTTGCTTTATGCCTCTGTTTGTACAATCTAGGAGGTAGAATATTAAAGTCAGGGGTGTGGGGGGTGCAGACACACACATGGGGGGTGTAGGGGGGCTTGCCCACCTGCTCATACGTAATGTAGGATGGTTTGTTTGGATGTGGTGGGTAGCAGTGTGTCTGTGTGTGCGTGTGTGTGTTCCATGTTTGTGTTACTTTCACGAGTTACTGTCGCTGTCGGTAATGTGGGGTATGGGAGTCTGGTCCCGGTATTGTGGGCGTCAGAATTGTGTGGTTTTGGAATTCCGTAGGTATCCTGTATATAGCGGTTGAAGTGTTCATATATGAGTATAACATGGACCATAGCAATGACACATTCCGCCACGACCACCCTTTGTGAACAAATATGTGCTATGGACATGAGCCAATGATAGGGTTACCACCTGTTCCACTTTGTGAGGGACAGTCCCTCTTTGGGCAGTTGTGTCCTGACCAAATATATTAAACGTGGCAAATGTCCTGAGATTGTAGGACATAATTATGTCCCATATGTAATGTAATAGTTGCATACAATAGTTCTTTCTGTATCTAAAATGCCTACATGTTACAGAAAACAGGATAAGCAACTAAACTGCTACAAGAATAAGCTTATATTTAGGCAAGAAAGTAAAGTTCTATCCCTTGTACTGACCGTGGGCTTGTGTCAGCCTATAAAATTTGATGTGTGCCCCAAAAATGTCCCACTATGGCCATATGAAAAGGTGGCAACCCTAGCCAAAGAGGGTCAGTCACCAACACAACTCCAGTAACTGCAAATACCTATGACAGAAATACACAGCTTTCATGTAGCAACACTTTTTTACATTCCAATGTATTGCCGAAAGGATTCAAGGACTAACATCACCAGCATGCTATACAGGAACCACTTAACAGTGCCTTAATGAATCAGCCTGCAATTACCATAGTATTAGTACACTAAAGGATAGGTGTTCAAATAGGGAAGGAACCCTCATGCACATATCGATTATGTATAAAAGCAGTTCCTACACACCTGCATCTGCTATGTACACCCACCAACATCATCCTCACACCCAAACAAATTGCAGTACAAACTGAAATAACTTCACAAATCATTCACTCACTGTACGACATCTGCAGAAGCCTTAATGTACCTTGTCTGTGACACACTAACATGGCCCTATGTGAAATAGTTGCTGTTATACAGTGGAACAGCTGCTGATGTTACAGGGTTTGTTTGTACTAATCCCATTTCAGAGGGTTGTGGGAAGTGTTACCAATTACTGATTAACAGCACAGTAGGATACATATGTACACCAAATCAAGGATGTCTGGTGAGCACACTGTAAACCACATAACAGTTCATGCATAGCCATACAGCCTTGAGCTGCCCAAACATCCTTGCCAGACTGAAGCATCTGCAGAAGTATCGGGTACAAACAAACCCTGCATAAGTAGCAATGTTCTGAAATATAGCAGCTGTAATCACATGTAGAACAACATTGTCTAGCCATTACACACAATCCACGGGAGTCATAAAGCTAATATATCTCTGTCTATCTCCATATAGCTGTTGAAATACATCACAAACAACACATCCAGGCTGTCTTCCTTGAAAGTAAGGCAAATGGACAACGCCCAAGTGGAGTACTCAATTATACACCACTGTTGCCATGGTATTGGCTAATGGAGTAGCTGCACAGCTGATGTTCCTCTAATTAACTACTTTGGAACACCAATTGGTGGTCAGGATAGCACATAACCGATACTTAACTAGAAAAGGATGGTTTATCACACATTCAAATCATCCGTATATACCAGCAGAATGTTACAAAGATGATTGAAACACAAACTGAAAAGGATTGAATTAACAGTCAACAACACCTCGGGTTACTAATAAGGTATGTAGAACACTGAGTATGTCTGTGCATGTAGTACCTGTTCTTTAATATTTAAAGTGCACGCAATCCATATAGTGGAAACAGTTATCTTGTAGTGATGTATTGTTGAGCATAGTAACGTTTGTAGTATTTATGTGTGTGCTGCTGTAGGTCACTATTTCTACATCTCCAACATTCAGGGCAAGTTCAAGGAAATTCCTTAGCCGAGTTGGAGTTAAAACCTATCTTTGCAGGATTAATCGTTGATAAAACAACCTCCACGCCCCCAAAATAACCCAAATGACACATAGCCACACACTCAGTGTTCCAATAAACCACAGCCCATAAGGCAAACCAACGTACCCAACACACTAGTCATAGGTGGCTCTATAGTCAGGCACACTGATGTCCCACTCACCAGGCTAAACAAGGAGAAGGTTACTGTCAGCTGCCTGTCGGGTGCCAGGATCCGCCACATAACCCACACACTCAGGTCACTCCACAACAAGTACAATTATGACTCTGTCATTGTCCATGTTGGTGTGAATGACCTGAGACGTACCTCCCTCGACTACACGAAAAGAGACATAGAAGAGCTCTTCGAACTTGTAGCCCAGGCAGGTATGACCCTAGCCCTGAGTAGCATCCTGCCATCACCCAGAATGATACCGCAGTACAAGGACAAAATGATTGACTTCAACAATTGGCTAAGCTTCTGGTGTCATTCTAAGGGGATCCAGTATCTGTCTGCCTGGGACGACATGGTCGACAGACCACGAAGATTTGCCAGAGATGGCCTGCACCTGTCGCCCCTGGGATTCTGGATACTGGCTAAGGCTCTTGCCACCCCTATAGTGCCTTTTTTAGGCAAGGTTCAAATGGCAAATTCACCACCATAACGGAAACAGGCAAGCCAAAAAATGAGGGTAATGCTACTCAATGCTAGAAGTCTAAATCTCAAAATGCACTAACTCACGGCACTCCTTAAAATGGAGAATATCGATATCTGTGCAGTGACTGAGACCTGGTTCAAGACTCTAGAAAGCACACCTGCATTACCTGGCTATTACTCATACCACACTTTTCGGCCATCTAACCTGGAACAGAACACCAAAGGCAGAGGTGTGTCCATATTCATTATGGATATCCACACCTGCAGGCTAGTTGCGCAGCATAATGCATCCAAGGTTATTCTAGTGCAACTAACTCTGGGCAAAGCTACAATCCAAATTGTAGCTTGCTACAGATTCCCCACCATGCCCCAGGATTCCCGCTCCTCTTTTCTTGATATATTGGAAAATATTAGGGTTCAACCAAACACGATAATAATGGGCGATTTCAACTACCCCACCATTAACTGGGAAAACTGCTCATGTACCAATTCCTTCGCTCAACACTTTCTGGAATTCATAAATTCCCATCCTCTGGATCAACTTATCTACACCCCTCACCAGCAGAAACAATATCCTACACATAGTCATTACCAACATAAGTGACCGGTGTTCCACACCTGAAATCAACTCCATGTTGTTCAGATCTGACCATAAGCTAATCACCCTAGATATCTGCATCCCGCTCCCACCCACCATTAAGGAAACTATGGTAAAAAATGTCTCCAAAGCCAACTTCATGCTTCTTAAGACAGAAGTGATGAACTTCATGACACCCATGCAGATGGACAATACAGTTACGATTGCTGAATCCTACACAAATGCACCCTGTAAGCACTTACACAAGTGCATGGATCGTGCTATCTCAAACAGAACCAAGATGCTATACTCCAAATAAAAAGCCAATCTGGTGGTCCCCTGCCCTAAACAAACTCTACAACAGAAGGAAGAAACTGTTACAAAAGAGAGTAAAATCCCATGAGTGGAGGAGCTCCCTGGTCAGCCTCAGTAAGAAGTTGAGATCCCTTATAAGATCCTCCAAAGCTAGCTACGAAAACAAAATCGCCACTGATTCTAAGGGCAACCACAAAGCATTCAATAGCTATGTCAAGAATCTCAATGGCAACACCCAGATCTGCTCTGAGTTACAGCACAACAGCATGACAATTACAGAACCAACTGATATTGCCAAAATCCTGGCAGATAGGATCAGTGCTAACTTTACCCCCCCCCACCCCCTAAAGGGCCCATATCTATACAGGAAGAATGCAGAGTCCCTATAATCACATCTGTGCAGGTAAAAGCTGCACTCTCTAAAACCAAAAACACAGCATCCATGAGACCGGACAACATCCCATGCTGCGTTTTACACGAACTTCAGAACGAACTGGCTCCCCACCTAAGCACCATGTTCAATCATAGTCTCACATCAGGCTTTGTGCCCATTGAATGGCACACAGCAACAGTTATCCCACTCCACAAAGGGGGAGCCACCACTGATTCTGGGAATTATCGCCCTATTAGCCTGACAAGCCTGGTCTGCAAGGCCAAAGGTTCATAGGCTGGTATTAGGCTATCGGCCCTAGAGCCTATACAAGCCTAGCCATAACAATTCCCTGGCTATTTCTTCCCACACTATTTATAGGTTCATAGGTTGGTACTAGGCTATCGGCCCTAGGGCCTATACAAGCCTAGCCATAACAATATAAGTAAATAGTAGGCTATCAGTCTGGCAGCTATTACAAGCTGAGTCAAATAGCCAGATATCAGAATCAAACCCTTTACTTTGTATCTATAAAGTAAAGACCTTAACCATTGTGCCAACCCTGTGGAAAGTATCATGGAAAGTATCATTATGGAACTCATAAACAAAGACAATGGTAACCTCCAAACTCTGGACCCCACCCAGTTCTGGTTTGTGAAAGGCAGATTATGCCTTCTGAACCTGATCTACTTCTTTGAGGCAGTCAACAAAGATGTAGACAAGGGTAAGGTGGTTCACACAGCCTATCTTGACCTCTCCAAGTCTTTTGACACCATTCCCCATTCTGGAATTATAGCTAAACTCACTAAACTAGGTATAAATCCCTACATCACAAGATGGGTTGCCAACTGGCTCACTGACAGAACCCATGCTGTAAAAGTTGAAGACTCCAAATCTGACTTCAAATCAGTGACAAGTGGAGTACCACAGGGTTCAGTCCTGGGACCTCTACTGTTTATCTACTTCTCAGAAGTACAGGATAACACGGAAGGCCTCTGGCTAATGAAGTTCACAGATGACTGCAAACTAGGAGCCATAGTCGAGTCCCCAAATGATGTGGACATCCTACAAAAGGGCCTCACTGAGACAGATGTCTGGTGTCAGAGGCATGGCCTCAAGCTGAATGCCAAAAAGTGCACTGTCATTCCCTTTGGTAAAAACTCTGTACCCATGAACTACCACATAAATGGCAGTCTACGTAATGCCGAATGTGTGATAAGAGACCTTTGGATGCAGGTGGACAGTAGTCTCTCCTTTGATAATCACATTGCCACAGTAGTCAGGAAATCCTTCTATGTGGCACATCTCATCACAAAAGAGTTCTCATCCAGGAAAAAAAAAGAGGTCATTGTTCCCCTCTGCTTGGCATTCATTAGACCCATTATAGAGTACAATGCCCCTTTTGGAATGTACCTCACAAGACATGTGCAGCAGCTGGAAAGGCCACAGAAGTACCTCACAAATAGGATTACTGGCCTCAAACAGATGCCCTACATTGACCGTCTCAAAAAACTCCAGCTTTACTCTGTAGCATATCGCCTACTTCGAGGAGACCATCATTTTTATTTTTTATCACAATCAAAAATTTGAGTTGCACTCAGTCTGCAGAATGACTATGATTGCTGGGTACAGGAATTCTCTTAAACCTTCTGTCTTTTGCTCAACAGTCATTCTGGATTTGAAGGGCTATGTGCACTTTTGTGGAACACGTTGGGATAGTTTACTGGGTATAATGCATGTGTGAATCAAATCTGAAAAGATAGCCTATGGCCATTATTTTTCTCATAATCAACATCTGAGGTTTAGACATTCAGTAAAGTGGCTATATTTTCTCTGTAGACTGGCTGTGTGTAAGTGACAGTCCTGTAATAGTGAATGGCCCTCCTCTCATCTGTTCAAGCAAACAGCCATTATTCTGGCTTTCTGATAGAAGATATTTTTTTCTGGTTAGTGTTTGTGTTAAAAAGTTGAAATACATTATTGTGACCATTATTGTTATCATATTTGAGATGTGCATAGTCTACACAGTGGCTATAATTGCTTGGCTTATGAATTTTCTTTGGCTGGAAATGACCTATTCAATTATATGAATCAAGCTAAATAATCATTTTCCTTTGCACAGCTAGTATGCATGTGTGTGAAATAAGCTGGGCTACATTACTGCACAATTTCTTTGTAAACAGTTAGTCATCTAAGTTGTGGACCTTCAAAAACCTGGCTACAATTCATAGGTTCATAGGTAGGTACTAGGCTATTGGCCCTATGGCCTATATAAGCCTAGCCAAAAGGTACCCTGGCTTTTGCCACCCAAGAAAATTATTTTCCTGAGACCCTATTGAGCAGAGCCACATAAGTTATCCCTAGGGTGAATTTCCTATCTCCCATCCAATCATCAAGATTTTTCTTGAAGAGTGCTAATGAGAAGCTTTGTTTGATACAGATAGGTAGTTTGGTCCAGAGTATGGGAAGTCTCTGGGACAGGAATCTATCCCTCCAGCATTTTCTGTTTATTTTGGTGACAAGGTTTAGGTCACTAGAGCGTGTAGCTCGGAGGGATTGGGATTTCTTTAAGTGGAGCATGTCCAACAGCTTTGGGTTTGATATCACTTTGTATGTTAGGCAGAGATCACCTCTGAGTAGGCGATATGTGACAGAGTAAAGCTGGTGTTTTTTGAGACGGTCTGCATAGGGCATCTTTTTGAGGCTGGTAATCCTCTTTGTGAGGAATTTCTGTGGCCTTTCCAGTTGTTGTAGATGTCTTGTGAGGTACATACCAAAAGGGGCATTGCACTCTATAATGGGTCTAATGAGTGATGAGTAGAGGGGAACAATGACCTCTTTTTTCCTGGAAGAGAAACCTTTTGTGATGAGGTTTGCCATGTAGAAGGATTACCTGACTACTGTGGCGATGTGATTATCAAAGGAGAGACTACTGTCCACCTGTGTCCCAAGGTCTCTTATCACACTTTCGGTGTTAAGTAGACTACTGCCTATGTGGTAGTTCATGGGTACAGAGTTTTTACCAAAAGGGATGACAATGCACTTTTTGGCATTGAGCTTGAGGCCATGGCTTTGACACCAGGCATCTGTCTCAGTGAGGCCCTTTTGTACGATGCCCACATCGTTAGGAGCTTTGATTATGGCTCCTAGTTTGCAGTCATCTGTGAACTTCATTAGCCAAAGACCTTCTGTGTTAGCCTGTACATCAGAGAAGTAGATACCAAACAGGAGAGGACCCAGGACTGAACCCTGTGGTACTCCCCTTGTCAGTGGTCTGAAGTTGGATTTGGAGTCTGCTACTTTCACAGTGTGGGTTCTGTCAGTGAGCCAGTTGGCAACCCATCTTGTGACATAGGGATTTATACTTAGTTTAGTGAGTTTATCTATAATTCCAGAGTGGGGGATGGTATTGAAAGCCTTGGGAATATCTAGATAGGCTGTGTGAACCACCTTACCCTCATCTACAGCTTTGGTGACCGCTTCAAATAAGTCTATCAGGTTTAGGAGACATGATCTGTTTTTACAAACCCAAATTGGGTAGGGTCCAGAGTTTGGAGATTACCAATGTCATTGTTTATAAGTTCCATGATGATACGTTCCATAGACTTGCAGACCAGGCTCGTCAGGCTAATTGAGTGGTAGTTCCTGGGGTCCATGGTGACTCCCCCTTTGTGGAGTGGAATAACCGTTGCTGTGCACCATTTAGTGGGCAGAAAGCCTGAGGTGAGGCTATGACTGAACATAGTACTTAGGTGGGGTGCCAGTTTGTTCTGTAGTTCATGTAGACAGCAGCCTGGGATGTTGTCAGGTCCAATGGATCCTGTGTTATTGGCTTTGGAGAGTGTGTTTTTTACCTGTGCAGCCATGATTACAGGAACTTTGCATTCTTCCGGTATAGAGATGGGCTCTTTAGAGGATGAGAGGGGGGTAAAGTTAGCACTGAACCTATCTGTGAGGATGTTGGCAATATCAGTTGGTTCTGTATATTTAGTGCCATTGTGCTGTAACTCACAGCAGATCTGAATGTTGCCATTGTGATTCTTGAAATAGCTATAGAATGCTTTGTGGTTGTCTTTAGAATCAGTGCTGATTTTGTTTTCATAACTAGCTTTGGAGGATTTTATGAGGGATCTCAGCTTCTTTCTGAGGCTGACCAAGGAGTTCCTCCAATCATGGGATTTTACTCTTTTTTGCAACAGTTTCTTTCTTCTGTTGCAGACTTTGTTTATGGCAGGGGACCAGCAGATTGGCTTCCTTTTTTGGAGGATTGCATCTTGGTTCTGTTAGGGATTGCACAATCCATGCACTCGTGTAAGTGCTTATAAAGTGCATTTGTATAGGATTCAGCAGTCTATTGTCCATCAGCATAGGTGTTGTGAAGTTTGCGACTTCTGTCTTAAGAAGCGTGAAGTTGGCTTTGGAGAATTTTTTTATGGTGGTTTCCCTAATGGGGGGTGGGGTTGGATGTGGATGTCTAGGGTGATTAGCTTGTGGTCGGATCTGACCAACGAGGAATTGACCTCTGGTGTGGAACACCAGTTGCCCATGTTGGTAATGACCAGGTCTATGATATTGCTTCCCCTGGTGGGGGTTTGGATAAGTTGATCCAAGGCGTTGGAAT
Source organism: Protopterus annectens (assembly GCF_019279795.1). NCBI lineage: Eukaryota > Metazoa > Chordata > Ceratodontiformes > Protopteridae > Protopterus > Protopterus annectens. Next base: position 1,211,920,893 of record NC_056732.1, on the reverse strand, counting down.
TTATGAATTCCAGAAAACGTTAAGCACAAGAGGTGGTACATGAGTAGTTTTCCCAGTTTATGGTGGGGTAGTTGAAATCACCCATTATTAGGGTGTTAGGTTGTACCCTAATATTTTCCAGTGTATCAAGAAATGAGGAGTGGGAATCCTGGGGCATGGTGGGGGATCTGTAGCAAGCTACAATTTGGATTGTGGTCTTGCCCAGAGTTAGTTGCACTTGGATAATCTCGGATGCATTATGCTGAGCAACTAGCCTGGAGGTGTGGATATCCTTAATTAATCTGGACATGCCTCCATCTTTAATGTTTTGGTCCAGGTTAGGTGGCCGAAAGATGTGGTATGAATTATAGCCTGGTAATGCACGGGTGCTCTCTGGAGCCTTGAACCAGGTCTCTGTCACTGCACAGATGTCGATTTTCTCCATTTTAAGGAGTGCCTCCAGTGAGTGCATTTTGAGGTTTAGACTTCTAGCATTGAGTAGCATTACCCTCAGATTTTGCTTGCTTGTACCTGTTATGGTGGTTAATATAGCAATAACCCACGCCTGGGTGTGGGTAATGCGGGATTTAACCACGGTTGGCGTGGTTTGGTCCCGAGGGCGAAGCCCGATGGACCAAACAAAGACAACCGTGGTTAAATCCCGCATTACCCACACCCAGAAGTGGTTATTGTTATATTAATGACATTATTTAAGAAAATAAATAATTACTTTTCTTAAATAATGGCATTGTATAATGCCTCTTTGCTGCCCTTCCGCAGCTGTCTGGTATTCCGCCGCAGTTCTGATGTACTGCGCATGCCTACACAGTACATCAGAGCTGTGGGCAAAAGCAATGGAGAACGCAAGATCTCCATTGCTTTTTACTGTTTCGCTATGTTAAATGGGTTTAACATAGCGAGACAGCTTTAAAATAAGCAATGGAGATCTCCATTGCTTATTTTAAAGCTGTCTCGCTATGTTAAACCCATTTAACATAGCGAGACAGGTTTAAAAAAAAAGCAACGGAGATCGCAAGATCTCCGTTGCTTACTATTCGCTATGTTAAAGGAGTTTAACATAGCGAGACAGCTTTAAGAAAAGCAACGGAGATTTGCGTTGCTTTTTTTAAACCTGTGTCGCTATGTTAAACCCATTTAACATAGCGAGACAGTGTTTTATACTAACGGAAAAAGTCCGGGCAACCGGACCTTTTTCCATTAGTATATTGAGGGATTTACAACGGGCACGCTGGTTGGGCTGGCCAATCAGCGTGCACGTTTCAGAGGAAGAATTGTATAATTTGTCATTTGAACCTTGCCTAAAAAAGGCACTATATGGGGTAGCAAGAACCATAGCCAGTATATGGAATCCTAAGGGCGACAGGTGCAGGCCATCTCTGGCAAACCATCGTGGTTTGTCAATCATGTCATCCCAGGCAGACAGATACTGGATCCCTTTAGAATGACACCAGAAGCTTAGCCAATTGTTGAAGTCAGTCATTTTGTCCTTGTACTGTGGTATCATTCTGGGTGATGGCAGGATGCTACTCAGGGCTAGGGTCATACCTGTCTGGGCTACAAGATCGGACAGCTCCTCCATGTCTCTTTTCATGTAGTCCAGGGCGGTACATCTCGGGTCATTCACACCAGCATGGACAATGACAGAGTCATATTTGTACTTGTTGTGGAGTGATCTGAGTGCATGCGTTATGTGGCATGATAGAGCTGACCATATGAAACATTATTCATCAATCCATCAGAGTGTTTCAACAATTATTGGAAAGGAAATGTGTGTCCTTTGTCACCACTGGGGCCATCAAACCTTTCACCTCTGGTAGCATGGAACTGTGTACCCTTGTTAAAGTCTACCGCTGAGTATAGGTTCATAGGTAGGTACTAGGCTATCGGTCCTGGGGCCTATTCAAGCCCAGCCAAAAAGGTACCCTGGCTTTTGCCACCCAAGAAAATTATTTTCCTGTGCCACTGTCAAGCAGAGCCACAGAGGTGATCCCCGGGGTGAATTTCCTATTTCCCATCCAATCATCAAGATTTTTCTTGAAGAGTACTAATGAGGATCTTTGTTTGATATAGATAGTTAGTTTATTCCAGAGTATGGGAAGTCTCTGGGACAAGAATCTATCCCTCTGGCATATTCTGTTTATTGTGGTGACAAGGTTTAGGTCCCTAGAGCGTGTAGCTCAGAGGGATTGGAATATCTTTAAGTGGAGCATGTCCAACAGCTCTGTGTTTGACATAGCTTTGTATGTTAGGCAGAGATCACCTCTGAGTAGGCGATATGTGACGGAGTAAAGCTAGAGTTTTTTGAGATGGTCTGCGTAGGGCATCTGTTTGAGGTCAGTAATCCTCTTTGTGAGGTATTTCTGCGGCCTTTCCAGTTGTTGTAGATGTCTTGTGAGGTACATGCCAAAAGGGGCATTGTACTCTATAATGGGTCTAATGAGTGATGAGTAGAGGGGAACAATGACCTCTTTTTTTCTGGATGAGAAACTTTTGTGATGAGGTGTGCCATGTAGAAGGATTTCCTGACTACTGTGGTGATGTGATTATCAAAGGAGAGACTACTGTCCACCTGTGTCCCAAGGTCTCTTATCACACTTTCAGTGTTAAGTATACTACCGCCTATGTTGTAGTTCATGGGTACAGAGTTTTTACCAAAGGGGATGACAATGCACTTTTTGGCATTGAGCTTGAGGCCATGGCTTTGACACCAGGCATCTGTCTCAGTGAGGCCCTTTTGTAGGATGTCCACATTGTTAGGAGTTTCGATTATGGCTCCTAGTTTGCAGTCATCTGTGAACTTCGTTAGCCAAAGCCCTTCTGTGTTAGCCTGTATTTCAGAGAAGTAGATACCAAACAGGAGAGGACCCAGGACTGAACCCTGTGGTACTCCACTTGTCACTGGTCAGAAGTCGGATTTGTAGTCTGATACTTTCACAGTGTGGGTTCTGTCAGTGAGCCAGTTGGCAATCATCTTGTGACATTGGGATTTATACATAATTTAGTGAGTTTATCCATAATTCCAGAGTGGGGGATGGTGTCAAAAGCCTTGGCAAGATCTAGATAGGCTGTATGAACCACCTTACCCTTGTCTATGGCTTTGGTGACTGCTTCAAAGAAGTCTATCAGGTTTAGTAGACATGATCTGCCTTTTACAAACCCAAACTGGGTGGGATCCAGAGTTTGGAGATTACCAATGTCTTTGTTTATAAGTTCCATGATGATACGTTCCATGGTCTTGCAGACCAGGCTCGTCAGGCTAATGGGGCAGTAGTTCCCGGGGTCCATGGTGGCTCCCCCCTTGTGGAGTGGGATAACCGTTGCTGTGCACCATTCAGCAGGCACAAAGCCTGAGGTGAGGCTATGATTGAACATGGTACTTAGGTGGGGTGCCAGTTCGTTCTGTAGTTCATGTAGAACGTAGCCTGGGATGTTGTCTGGTCCCATGGATGTTGTGTTCTTGGCTTTGGAGAGTGTGTTTTTTACCTGCGCAGTTGTGATTACAGGAACTTTGCATTCTTCCAGTATAGAGATGGGCTCTTTAGGGGGTGAGAGGAGGGTAAAGTTAGCACTGAACCTATCTGCCAGGATGTTGGCAATATCAGTTGGGTCTGTTTATTTAGAGCCATTGCGCTGTAACTCAGAGCAGATCTGAGTGTTGCCATTGAGATTCTTGACATAGCTATAGACTGCTTTGTGGTTGTCTTTAGAATCAGTATGCTAGTAAACCTGTGCATACACCATCATTATTTTGAGTCTAACATCCCCACTTTCTAATCCCATATCATAGAAGACACCCCACTCCATCAGAATAGGTATACACATCCTACTACCCCAGGTCATTTGGGTGGTCAAGCCACAAACTGAACTTTTCTTGGGTAGTAGTAAGGAGCTTTATCCATATATGTTAACAGAATAATGTTTTCCTTTGACTTTTCTGAGATTGTTATAAGAAAGCCTCATGCAGTCCTGGTGTAGTCTATGAGTTAGTATGAGAAGTAGAAGTCTGGCAGCTGGTGCAGACGGGTAAGGCTGTGAGCTATACTCTGATGTATAGAGTTTGATTCCCATAGCTCTCATTTGTCTACTGTGTGACCCTGAGCAACTCATTATACAGAAAGTGCTTGGGACAATTAGAAATTTGGGCTAGGCTCCTCAATGTTCCCCTGGACTGCAAGCTTAGTAACAACCTATGAATTCATCAGGTAGGGAAACTTATGTTGTTGAAAATAAATCTGTCTGTGTTGATCTTGTTTTTCCAAGACCATATTAATGCAAATAATATAAACCATAAATTGACATTTCCTGTGGTATTGATGCTATCCCTTCCCAGTGGATTGCAGATGTTTATGAACTGAAAATCAGAAGTTGGAAGTATTAAAGCTATAATATTTGATGTGAAAACAATATTTTATCTAAAATCAGGACGTGGGCACAAACTCATGATGAATCATCGATGAAGAGTGTCAAATGAACTTCATTTACAGTGTAATTATTTTTTTTCATTTTATGACTTGAATTATTATCTAGCAAGAAAAAATATATGTCACTTAAAACTTTGAGTATGGATTAGGTGGGACATTGGTGTGGTTAGATTAGTTATGAAGAAAGTATCAATGTTTTAGATTGAATGTCAGTATACTGATCTATGAATATGCATGATTTATACAATTGTTCTAATTGAATGATTTGTAATATGTACGTTACATGCAGTACAGTCTTTCTAAATATTACTATTTCATGCAAACAACTTGATTTTGCATAAAATAGTTATCGGTGTGTTCTGCTTGTCTCATTCACTAAAAATGATTGCCCTAACTTTTATTGTAATGACACTTATAATTACGACTATTTTGTTTTAGGTATTCAGTTGGCTTTAATATGGAAAATACACTATTTTTAAATATCTATTGATAGTTTAATATTGCCATATCATACAATGACAATATTTTATATTTCGAAAACAGTAAATCCAATTGATTGCTGGAAACTGGAGAATAATTTTTGGTGGTATTTTGAGAGACTATGGTTTAGAGTATGCTTATGGTCATTAACAGGTGGTTATTAGTGAAAGCTGGTGAAAGACGCATTTATAAAATTCTTCATTGAAGGTTGTACGTCAGGGCTGGTAACCCGGTACGTAAAAATCCACTACCGTTCATTAGTGGACCAGAGTTCTGCTGTGGCGACCCCTAACCTGGAAAAGCTGAAAGACACAAAACAAAACAAATTATTTGTGGAGCATAGTGAACACGTTGCAGTAGAGTAATTTTAATATCGTGCGGAAACAATTAGGAGTGTTTTCAGATGTAGTTAACATTTTATGGTCAAGTCCTTGTGCAGAGTTTCCTCATGTTTTCAGCTAACAAATGGATAACTGTCAATTATTTAAAAGACATTTATACATGGCAATGGTTTTATTGAAGGAGTAATGATTATCAGATAGCTTGTTGAGTTTCATAATACACAGCCAAAATATTAATAAGAAAAGTGAAAAAGAATTTCATAAATTTTTAATACTTTGGAAAAATCTAATTATGGTACTGATAAGAAGCTGTAATGGCATTACTGGTCAGAAAATTGGGTATGCATTCTTTGATCTTTTTTGGTGGATTATGTAAAATGTTATCTTTGGATACACAGCTAATTGAAAAATGAATGTGAGTGACAATCTGCTGCTCACATCCACCAGTTTTCCTTTTAGTTTCACTGGTACTATCATCAGGTGATGGTCAACATTAGTGTCAGTTTGGGAAGGGAAATCACAATGTAACAGCTGGCAGTATCACATATGTTGTCCTACATGACAGTTTTTTTTTGCATGCCCTGACGTTATAGAACTATTGACAGTACATGCATAACTGCATATAAAGTCAGTTAGTGCCACCTGTTCTTCAATATCAAAATGCTAAACAGCAATCTGCATCATGATTATGGTACCATACCTATCACTAGGGATGTTTAATATCACAGGTACAAACCCCTTTCTGTCTTCTTGAGTGGATGAGCTGGTACAGCACTTCTTACTGTCCCCTCTCCCTAAAGTTATAGTGATCTCTAAAGGGGTATTTGTAAAGACTCCTAGAGCCTTTTTCAGTACTTTGTTTCCCTTGATCTTTTAATAAAACACCAGGACTATGGTAAGTTTGTAAAATTATATTTAGCACAGACTTGGGATCATGTCTGTTACAGAAGTGAACGGCTTAGACATCAGTATATTGGAAATCAATATTAGCTGCTTTGGAAATACTGATTTTTTTTACATAGATTTCGAAGACTGTTGAGCACCCCATCTATTCCAATAATGTCTGAGACTCAGCAGGAAGTACACTCCCACTGATGCTAGAAAACCATAATGTGCAAGCACTGCTTCTACACCCAATACCGTGATTATCTTTTCAGTATTGACACTGTAGTGGGGGACACAGGGGTTACTGCATTTATGAGACACAATACTTCTGATGAGACATTAAACCAGACAAGTATATGGCTGACTTATTGGCAGTTCAAGTGGATATAAAAGATCCTGGGCACTTACTTAAAAAAAATGAAGTAGGCTTGATCTTTTTTCAACATTTCCTCTTTTAGCAGTCATTCATTTTTACTGCAACATAAATACTTAAGTATAAGAAAATAAAAAAGAAAAATCAAATTAACAATTCAACCTATAAAGTACTTCAGGTACAACAAATGATATCTGCTTTCATGGTACTATTTATTCATTTCGTAACACAGCTTATTTAATCAGACTAAAAAAGTAATACTTCTATAACAAAATGTTATTGTACTGATTGCTACCTTAATAAATCACTTTGATTTTGAATCATCTGAGGGGTGTTTCTTTTGGGTTTATATAATTTCCGTTTCATGTACCAGCCTTGGAATTTACATGCATTACTAACTTATATATCTATACCAGGTCTATGTTCAATCATCGAATAAGGAATACATTGAACCTCTGTTCATTGAATGTAAAACATTGAACATTTAATTCAGCGAACATCCAATCATCGAATATTTTAGCCAAGGAAAGAGACAGTGGACCAACACGCATACCAAAACACACATCGCAGTACATTAAACCCACCCATGTGGGGAGCTACACCCCCCACACCTCCCAACCTCCCCGTACTTATATATACCAACTCTGAGAACGCACTACGGTGGGGATATATATATATATATATATATATATATATATATATATATATATATATATATATATATATATTTATTTATATATATATATTTATTTATATAGATATATTTATATAGTTATATATATCTATCTACATAAAAGCTGTACATGCAAAAATACTGTATTGGAAAACTATCACCAGGCTGTGCATGTCAACAGGCAGTTAACTAAGAAAGTGGGTGAGGAAGGTAGTCGGCTCTACCAGGAAGTGCACTGGATGAACCTCCACCCTGGCTAGAAGTCTATGATCTAAAGCTTCTTCCCTAGTTAAATTAAGCTCTATGCATATCATCATGTAGATTCAGCTTTCTGTACATGATAAGTATGCTAACTTTGGTTCAAATAACTATGGTTCATTGTTTTATCTGAATCACTCAATTTGTGCCATGAGCAAACTTGATAAACATTGTACAAATTACACAATGCCTGCGCACCTGTGGGCAGCTCTGTACATGCATGGGAAGGTGATTCTGTACAATGCATATATCTATAATTAAGCATTTGATAATGAAGTCACTGTTGAGCATGCCTTCTCAGCAACAAAGAGATAGGAGGACAGTCGTGTTTCACTTTAAAAGGCAATTGGAAGCATAATATTACAGGACCTATATTTCATTAGTTTGCCATCCATTGCACAAATAAGTCAGTCATCAGTGCCTGTCTTTGTGTGAAGGCAGTGGCACACGAGAGCTGTTTTGAATGCCAGGTCTCACCATTATTTTCATGTGATCTTTGAAGGTGAAGCAATTATGGCTGGAGAAAGTGAGGGTAATGCTTTTTTTAGAGCACAAGGTTGCATAAGAAGGAATCTAAGAGTTTTCTAGACATCCTCCATAAGTATAATAGCTATAGCTAAAGGCTCTTGCAAGAGAACTGTACTGGTGTATCAGTACATGGCTGATGCCTGGAATATTTTCGTCAAGTTGTCACCCATGTTACTGGCATTCCATACACATAAGGTTGCTGTACATTCACCACTATGGTGGCTAGATTTGATGCAATCCTGACCTCCTTGGCAGATGGAGGACTGAATTTAGGGTGCAGTTACCACCTCAGTACTGTAAGTACATCATCTTTTAGCTAAACAAATAGCCTGACCCTACATGCCACCATCCAAATTCTCATTATGCCATTTATATCTCTAGCTGCTGTACAAACTGAGGGGAATAGGAAGATGCAAAGGAGCAGGCTAGAGTACTAAAGTGATCGCCAGGGTATGCACACATGAAAATGTCTCTTCTGGCATTGTTATAGTTGTAGCCATTCAAAAAAAGTGTATAACTTTTACGTAGCAATACCACATCTGTCAGTACTGTCTTAACTCAAGGGTAGTAATGGTAGTAATATGACTGTGCAATGTTAGAAGTGTGTCTCTTTATGTTTTCTCATGTGTAGGTGGATAATTGGATCACCATGTTAAATCTATGAGCATTGAGATTGTTAGGATAAATGTAGGTTCAATTCCCCCAAACAAAAAAAAAATCTTTGTTTTCATTGCAAAGTATATTTCTTGTCCCACTAATATCAATGCATCACTACTAAGTCTATATTTATAATACCCATAAATAGTACTGGATATCTAGATATTTTATGATATGCAATAGAGGTATTTATCCCTTCTCTCTAATTTGTGCTGGACATATTTATTGTGGAATTGACATGTTTATTTTTGTCTGTATACAGTTCTGATCCTGTAAAAATTTAAATAGCATCACTGATGAGTTGTTTTGAGAAATAACTCCCTCAGTTATTATTCTCTTATGTCAGACTGCATGTTAGGATGACTTTTGCCTTAGTTCCTCCTATGTTATAATCAGACAAAGAGTTAGAAGACATAAAGTACTACTATTAAAGGGTTATTGTACTTCACTGATTCGGTATAAGCATGGATCAGAATGTAATATTCATTGCATTCTATGTTTTTACTGTATCCGTATCAACATAGTCAAGAATGCAGTACTCACTATATTTGTACTTTTCTTCCCCACCCTCATTGTCACTATCCTTTCCTCTTTCATACATTTATCTGGTTTATTTATTTTTTGTTTCTCTTCACTGTTACTATCATAAGCAGTAGTACAGCAACTTACACCTTTCCCACAGGTAGCAGCAGTAGTGTCATAACCACTATTATCATCTGGGTCTCACCCTGCTACATTTGCCTCCACACCTGTTGCCCTACTTGCATCACCATTGATAGGTGACCCTGGACTAGAAGGTGATATAGTGGTACCCATTGGTAGGAGAGCAAATGGGTGTGACACCTTTGTCACTTGTCAGGAGCTGGAAGAGACTATGTGGGAAATTATAGACAGGAAGATGGGCACAGGGAGACCATACATAGGTGGCTCCTAGAGTTGTGTCTCTGCCCAGCGCTGAGTCTACATTCTGATCCAGGATCTAGTGGTGACAGTTGCCAGACTGCCAGGCACTCTACCTCTGGGTCTAAGCTGGCAGAGACTGTATCTTTGAACACCTTATCCTCCCTTTTGTGTCTATGTCCATTTTATATGTTGTACAATCCTCATCTAACTTCACCATTGACTTCCCTCTATTTGTATAATATCTCCTGGATTATTCTGTTTACTCACTCATTCATTGTTTTACTCCATTCCCTATCAGTCATGCCTGTGTTTCTCTGCTAACTAACCTCCGCCTCTTACGAACCATTCAGTTTCTTCCCCATCTTCCCAACTCTAAAAAAATAGTAAAATGGCACATGGTCCACCTCAAAAAAAAAAGAAATAAAAAACCTCCTACCAATACCTCTTAACTTCCTAAATGTTTGAGTCATACACACACGAGTGGCTTTGATTGTTCATTATAAAAACTATAGTTTTCTGACCAGTCATTGAGAACTGATATCACTAAATAATTATAACTATTGGTTGAAATCTACATGATTATTGAGATACAAAGATGACAGGTATGCTTCGATCATGCCTCCATTATGCTCTTTCCTTATTTGCTCACCTCTTCTTCTACTTTCTTTATGCTTCCCTTTTTCATCTCTGCCCTCTACTCCCATTTTCAACCTTTAATCTCATCAAAAATAGATAAACACAACACACAGATGCCCTCAAAAGGCTTACAAAAAAGTTTCTTTCTGTGGTCATACATTATATCATGGATTAAATAAGGCAATGTTGTTGCACACGTGTTGCCAACAAGACATATCACCTCTCCTTCTCTGCAAACATAAAGTTTGGTCCTTTTCATCTGCAATAGATACTGCCATCCATGGCATAAATGAACTGTCACTGTGTCTATCTTTAGTTTAATTGCCTTGATGGCTTGGTATACTTATGAAATAATTTGTACTGTGTCAATGCACTTAGTGGGATGTTCATATCCTCTGTTGTTTGTATGTTATTTTGCAATTTTCAGTTTGCAGTCTGCAAATGGGTTATGTTTCCCTGACATGTGTGTTTTATGATCCTCTTTACTCCTACAGCTTCAGTGACTCCTCTTTCTGTTATCTAGAATACATTCATACAAATATCAAGCATGGGCAATAACGCCCTTCTAGCCTGCCAATATACCAAAGCAGTTGTTCCCATAAGAAGTGTCCAAGCAATTGTTAAACTATATAAATCAGTGCTTTCTTTAGTGTAATTTGGTATCTTATTCCATGCATCAGTTACTCTTTTAGTGAACCAATCACTAGAATTCTCATTCCTATAGAAACTTCTACATAGGTTGTATAAGGTCATAGGTGTTTACTAGGCTAACGACCACAAGGGCCTTTTTAAGCTTAGTCATGCATCTCAAATCTCTTACAAGTTCTGATACCCTTGAGAACTGAAAACAGGGGCTTGGGAGATGAAACAATTACACGCTAGGGCCTGGGAGATGAAACATTTACAGGTTGCCCATGTCCATTAGGGACCAAGGTGCCAAACCAGGGTAGAATTTCCTGTTCCCCAGCCAATTGGCCAGGTTGCACTTGAATTGGGTTAGGGAGGAATTCTACTTCATATGAATGGGGAGTCTGTTCCAGAGATGGGTTAATCTCTGGGATATATACCTGTCTCTCCAGCAGATCATATCTGTCACTCATCCGGTCAGAATAAAACAGACAAACAGTTGTGGGTTCGGTGCAAGCAGCTTTATTATATACAAACACATCAGGATTGAGGCTTAGTAACTTAAACTTAAATAAACTTATAAACAGACTGACTACCGCACTCATACATGTTAGCACTCTGGCTGTTCTCTCAAAATGGCACTGCTGCATGCACGTGATGTCTATTTATATGCACATGCCCTCCCTTTGAAATGCTTCTTAAAGTTACAACACACACTCTCTTCTACATTCTCCGTCTTTGAGAAATAAGTCATACACATGAAAATTACAACATTCATTGACATGCAATTGTACAAATATGATCCTTTGACATGCAATCACACATAACTAATTCTTTGACATGCAATCATACAATACTAAATACAAATAAAGAACTCATGTCCAGGTTGCTGTGTATTTTACACTAGGTCTCGAAATATGACCTGATCATGTGACATAAAAATAGAACTGGGTCTAGCAACAGGGACTGTCTTTAATGAATGTTCAACTTTGTGGACACCGGCCATCATCAGGAATGGGAATAGATACTAAGACAAGTCCTTCAACAGTGACATCATCTGGGGTGCTCTGAGATCTTCAGTCTGTATCACAGGTACAATGCTACAATATCAAATCAGACACCATTCTTCTGTATTCTATACCCTCAGATTCCACTAAGTAGGATCTCAGCTTGGCACATATACCTCTCACTTGATGAATTTGATCAAAATGTTTCATCATTTGCATCCTCACTATCTCTCTTTCTTTCAATGGATGAAGAAATCTGCTCATTTTATCATAGCTGGACTTCTGAAAGGGGCATTTTTGAAATGGTTGAGCTTTGATTGCTCTGATATTTTTAGCATTAGGCAGCAACAATCTGGAAGTGATAGGCAAGGTTGTTTTGGTTTGCCTAGATAGAAGTCTCTGAGCAGGCGAACCAAGTAAAATGTCATGGGGTATATTTCTGAGATTAAGCAAATTCAAGAAGATATCAGTATAGTCACACTTTGACCTCTCTAGTAATTGCTTTACACTTTGTACTGCATGCTCAGCCAGGCCGTTTGACTGTGAGTATTTCAGACTGCTAGTAATATGGATAAAGTCCCACTCTTTTGCAAATTTCTGAAATAACTAACTGGTAAACTGGGTACCATTGTCAGAAATAACTTTGTGTGGACTACCATGGACTGAGAAGTGACATTTCAACTTAATAATAACAGCACTGGATGTTAGGAAACAGATCAATCTCGAACCAGTTTGGATAAGAGTCGACCAACACTAAGAAATTCTGATTGTCCCACTCAAATATGTCAGTGACTACTGTTGACCAAAGTAGTTCAGGAATCTGGATTAGCTGAAGTGTCTCTTTTGCAAATATGGTTTAGTACTATTGCATACTGAACAAGATGATAGTGCTTTACCAATGTCTTTCAACAGAGAAAGCCAAAATATTAGTCCTCTCGCTCTTCTTTTAGTAGCTTTGAAACCTGGGTGGCCATGACACAAAAGCTGGATGTTGTAAGGAAGTAGGAGCAATAACTTTAGGACCTTTGAAAATGATACCATCTTCCATCAACAACTCATCTCTGTAATGAAAATATGGTTGCACTTCTGTTGGTACACAAGATTGCTTTGACGGCCATCCAACACTGAAGAAGTGGTTGAGCTTTTGCAAAACTGGATCAGTCTTAGTATGATCTCTTAGCTCATCAAGTCCTATTCTAGAAAAATTAAATACCTCTTTGACAATTGAAGTCAAAATTCTATGCATTAAGCTTTTCTGTGGTATTTCTGAGTGATTTGGATAAGGTGTCAGCCAGATAAAGAAGATTATATTTTGTATAAACCATTTTGAACTTGTACTTTTGTAATCTGAGCATCACTCTTTTTTGTCTTGCTGAAGTTGTATGCATAAGTTTCTTTAAAATAGTGACTAGAAGTTGATGATCAGTCTCGATCTGGATTGCTCTGCCATAAATATCATCATGGAACTTCGAACATGCAAACTCAATTTCCAAAAGTTCCTTCTCAATCTGAGCATATTGCATCTCAGTTTGGGAAGAGTTCTAGATGCACAGGCTACTGGTCTGCCCTCTTGAAGAATAATTGCACCAAGACTGAGCTTTGAAACATCAGAGGAAGGAATTACTGGTTTGTGGACATCATAGTATCTTAACATAGGTGGACTGGCAATTTTCTTTTTAAAGTCAACAAATGCTTTCAGGTGTTGTTCCAACCATGACCAGGCAACATTTTTGTGTGTCAACTTTCTTAAAGCGCTGATAATGCAGTGAAGTCTGGTATAAACTTGCACAAGTAATTAACCATACCAAGGAAGAGCTGTATGGCTTGGACACCGTCTGGAGCTGGCATCTCAAGAATGGCTGTTTGTTTGAAAGGGTCTAGTCACAAGCCTCTACTGGTAAATAAATGACCTACATAAGTAACTTCTGGTAGTCTGAATTTCCATTTCAGAGGATTGAGCTTTAAATTCACTTCACACGCTCTGTCCAGAACTTTCCTGAGGTTTCCATCATGCTCTGCTTCACCATTACCTCCAACTAGTAAATCATCTACTATTATAGCACACGGATAACCTGAAAAATTTTGCTCCATTGCTTGCTGAAAGACTTTACTGGCAGAATTTATTCCAAAAGGCATTCTGTGAAATCTGTATCTACCAAATCAGGTACTTAATGTAGTCAGTAGTGAAGATTTGCAATCAAGCATTACTTGCCAAAATGAACTCTTTGAATCTAAAACAGAAGAAACAGTGGCATTTGGCATTAGGGTAGCAACTTCCTCAACTGTATGCATAGGATGATTGGGCCTCTTTAATGCTTTAAGTCTCTTGGTTCAAAATTATTTTCTGATTTCATCTGAGCTTTTCTTATGAGCAACTACCATGGAAGACACCAATTCATTTGGTTCTGTGACTGGACAAATCACACCTTGTTGCACCATTTTATCTAACTGGACCTTGACTTTGTCCTGCATAGCTATCAGAACTTTTCTCACTGGTCTGACCACTGGACTGACCTCTGGGTCTGATTTCATGGGGTACACAACTAGAAGCTTGCCTAGTTTGTCTTCAAAAACATCTGCATACTCTGAGAAAATAGCATCAGTGAAACTGGAACTAGGACATATGCTTGCATAATGGACTTCATTGGTAAAATAAAGCAGTTTCATTCTTAAACTATCTCTGAGATCTAATAATGACTGCACAGGTCTTCTGGCTACATAAAATTGCAAGCTGTAACTGTTCCCAGCTGAATAGCATGAAAGCACTAATAAGCCTTCGGTTTGAATCTCTTTATCTCCATTAAGCAACAAGCTTCGCAAAATTGACCAAATAAAGTTGTTCACTAGCTCTCATTCTAGCAAATGTTTCTACTGATATAACATTGTACTTTGAACCATTGTCTACTTTGAGCTCCGTGGGTTTACCATTGATCAGGACAGTACAAAACACTTTGTTCTTTGCCAACAAATCTAATGCATTAACCTTTTCATTAACCACTAATACACCATCTACATAGAAAGTAGAGTTGCACCTTTCTATATGATCAACTTACTTTTTTGAGTGACCTTTCTTAATAAATAACCGAGGCTTACTTGATTTTCAAAACTTTTGAAAGTGGTTCCATTTTTCACACTTGTGGCATTGCTGATGAAATGCTAACCACTTTTCTCTTTTAGATTCATGATAGGCAACACAATTATGACAGTTACCAAAAAGACTTGACTTGGGTTTTGCCAATTCTCCCTTGTGCTGCACTGAGCATGTCCATTTTACTGAGCTAGTCTTAGAACTTGCTAGAAGGTTATGTGCTGTCCTGGAAATCCCGTAGGGGCTGCAGCTACCATGTGATTAGGCCTGTTTCTGCTAGTCACATGCTGCTTGCTTTCTTCATTTGCTGTAGAAGCTTCTGAAACCATGCTGTTATCACTTGCAAGCATATTTGTGTGCCTTTCTGTAAGCACATGTATTTGACAAATCTCTATAGCTTTGCTCAATGTTAAATCATTGTCATGTAGCAAAATCTTAGCAGCATTATTAACACCACACATAAGCCCGTCTTTTATCAACTTTCAAATCACCAGATCTACAAATTTTAGCCTTGTTTCTCAAGTCAGTAATATAAGCTGCAAAAGTTTCTCCTGGCTTTTGGTCTCTCCAGTGTAACATTTGTCTGGGGGTTACACATTTCTCTAAATATACATTTCAAGTACTCAGTGTCCTCCCTTGATTCAGCTTGTAGAATAATATGGTGGTTCTCCCCTTCTTCTGCAAATACTGCTGGTGCATACAAAAATGAATGCTCTCTTTCAATGGCCTCTGACCCCACTAAGTTAAGCAAAATAAATGCCCTCATACATGCATCTTTATCAGAAAAAGCTGCTTGTATGAAAATATATTACTTCTCAAATACCCTCCAATTTTCTGCAATATTATGAGCAAACACAAGTGGACCCTGTCTGCAAAATGCCTTTGCCATATCAACACACAGTAATAAAGGCCCTTGGAATTATGTATGAATATACACACGTATGTCAGAGATTTATGCCAAAACTTATGTCCGGTAGCACAGTAGACTCTTCGAAATAACTGTACTTTGTAAAATGTCTCAATAGCACATGAACACTTTGAAATCAATATATTTTGTGAAACCACCCATTATCAGTGTAAGAAACACTTTGAAATGACTGCACTTTGCAAATGAATGGACACAGCTCAAGAACTCTCTCAAAATGGCTGTACGTTGTGAAATAAGTCTGTACAGTGTGAGAAACACTTTGAAATGACTACACTTTGCAAATAAAATGAACATCGCACAAGAAACTTTTCAAAATGACTGTTTTTTACTACAGTTTGTGAAATAACTCTACTTTGCACACAGTAAATTCTTTGAAATAATTGTACTGTAATAAAACACACACTGCCAACACTTTGCACACTCTGAAATACTTCAAACAACTCTAGTTATACTTTGAATAGCTTTGGTCAATGCAAAATAGTAGCTCATGTCAAAACATGGTTGTTTACTAAAAAACATGCAGTTGCCTTATTTTTTTATGCTTATTTTGCCCTTTTATTGTACTTGTTATGCCTATTTGACCTGCTATCATGCTCGTTATACTTTTCTTGTCCTAATTTTACTTTTAACATTCTTATTATGCAAATCGGAAGTAACTCTGAACACCCACATAAGTATTTCTGATAATTCTATCAAATATTATTGTCTTGACTATTTCGTTCAATCAATAATGCATTTTTTGCCTTTCATTTGATTAATAATGCATTTTATGTGACTCATTTGATTAATAATGTGTTTTGTGCTTTGCAAATGCTTTGAATCATTATGCGAGTTTTGGTTACCTGAAGTTCGTTTTTGGCCTTTTCTAATCGTTTGAGCACTGTATCACCCAACCTGCTCAATGTACCTTCACCATTAACTCTGCACCTCATGGCTTGAAGAAGTTGCACTCTCTATCCCAGTTCTGACATCATGTTGCTCATCTGGTCAGGATAAAACAGACAAACAGTTGTGGGTTCGGTTCAAGCAGTTTTATTATATACAAACACATCAGGATTGAGGCTTCGTAACTTAAACTTAAATAAACTTATAAACAGACTGACTACTGCACTAATCCATGTTAACACTCTGGCTGTTCTGTCAAAATGGCACTGCTGCCTGCACATGCCCTCTATTTATATACACATACCCTCACTTTGAAATGCTTCTTAAAGTTACAACACAAGCTCTGTTCTAAACTGGTGCTGTTTGTCTTGTGGATAGGCAGAAGGTCCATCACAGTGGGATCTGACAATGCCAAGTATGTCAGGCATAGATTTCCCATCAAAAGCCTGTAGAAGACAGAATACAGGGATAGAGCCTTGAGGCAGTCTGCATAGGACATTTTACTTAAGGCCTGTATTCTTTTAGTGAGGAACCTCTGTGGACATTCCAAATGTCGGATATGCCTGGTTAGGTACATACAAAAGGGGTCATTGTACTCAATGACAGGTCTGATAAATGCCAAATACAATGTAACAATGACTTCTTTGGATTTAGATGCCATACATTTGTTTATAAGTTGCGCAACATAGAATGATTTCCTCACTGCTGTAGACACGTGATGGTCAAAGGCTAGATTACTATCTATGTGTGTCCCTAAGTCCCTGACCTGGTCAATTCTAAGGGGTGTGTTGTCAATATGATAGTTACCAGGGTTGGATGACTTCCCAAATAATACTATTATGCATTTCTTGGCATTTAGTTTTAGACCATGGCTCTGACACCAGTTGTTTGTTGGTGTCAGCACCTCCTGGAGAGCATTTGTCAGTGTGGGATTCAATGGCAGCTCCTAATTTGCAATCATCTGCAGATTTAGTCAGCCAGAGGCCACTGACATTGGCATTGACTTCAGAGAAGTAAACACCAAAAAGAGCAGTCCAAGGACTGATCCCTGAGGGAATCCACTTGTGACTGGCCTCTTTGTAAAGGTGGATTCCACAATTCTAACTTCCTGGGTCCTGTCTGTGAGCCAGATGGCTATCCACTAGGTGACATACGAGTTTGTACCTAACCTCCTGAGTTTCTCAACAATGCCTAAGTGGGGTATTGCGTCAAATGCCTTAGGCAGGTCAAGGTAGGCAGTATGAACCATTTTGCCCTCATTCATTGCTTTGGTGACCTTCTCAAAGAACTCCACCAGGTTGAGTAGGCTTGCTCTGCCCTTGATGAAACCAAATTGGGTTGGATCCAGTGTCTGGAGGTTTACTGTATCACTATTGATCATTTCCATGATATTTCTTTCCATGGCTTTACATATAAGGCTAGTGAGACCTATGGGTCTGTGGTTTTCAGGGTCTGTAGACCCACCTTTGTGCAGAGGGATGAATGTTGCTGTTTTTCATTCATGAGGCACGAAGGCTATTTGGAGGCTATAGTTAATTATGAATACCAGAGGCCATGCTAGGTCATGATTCATGCTATTTTAAAGGCAACCTGGGTTATTGTCTGTGCCCATTGATGCAGTGTTCTTGGTCTTAGAGAGAGCATTAAGTACCTGTTCCCTAGTGTTAGCAGGGTGAGTTATATTTGATGGTATTTCCTGAGGGAAGGGTTTGGAGTCTATAGTTAATTATGAATACCAGAGGCCCTGCTAGGTCATGATTCATGCTATTTTGAAGGCATCCTGGGTTATTGTCTGTACCCATTGATGCAGTGTTCTTGGTCTTAGAGAGAGCATTAAGTACCTTTTCCCTAGTGTTAGCAGGGTGAGTTATATTTGATGGTATTTCCTGAGGGAAGGTTGACGGGGAGGGAGGGGTAAAGTTGGAGATGAATTGATCGGTCAGTAGGTTTTCTATATCTTCTGGCTTAGTATAGGTGGCTCCATTTGCAATAAGCTCTGCACAGAAATGTGTACTGCCTTTGAGGTTGCTGACATAGAATGCCTTGTGGTTGTCTTGGACTGGGAGGCCAAATTCACCTCAAATTTGGCTTTGGTAGACTTTATTTGTCCTCTAAGATGTTTGCTTAGTTTGATGAGAGTGCCTTTATCCTGCTGGGTGGAGTACCTCCTATTTTTTTTTACAGGATTTTCTTCCTTCTGTTATACAGCCTATTGATTTTGTGATTCCACCAAGGTGGCTTGTTTTTTGAGTTAGCTCTGTATTTCTTCCTGGTGGGTACAGCTGCCTCTCTGCAGTTATTAACATGCTTGTACAGTGTTTCTGTGAACAGTTCTGCATAGGTAGCAGTGTTCTCATGGTTTATGGGGGCTTGACATTTTGGCAGGTTATCCCTTAATAGCAGGATGTTAGCCTTTGAGTAGTTCCTGAATATTCCAGGCTTAGCAGGGGGGGGCAGGTTTTATTTTTATTTCAAAGGATACCATTTTGTAGTCTGACCTTACCAGGGAACACATTGCAGTAGGGGGTATGCAGCACTCTCCCATATCAGTGAGGACCAGATCAAGTATGGCTGCACCCCTGGTTGATGCATTAACTCTCTGGTTCAGGGAGTTTTTGTTTACAAAATCCGGGAATCTCTGAGCCTGTGCATTTGGTGTCGTATAGGATTCCAAGTTAATAGTGGGGTAATTAATGTCGCCCATGAATATGGTATTGGGTTGGATGGTTAGTGCTTCTAATACGTTTATGTGTGCGGTATGTGTGCGGTATGGGTTTTCTTGGTTATAGAGGGGAACCTTTAGCTGGCAAGGAAGTGATGTAGGAGTTTGCCTATGGTGACATTGTCTTGTTTGACCAGCCTTGAGGTATATTTATTTTTTATGTAAATAGAGATACCTCCACCTTTAGACCCTTTCTGTGTAGTAGCTGGTCTAAATGTGTGGAAGGCATTATAACCCACACTGTTGGTGTGCTCTCCGTGGCTTTAAACTATGTCTCAGTGATCATATTAGACATTAGCATTCTCTAGGGTGAAGAGAGCTTCTATGGAATGGAGTTTTTTGTTTAGGCTCCTAGCATTGAGCAATAATACCTTTAGATTTTCTAGGTTTTGATGGTTTTGATTTGCTTTGTCAGAAGTACTTTCAGTTTGGCATTGCCTAAAAAAGGCACTATGGGGGAAGGCGATGTTTTAGCTAATATCAAAAAGATGTAGACCATCCCTGGCAAAGCAGCATGGTCTGTTGACCATCTCCATCCAAGCTGACAAATATTGCATCCCCTTAGAATGGTACCAGAAACTAAGCCAATTATTAAAGTCAATTATCTTTTCTTTGTATTGTGGCATCATCCTTGGAGAAGGTAAAATGCTGTTTAATGCTAGGCTCGAACCAGCCTGAGAGACATATTCCAAGAGCTCCATGATGTCTCTCTTCATATAATTTAGGGAGATACTTCTCCGGTCATTTACTCCAACATGGGCTATGACTGTCATACTGGTACTTGTGGTCCAAGGACCTCAGTGTGGGCTTAATGTGGTGGATCCTAGCCCCTGATAAACAACTGATCGTGACTTTCTTCTTACTCAGCCTGATGAGAGGGACATCAGTGTGTCTCCCAATGGACTCTCCAATGACCATAATGTTGGAGTGTGTGGTGGCTCACATGGGCTTAGAAATAGAAGCTCCATGAAATGTAGCTCTATGTATTTATGTGGGTGTTATTTTGAAAGAGTGCATTTGGGACTGTTGAGGGTATTTGTTATGTGTACTTCATCTAGGAGGTCTTTGTGGTTTAGGAAGGTTACATTTAAGTGCCTCTGCAAATGTGGGTCTATATGTCTGCTTTGAATTATTTGTGATGGGTGCAGCATGTGTACTACTGACAACCTTATTTACATTAGGAGTACTTTTATGTGAGAGCTTTGCTCCAGTAACATTGCGTAAATACATCTCTCACATACCATATCAGTTTGTTTGAGAATTAACTGGTTGTCAGTAAATATGAGACAATTTCTGCATTGCTTCAGGATGCCCCTATCCACCAAGCTGGCAACAGAGATAGTGGGAAAGTTCATATCCATGGTAACAGATAATTTTTTATTGATTAGATAGCTGGAATTAGAATATAAAGCAATGTCCGGAGTATTCAATATATTCAGTATACAAATGTTTTTGTATAGTTGCTGTATTCAATGTAGTATTTCATCTGTAAATGATCTTTTAAGATATAGTAGTAGGTTGTCATTAATTAGATTTTTAAGTTTATTTTTGCATTTAGTGTAATAATGTATATGCAAACAACCTATTAAACAGTTCAGGAAGATATGTTTTTAACTTATTAGGTTTTTCATTGAACAACTTCAATGATTGGTTATTTTGCAGTATTTAAGCATTCATAATGTATTATGCACGTATATGGTCTGAAGAAGCGGAATATGAAAGCGCCAACCTGGTGCACGAATAAAGACGTTCTATGCTTTATTAATACTGTGGATACTGGCATTTATTTGCAACTGTGGTTGTTTCTGCTGCCTGATTTGTTTGTTCTGTTTCACAGTGGTCTTTCTAGTTGCCTGCCCCTTATGTTAATTTGACCACATATTTCCTTCCCTCTCCCTTTTCACTGGCTGTTGTGAGTAAGCACAAAATTATCATTTTGTGAAATAAATACCCTTCAACTATTTAAAAATTTTTGACAATCCTACTGTATTCCATAGAGCCAGAAAACAAAAGTGCCCATTCCCTTTCAATCTGTCTTGCTCTTTTAAAATTAGTGGCTCTCCAACTTAACTTTAGTTACCCCATTTTTCATATCCAACTGCTTAGTGCACACTGCAGGTTTATAATAATAACACATTTTTTCATCTTACCTTTAAACATCTATTGCAAGACCAGCAGTTATTGGAGAGCCCACATTCTGCCTCTCTGTAGTCATCTTGGGATTAGTGATTCTGTTTTCTCCAGGTGAGAGAAGGAGCACAGGGACATTATTTCTTGGAGACTGCTCATCACTGGAAAGCCTAATAACTGTTTCATAGGTGACAGCTTGGAATTTGTGCTTATATTCTGCTCCTGCTGAGACCTGGTGAGAAAAACAGCAGAGAGAATTGAATCCTGACTGATTCTGGTTGGACAGTGAGTGTCTGTGCTTAACATTGCTGATTGGTCTGGTTGCTATTCAACACATATATCAGGAAAAGGCTCCAACTAGTCTACAGACCCTTGCATCATCTGGGACAATACTGTGGATCACCAAACAAGCTGTGGCCTGCTTCTCATCTTGGGACTGGTGCTAACGTTTTTCTTCTGGAGACAGAAGAAGAAGTAAGGAGTATTGTATCCCAGCACAGTGAAGCTGTGGTGAGACTAGCATGGCACTAGTAGTAGCCAAGCAGTAGCCATTCTTGCGACTCCCCTCTTTTCATCATTCTTGACAAGCTAATTCTTTGTTTTCAGTAAGTACTGGTTGATTTGTCTCTAACTTCAGAATATCTGCCTAAATAATTCATCCTTAAGTTTTCAGGGTCTACATATTAGCGTCCCCTCAAGTGTTTGGCCATGCCCTGTACAGACTCAGACACCTTAAGTGATATTTTTCCTGTAAAAGCACGATAGAAATTTCTCCAATACCTAATTGCACACAGGACAACTAGTTTGCAGTAACAAGCACTGTCCCCAGTGTTGCAAACCGAATACTCCTGATGGCATCTATCACTAAAAACTTAAATTGGTGTTCATTACCACAGCTCATCACATGTTTAGCCAGGGCATTGGTATACAAATTAACCCTGATGGCATAAAGATATTCCCTTATTTTGTTTCTTAAAATGCCATCTCACCTAGTTTATGGGAAGGAGATATTAGAAATGCCATAGAGAAGAGAGAAACCTGCTGGATTATGAAACTGAGGGCTGATAGAGGCAGAGGCCTTAATGAAAGGGCCTCTTTAAAACCAATACTTAGGTCTAGGAGAAAAAAAAACTTTTAAAAAGTAATATATATATATATATATATATATATATATATATATATATATATATGTATTTTAAGTAGTATTTCTATTTAGTAATAGTCAGTTTTTATGTTGTCTCTACTGTTATTAGTTGCAGTAGGTTTCTATTATACAAATGTTTTAGTATAGTTATACACGTAAACACAGTGTAAAGAAAACAAATCACAGTATACAAAATAGAAGAAGGTAATAAAGTAATACAAAATACAAGAAATCAAAAGCAAAATAACCTTTCCCTCACAAGTTGTGTCAGAGCCTTGGTGAGCTTTTCCAGTAATGTTTTGAAATGTTTTATTTTACCCCATTACATAGAAGGTTTAGTTCCTAGCTCCACCCCTCAGTTTGCAGATAATTAACCTTAGCTGACTTGTTCTGACTGTGTGTGACTCCTTAATTGACCTGTTCTAATGTGTGCATCACAAGAGACACAGCTGTTGTCTCTTTCCAAGTTTTAATATGCAATTCAAAGCAGGATACAAGGAAAACACAGTGTAAAGAAAACAAAATACAGTATACAAAATAGAAGAAGGTAAAAAGTACTACAAAATACAAGAATTCAAAAGCAAACTAACGTACCCTCACAGCAAGTTGTGTCAGAGTTTTGGTGAGCTTTTCCAGTAAAGCCAGCAGTGACATGTTTCAATCTGGGCACCAGATGACTACCAGCGGTGCTTATTCACATTCAATGTTTATCTCAGCTGATCATACTTTAATCTGGCCATGAGAAGATCTTACATTATCTGGCTGAAGGCCTGTGATGCATCTGCATTGAGGAGTTGCTCATCATTCATAGATAACAGACACTGGGGCTCATCATTTGTGTAGTGTACATAGTGTTGGCTTGGCCATAATAATGAATCCCTGGGCAGGTCTCAGTTTGTCTCACATTAATGAGGCCAGTAGCCCTTTTAGAAGCATATTTCAAAAAATGATCAGAAATTGCATATAGAGTGCTAGAAGGAAATGCTGTTGTCTCTTACAAGTAATTGTATAACATTTGTCTAAAGCAAAACTGGGGCACAAAGATAAAATCAAGGATGACTGATAGATTGTGTTATGTCATAATGACAAATACTAGAAAGTTTGAATGTTCATTATATGCTTGTGTTAGATGCTATCATTTAGAAGAAGTCATATTGTGTCTTTATGGTATCTCCATCTGCATATACTTTGATGATTCAATGGTTTTATTATTGTTTTTTTTTTGGAGAGATGTAGTCTAAATCTGCTAGATAACAATATAACTAATTTCTGGATAATTACATCACTGACCTATAAGTAAGGCAAATGTCTTGCACTAAAATACACATAGGAGTGCTTCTACCAAGGGTAGTAGTAAAAAATATGTAAATAATTTACAGTCCATCTCTTTGCATACCTTATATGAGACATGGAATCAGTAACAGGTGACTTACCACCTGTTGGTGGACCAATTTTTTCCTCTCCTTTCCTGCACATACATCATTATTACCAGCCCGGCCTTTGTGCCCCATCTGCACTGGGTCTTCCAGCTACACCCCTTCCCCACCCCTCCTGGATTTACTCCAATAATTGCTGGGGATGATCATGGACTGAAAGAAAATGGGACTCAACCCATATGAGCTTCTGTCCAGGAGGTTTACTTGTGGCTACCTTGTTTTTACCTTCCCCTTTTTGTGGCCTGTGGTATGGGCCAAGGTAGACTTACAATGTCAGTGTAACACCCTAACTTCACAGCAGCTCCACCAGGCCCACTGTTACCCATTTAGATCACACCTTCTCTGGCAAACTCCCCAGCCTCCATGAGGGATTGTTGTCAAGAGATGGCCTAGTACCACCCACCTCCTGGGATGGGCATGCCCATCCCTCCCTGCCATTCCTTCAGTCACTTAAGATGGTAATCGAAACCAGGTTGCCTGGATCATAGTCAGGGCATTATCTGTCTATGCCCACACAACAGCACATGTTGTTAGACCAGTTGGTGCCAATATCAGAGTTTTACTTTATTGCACTGTACAATAATAGAGTTTATTCTGTTCTCAAGTTGGTCATGGGCAACCAGGTAACAATGTTTTGCCTGAGCAAGACAGCTTTTGGGGCATTATGCTTTACAGCAGACATACAGTCAGCTATTTATTTGTTTATTTATTTTTGTTGGCTGTAGAAAAAGTTTTATGATGGCCCTATTGTTATTATTGTACGTGCCATACTCTTTACTACTATTGGTAGTAGATGTGGAAACTGTTTCTTGGTTTTTATTTATCTCAGCTAAAGCGTCTTCTGTGTGGTGACATGCGTGAATGGGCGTACCTTCGTTAAAGGTTGTGCGTCAGGGCTGGCAACTTGGCATGTACAAATCTACTGCCAATCATTAGAGGACCGGAGTTCCGCTGTGGCGACCCCTAACTGGGAAAAGCCGAAAGACACAACAACAAGAACATATTGTATATTTGTCCTCATAGCCCTGCTAGTGTAACTTTTTTATGTCCTAGGACTTGGGATCAAGGTAACTTATTGTAGCATATATTTTATTTGTTAGATTTCGTAACAATACTGTAGCTGCACTACCAGGGCATATTAAGTAACTGTTATACAAGTCTGAATGTATTTTTGGATGGGTGTTCTTATTTTTTACTTGTTATTTATTTTTAGGAATTTCAAGAACTGTTTTAAAAAGCTATTTTGTTTTTTGGTCGTGTACTTGTAGAATTTTATTTAATAATCAGTAAGGTTATATAAATATTAAGGTTATATGTTTTTGATACCTCATCTTGTAACATTGTATTGAATTATGTAAGTTGTCTTGAGGAATAGTGGTGCAATTACATAGTAGAATGTGGGCAGTGTTTACTGCCTGAACAAGAAAGTTCCGCCCTTAATTGAGAACAAACTCATTAATGAGCCTAATTAACTATTTGAACGCATTCTAGTGAATGATAGATGTTTGGGAGTCATGTGAATTTGTTTGATTTAAATATATTGAAGTTTTCTTTTTAAATTTGTCTGAGGAAGTGTCTGTAAGAACAGAGACGAAAAGCACTTTACAATAAACTTGTGTCTTTTTGCATTGTTTGGAGTGGTGTTTGAAGGTCCATACTACATCTGTGGTTGTCGCTTATTTATTTTTGTTGTTAAACACCTTTATTGAATTATCACTTGTGACATAAGCAAATTTACATTTATACAAAAGTAATTAAACCGTATTAATAAATTAACATTAACAAACATTATACTTCACATATATTGCTATATAGCATATAACCTATTCAATATTGCATAAATTATTCAATTCCTGCCCCTTTTTTTAAACAAGAAACATCTTTATTAAACCATCAGTTATGACATAAGCAATCATACATTTATATAAATGAAAGCAAAATACACTGACACAATCCTAGTTGCAAGCATTTTACATCGCAAACCATACTGACAAACTCTCAGATGCAGACATTATACATCACTTAAAGTCTACCCAATCATTTCGGTCAAGCATTACATAGCTCATTTAAGTCTTATTTTCTTTTAAACCTCATTCCTCCCCTGTATGTATTGCTCCCACAATTCCAATTTTTCCTGTGTAGTTTGCTCCTACCCATTTCTTAAGATTTTATCTCTGTTACTATATTCACTACTTCTAATACAGTTGGTTTAGATTTTGTTTTCCATTTTCTAGTAATTGCTTTTTTGGCAGCCACCATAATTAGACACAGCAAGGCCTTACAATGTCTAGGCAATTCCAATTCTGTATCATAGCTCAGAAATATCACCTCCCTCGTCGCACCAATCCACCCACCCAGCATCTCTGACAGTGCATCCCACAGATAATCCTTGAAGTCTACCAACCCACATAGTCAGTTCATTATTAACATTACTGAAAATATATCTTATATAACTGTTTGTGGTGAACTTCTGCTTTTGAAGTTTTTATTAAAAAAATACATTTTTGTGTTTGCAAAATCATGATTCTTGCAACTTATGATTTATTATTGTCAATGATATGCAGTAAATAATTTGAAAATGTAAGCCTAAACACTGTGATATACTGAGATACTGGGAACATTGAGGTGATGATGAACAAGAAGAAACTTTGTACATTTTTATTTGTTATATTACTCTTGCTCATAAAATATAATAAGAAAGCAGACTAAAATTCTGAATGCATGGCAAGTGCTAAAGTAATTGCACAAGCATTACAAGTATTGCATTTTTGAAGTGTAATATTTTTGCCTATAATTTCAGCTGTTGTAGTTCAGTTCAAATCCTTTCTGGCTGTCATGATTCCCACCAGAGACCATCCAGCCATCTGGAATGATATTTCTCATTTGGAAATTGTAATTTGTATGACATTAACTTTGTATCACATATCTGGCGTATTCTTCTATTCTGTCTCTTTACAGTATGTGTTTCACCTTGTATCCAGTGGACTCAAATACTTTTCAGAAGCAATGTTAATTGGACTAATTGCACTGTGTTCTTTACATGTTTCTTTTACCAGACTGTACTGACTATGCATTCATGTAGCTACTTGCAGTGTTGAAAGTAGTGTTCACCTCTGTAATGGGACAATTTACTAAAGTCTTCCACACAATTACTCTTTGACAATGCACATATAAATAGTTTACAAATTATATGAAATGATAGGGATTCTGAAAATGCTGATAATTTCTTTTGAGCATTGCTCATTGCATCTATTATGCCCTGCAGTGGTAATCAACAACCTGATACAGCATGGTGTCCCTCATTAGTTCCAAATCCAGTCGCACAAACATTTTGCTCCCTGAAATGAGAGTGCCAACTTTTTTAACCACCTCATGCACAGGATTTGAAAAAACATCAATGTAGCACGTGTTTATGCTTCCATGTGCACGTGCTCCTCTGTGGACGATCCTTTGTATATTATCTTGAATTTCTTATGCCTGGTCAAAAGCTCACAGCCTCCCTTGTACTTTTATTGCAAGGCAGAAAAAAGAAAAGTTCATCCTGAATGAAAAACCTCCAGCAAACACCATTCAGCCATTCTTCGCTTGCATGCCATGGACCAAAGGTTAAAGCCTATTACATAATTTTTATATATAATAATATAGCCTTATAGAATCATAATGGTCTGGGAAGGATGAATGAACAAATGACCAGAAATGTAGCAGACAGACTTAATAAACTAGCCCCAGGATTCAATAAAGCAATTTTACTGTGCCAGAATAGTGTAGCAGCTTCTGCATGGAATATGGCCGTTGAGCGATTCAGCAAATAAGGCTGGGGACGTGCATGGGCCTGCCAGCACTATTCTGACATGGACACCACTGAATAATACTAGTTACCTCATTTTCTGGTGAAAAACATTCAAAAAAGGTGAATTAGCAATTCATTAAGCAGGCAGGCACCCATGTCAGAGGAGTATCCATTGCAGAAATGTATTCGGTTACTAACCATGTACATTTCTGCAAAAATCAAAATGGAGGCATGACAGCTCAAAGTAAAGCATGTGCTATGACAATTAGGCATACCAATGGCCAAAAGATGGCCATTGGCATTGAAAACAGTTGCAAAATTATAAAACTAAAAATTATTTTTTTGGCCAATTTCGGCTGTTTAAGCATACAGCAGCAGTGCCCAAATGAGACTGAGTAGAAAATAAATAAAAAAAAAAAAACGTGAAAAGACAATTTTAAGTGAAATCTAATTTTGCCATTATAGTGGGTAGCATGCAGAACCAAAACAATAACAGGTAACACTGGTGTCTAAGGAGAAAGGCTTTGGTGCAGTGGTGTAACAAGGGACTAAGGCAGTGGGGTATGCGAAGGAGCTAAATTTTTTGAATAGCAAAATGGGAGACTGTGTCCACCTGCACCTAACTGTGTAGGAGCTATAATGCTGCAGTGTACACAGGAGAAGCAGCTGACATGAAAAGGGGGTGTGTCACGGTTGGTGTAAGCACATTGGAGCAGCACTGCCTCTTTTTGCACTTAGCTAAGCACAGTTAAGCAAGGGAGTGTGTCTGAGCTAGTTCATGAAATGCTGAGCATGTTCACGTCCATGTGAGGGTCCTTTCTGCACAAAACTGTTTACTGTAGTTGCAGGGGTTTATGTGGCATGCCACAGGGGTTTAAACACAAGGGAAATGGAAAAAAAACACAACAGAACCAGAAGAACTTTTACATTTGCGCAGGGGCTGTGCACGCCGTGTCATGGGGCTTAGAATGGGTGGAAATGGGAAGAAAAAAAAGGGGAAATGGCAGAATAAAGGCACTCAAGTACAAATAATATAGCTGGTAGGTGGAATGTATCATAGACAGCCAATCACACAGGCAGCATCTGCAGCACATCAGTACAAACTACGCAAAAACCTTTCAGTTGTTTTTTCCCACAAACTCTGCACCATGGGTGTACACACTCGGAGGAATTTTAATTGACAAAATGTTAGGGCCTGCTGTCGCTTTGATACCTCAGTATGTGCTAGAGGCTGAAGGCAGTGAGGAGGATAATGCTAACAACTGGCCTGGACTGAGGAGTAAGAGAACAGTGTTCAGACCCAGGGTAACCTACCAGGGGCTACAGGATCTGGAGATACTAGAGTGCTACAGGGTAGACAGGGACATACTTCAGCAACTCATCAAGCTGTATGATAGTATTCCCTTGAAATCTCCCCCTCTTTGATCAATTGGCACACTGTCAACTATAGCAAAGTTAAAAAAATGACTGTTACCATATTCTTTTATGTGTCTGTATAGGGCGTTCTTTTCATCTTTTTTCCTTATGCTATAAAAATGGGAATAAATATGTCTAACAACAAGAGTACAGCTAAATGTGGTACTTGTAATCAGTGTTATACTATATTCCAGGGGGATAACATAGTTTTAGACAATTTTAATCACACTAAGATTAAGTTCTATAGAGGAAACTGTCAAACCAAAATGGTCATATATATAGCTGTATGTATCACATGCCCCGGGTTTTATATAGGCAAGACCGAAAGGAAAATCAATAGACGTATTTATTCCCATCTTTATAGCATAAGTAAAAAAGATGAAAAGAATGCCCTATACAGACACATAAAAGAATATGGTGACAGTCATTTTTTTAACTTTGCTATAGTTGACAGTGTGCCAATGGATCAAAGAGGGGGAGATTTCAAGGGAATACTATCATACAAAGAACTTTGGTGGCAAATATTTACAGATGCTTCTACTCCACCTGGCTTGCATGATTCCATATCTATTAAGCCACGTTTGGCCTTCAAATGATATGCATATCACATTTTATTGTAGTATTGTTTTAGTGACAATATTATTATTTATTACATCATATTTTGACAATGTTTATTATAAGTATTTGTTTATGTGTTTTAATATAGTTTGTATGCTTTTATGTTTTTAAGTTTGTATGTCTTTAAATCTGATGGGTAGTTTTGAATTGTATTGGTGCCAAAAAGTGATTTATATGATTATTAGGTTCAGCTTCAGTGTTCTGATGAAGCTTGTTATAGTACAAGTGAAAGCGCTTAACACACTTTTTGGATCTATTAAAACGTTTTTATACATACAACTTTTGGATTTATTTAAAAAATTTTTGGATTTATTTTAACATTTTTTAAACAGTCTTTTCTTGTTGGCACAGCTGGTTCAATTTGAGCAGTTGTGTGGGTTATCCCAAGACACAGAGGTTTTATAGCGTACTGGTGGATTGTACTTTGTGTGCTCATTGTTGTTCCACTGCACGCAACTATTGGTTCTGTTTGTTTCGTGCCTCATGGAGTCTGATCAGGAAGTCTCATTCAACTCACCCCACAGTACGGAGCGACGAGAATTGGCTCTGGTTCAGGCTGAGATTACCGAACTGAGGGGGGAAGTGAGTAGACTTACATCGTTGCTCAATCATTTCAGCAGTATTTTTACTGACAGTAGTACTGGTGGTTCCATTTCTAACAATTGCCAGCATTCACCTTTGGCTGGTAGTAAAACTAAAACAAAAGCCCCTACATCTCTGGCCCTGAGAGTTTCCACTGATAGTACGGACGAGATACTTGGACTATCTAATACTTCCAATTACACCACAGGGATACCTAACGGGCAAGGGACATGTATTGAGCAGATTTTACCTAATGTGCAAGGGACATGTACTGAGCAAATTAAATCTATTGATATACCTGCTACTCTGCAAAGTTGATCAGCACAGCAGTAGTAGATTAGGTATATCGGACTTCACGTTTGATTTTTCTTTTGGCTATTTGGAAGAGGAAGCCAGGCGAGTTGGTACGAAACCTAAAAGAATGAAACCTTTATTGACTTATGCTCATACGGCCAAAGGGGCCACTAAGACTAATGAAGCCTTGAATAAAAACATCATTGATCCTATTGTTAAAGTGAATGGGCAGACTACAGATCCTAGGAAAACATTTTTGGAGAAAAATTGTTTTTTTGATAACATTAACTCTAGTATGGATGTTAATAGGATTCATACACTGAAAGAAACATTTAAAGGTACACTTAAGGATTTTATATATACATTGGGCAAAATGTTGTCACTGATTAACAATATCAAATTAGATAATGCTTACTTATCAAAATGTATAGAAGTTAAAATAGTCCCGATGGGACTTAGATTTTTTAAATACCCCATGGAAACGGTTATCACAGACAATATTATTCAAGAATTCAATGTTTTTTTTGACCAATGTGGTTTTAAATCTATGTCATTACTTATTAAGTTTAATGATGGCAAGTTAGCAACTTTAATGCAAGAAGTG
Organism: Protopterus annectens; assembly: GCF_019279795.1. NCBI lineage: Eukaryota > Metazoa > Chordata > Ceratodontiformes > Protopteridae > Protopterus > Protopterus annectens. The sequence continues at coordinate 1,211,889,467 of NC_056732.1, read as the reverse complement.
GAAGAACTAAATGATTTGATTAGAAATGACCTATTGTTTTCTCAATGGGAGAAATTATATGTAAAGCAGTTTACCAATGCAGAACATGTCATACAGAAAACATGTTCGTAAGATGAGGAAATTTCATAGAGATATAGAACAATATAAAAGTGGGAGAGCTTATTTATGGGATAAAGACAAAAATAAACATGAGACTAATTTTCTAAGAGTTGATAAAGGTAACACCCGGCATAGTTTGGACAGAGGTGACAATTTTTTATACACAGAACACAGGGAGAGGCAGCGATACTGGAAAAAAGGGGGGAACTGGAGAAGACAGAATTACCAATAACATCTAAGTCATTATTGACATTACATGAACAAGAAAGTTTCCCCACTGACAGTAGGTGTATTGATATGATGGATGATACTAAGTATGGAGAAGGTATTGTACGTAATTAAGTCGTTTTTTCATACAAGAACTTCACCATTTACAATTACACTGGATACGAGTTAAAAACGTCTTACTTTGACTTGTTGTCTAAAGGGATGAAATATATCCCCACCAGTAAGTTTAGACTAGTGGATTGTATTAGTGAATTTAAAAAATATGTCAGGAAACTTAACCTGGCAATTATGTTTAAAGACACTAACACATTAGAAAAACCAAACAAGGCCGATGCGATCCCTCAAGTGTTAAAAAAGAAGAGTACGTATATACCCCCGATACAACCCACTGTTTCTATTTATGACAAAGTGGTTACGCAACAGATATATCAGTTAAATAAACAGATAGCAGGTTTTCATTATAAGTCCAACTTGTCTGTTGAAGAGTATGAGGTGCTTCAAGATTTGAGGAAAGACAGAAGTATCAGGGTTATGAAACCCAACAAAGGGGGGGAATAGTTTTATATGACAGTTTAGTGTATACTTCTAAAATACATGACCTTCTTTACACTTCAGGTAATTATGTAAATGTCTCACTTAATGAAATTAACATAGGATATAGAAAAATAGATATGTGTATAGAAGAATTTTTAATTGACAATAGGATTACAGAGGATATATATAAATTTATTAAGGTTGAATATCCCACATTAGCCACTATAGTGGGTATTCCCAAGATTCATAAAGCAATGGACGACCCCCCTTTTAGACTGATAATATCAGGCAGCAAGTCTAAGACATTTCCTATGGGATAAGTGATTGATACATATCTTAAACATGTTTATGAAAAAATTTCACATATAGCTAAAGATTCTTGGGAATTTTTAAAAAGCTATTATGTTTATTTATCCAAGAATGATATTCAGGTAGTCACCATAGATGTTATAGACTTGTTCTCCTGTATCCCTAAGGAAGAGGGATTAAAGGCCGTTGCCAGTAGTATTAGGAAATACACAGATATACAATGGGATACCACATGCCTTCTTTTGGATATGATGTCCCTGGTTTTGGATCATAATTATATATTTTTTGAAGGGGATTATTTTAGGCAAACCAGGGGCGTAGCTATGGGAGCCGCTTGTGCTCCCATATACGCCAACCTGGTTATGCTAGATTGGGAAGAGACTCAGGTATTTACCAGTATATATACAAAACACATTAAATATTACTCCAGCTTTCTGGACGACATATATATGATTTGGGATGGCGGAGATAATTTGTTAGACCAATTCTTGTAATATATTAACGTGAGTAACAAATATTTGAAATTTACTTTTTCTAAAAATAACAACGGTCTTGCCTATTTAGATACGTTTGTTTCTAGGGTGGATAATATATTTAAATCTCGGATATATAGGAAATTACGTTCTCCAACAATTATCTTGAATACACTAGCAATCACCCTAAGAGACAGTTTATGAATATTTATAAGGGACAACTTATAGGAGCAGTTAGGATGACATCAGATTATGAGGACATGTTGGATGAAGTGCTATATATTACTTCCTTATTTAAGGAGAGAGGATATAATGTCAAAGCTATGTTTAAAGTTAGTGAGTATATAATTAGTGAGTGGAGGAAAAAATACTCACCACTACTGGGAGAAAGATATAATAATGGAAATAATAGGACTGTTGAACGTAGTGGTGCCAGTGGAAAAATTAAAAATATTAGTTCCTTTGATAGAACATGTATTTTGGAATAGGGTCCACACACTGGCAAGGTTAGAGAATTCTGATTGATAATTGGAATATTATATTGGTAGATCAGGACATCGCTTCTGTGTTAGGAAATGGCCCTCGATTTGTTAACAAAATAGGAAATAATATTAAACACATTTTAGAGAGAGGTTTAATTTGTAAGACTTTTAACAACAAGACTACATCTAAATGTGGTACTTGTAATCAGTGTTATTCTATATTCCAGGGTGATAACATAGTTTTAGACAATTTTAATCACACTAAGATTAAGTTCTATAAAGGAAACTGTCAAACCAAAATGGTCATATATATATATAGCTGTATGTATGACCTGCCCTGGGTATTATATAGGCAAGACCAAAAGGAAATTCAATAGACGTATTTATTCCCATTTTTATAGCATAAGGAAAAAAGATGAAAAGAACGCCCTATACAGACACATAAAAGAATATGGTGACAGTCATTTTTTTTTAACTTTGCTATAGTTGACAGTGTGCCAATCGATCAAAGAGGGGGAGATTTCAAGGGAATACTGTCATACAAAGAACTTTGGTGGCAAATATTTACAGATGCTTCTACTCCACCTGGCTTGAATGATTCCATATCTATTAAGCCACTTTTGGCCTTGAAATAATATGCATATCAAATTTTATTGTAGTATTGTTTTAGTGACAATATTATTATTTATTACATCATATTCTGACAATGTTTATTATAAGTATTTGTTTATGTGTTTTAATATAGTTTGTATGCTTTTATGTTTTTAAGTTTGTATGTCTTTAAATCTGATGGGTAGTTTTGAATTGCATTGGCGCCAAAAAAGTTATTTATTTGATTATTAGGTTCAGCTTCAGTGTTCTGATGAAGCTTGTTGTAGTACAAGTGAAAGCGCTTAACACACTTTTTGTATCTATTAAAACATTTTTATACATAAACTTTTGGATTTATTTCAAAAATTTTTGGATTTATTTTAACATTTTTTAAACAGTCTTTTCTTGTTGGCGCAGCTGGTTCGATTTGAGCAGTTGTGTGGGTTATCCCAAGACACAGAGGTTTTATAGCGTACTGGTGGATTTTACTTTGTGTGTTCATTGTTGTTCCACTGCACGCAACTATTGGTGCTGCAGTATATGTGGGTTGCCAACTAACTGGGGGGGGGTCATAGGTCATAGGCATGGATGTCAATGTGAGGGCCCCATGCTCACCCCTCAGCCACACCCAGCAAGTCAGCCATGGAAAACCATAAAGAAATGTCTGGCAAAGGCCCACAAATGGTGACAATGATGAAATACCTCCCTACAGACATACACAATGATAGTACAGCAGGTGTTGCAGTTGCAGGAAGGCTCTGAAGGGTAAGAAGTCTGAAACCCAACTGTATGCCATTACAGTCTGACCTGTGGTCTTTAGTGATATGCCTGTACTCTCCAAGACAGGGCACAGTACTATCCTAAATGGAACCAAAATGTAAAGCAAGTATCAGTACAGTCTGTGCAAATGTGTAGTTGACAGGTGTGCACCCCACACCCATATTCCCATAGAAATGCAGTAAAATGTATGTTTGTAGGGAAATACCAGCAGAGCACACATTGCCAGGGCTGTCCCAATCAACATGATAACTTTTTGCATGTCCACAATATGCAAGGGTCAAAGAGCTATGTATATGTGTGGTTAATACTGTCAGGCTCTGGCCAGCACTTACTCCTGGCTGTTGTGTCTTAGTGACCCAGCTATTGCACTGTGGTTGACAGGGCAATGTTCCAGGAACTGCAGTGCCAACTATTCTGCAAGTCAGCTACACTTATGATAGGAGTTGTACACACTGTCCAGACATGTCAATATCTGTTATTGCAGGAAAGCCAGCCAGGTCATGGACAGGGGGCCACATATATGGACAGCTTGGAGTAACCTACACAGTGCCTACCATACCTCTCAACTGTACAGACCTATTGCAGAATGTCCAGAGGTTTGCATCATATTTGTGGTCTGTATATCATGAAATAGTAGTTGTGTGGCAATTCATTGGCAAATCACATAAGACTAAGATCAGAAAATAATGACAGATTGTAGTGTCAGACTTCATATCCCATAGAAAAATGCATGCTAATGCAGAACTTGTTATTGTGTCACCTTTGTAGGTTTGTAAGGCCAATATTTAAAAATGGTCCCTATATTTAGGCCTTTGTCCACCAATTTCTTATAGCTTTGTCCAGATGTCTGGCTCTGAGAAGTTGAGAGGTATGGCGCCTAGTAGGACATTAGGTAACTGAAGGTCAGTGTACTGCCAGTTTATAAAAGGCTGCCACCTTTCTGTGTCAGTACTGCCAACATGTCACTGGCCAACAGCCATACCCCTGGAATGACAGAGGTTGTCACAGATGGAGCACAAATATGCCTTGTATATCTGTTCTGCTTGTCGTGACATTGCATCTGCCTTTCAGCTATTTGCAAAACAAGAAAGGGTCATATTAAAACAGCAATGGCAGACAGTGGGGAAGCAGACATCATGCCCATAAGAGCAAGCAAGCAATTACAAACCAGTCTCCAAACTGTCTGTGTTTGGCAGAACATTATTAACACCCTGTCCCCATGTGTGGGCCTTTGTCTGACTGTCATATATGGGCCTGTCCAGATGTCAGTCTGTGATGGTATAACAGCTAGGCCCACATGTAGCCTCGTAATAGCATATAACAACACAAACCGTCTAAAGACCACAGCAAATGGAGTGGTGCAATGATGGACAACCTGCTAAATAGATACACTCAGAGGTGTGAAGTCCACAACCTTGTGTATGATGTTACGGCATTTACCGCGCTCACATGAGAATTACAAATACATAACAGCGGCCACTGTGGCCAAAGCCTGTGACTGGACTACAGAAGGACAAAGAGACACACATAAGGGGAAGGGGAACCACTGGCAGGACAAATGGAGAATATGTACAACAGAACAAATTATGCAGTAACATAGGTACCATGCAATGTATGGAGTCAGTAAACATCACCTGCAAATATACAACACACATCCATGTAAGTGGAGGTATGCAACAAAACAAAAGCCCAAACAAAGGACACCACAGAGGCAAAAGCATGTTAGAACTCCTCAAATCTACACACCACAGACCATGTAGACTACACACACCAAGGTCTTGCAAACACTAAGGCCTTACCCAAACCCCAAACACCTACCCTACACAGATAGGCTAACAGCACTGTCCCTCTACCCCTTTCCATACAGACCCTGCTGAGGTGGCCCCCTGTCTGGCATACAAAGCAATCCAGACCCTGCCTTGATGGGACTGTTGCACATCTGGAACTCAAGGCCCACTCCATCAACCTGTAGGTGCAGCATCAACCTGGGCTGTGATATCAGTATGGCTTGTTTGTCTGACAGATATGTGTGCCACACACTCCCCCATCTGTGGAATACACTCCCTGTCCACAGCAAGCCAAGTGTTTCAATAACCCTAGTGATGTGCTCCCTTTATAAATGGATGGGAAACACAAAATACAGTATTGTGATTCCCCCTGTGTCCCTGCTGGACAGTGGCTCTGTGTCTTGACATATCTAAACATGGGCTACACTCTCATCTTTGTGGGTTATAAGGGCTTCATGGACAATACCCTACCAATGTCATAGCAACCTATCAACCTATACACAACTGTCTGTCAGTGGTTCACCACATTACTCTGTACTGCTCTGCTACTGACATACCTGGGAGTCACAGTGCTGTGTGGAAAATACTACACATACAATGGACATTTCTACACAGTACAGTGCACTGTGTACCCACACCCATACATCCCAACCTCTGACAGCAAGAAATCTGGACAAGGTCATAAATAAAAGAGGGACAAAGGGCCAATGATAGGCATATGTTGTAAATATTGCCCTTACATACTGAGAAAGTTGGTATAATAATGGGTTTACATTAGCAGGAATTGTCTGAAGGTTATGATGTCTGAAACACTGATGTCTGTCATTATTTTCTAATGTCAGGCCACAATTATATGCAACTAACTTGCCATAAAAACAAAAGTTTATGTAGACTGGATGAAACTTCTAGACAAATACCTGGAGAATCTGCCAAAAACTGTACAGTTGAGAGGTATGGCACACCAGGATATGACTTTCCAGGTAACAAGAATACCACACAAGCAGAAGATTCCCCAGCCAGTATATCACCAAGTTGCTGGACTGTTTACACAGCTTCATCAGTCAATGGGCTGTAGCCACACTTCTCAACTGGCCTTTTTGGGCAAGAATGTTTACATTTGGGCTCATAACACTGGTCTGTGCATCATACATCCTGTATTCCTCTGGTAAAGCACTGCAATGTTCTGAGAATGTCTGTCACTAGGTAATCACACAATACATTCCAGTGTCAGACTTCAGGTATATCAGAAGATGTCCGCTAAAACAAACCCTGTACCTCTAGCAAATTCCTGTTTACTTCTGAGAGATATGGTTGTAGCACACAAAACCCCAGACTGGAGTGCAACTATCTCTGGAATGGAGTCCCACTCTCACTATAGAAGGTCATACTGGCATGCTCCTAGACTTAGAGAATCACAGGCCATGTCGGAACCCACATCAGACTATATAACTGTAATGTACATATATGTCTTTGCATACAGACAGCTATGTACACCTTAGTTGTCCTTACACACACCCATCAGACAGGATTACCCTAAGCTAGTTGTAGTTGGCACATATGTGATATATCTGCATCTGCTGTGTGTGATACGTAGACATATATATGGGCAGCATATAACAATATGTCAAGCATACACACACATAGACATGGGGAAAAGAAAGACAGACAGTGATAGAGAGAGAGAGAGATACAGGGGGACTCACAGAGTGTGAGTCTTACACAGAGATACCCAGAATGGCATAGAGTGATGTACTGCTGCGGACAGTGGCATCATGGTCGTAATCAGTCATACTTGCCAGCATGAAGGTGAGCTCCATTGTGTAATAGTACTGAGACGGGGGTTATAATATCACATCATCGCCTTTGTGTGTGTGTGTGTGTGTGTGTGTGTGTGTGTGTGTGTGTGTGTGTGTGTGTGTGTGTGCGTGTGTGTGTGTGTGTGTGTGTCTGTGTGTGTCTGTAGGTTTAAGTATTAACAGGCCATTCCCACTCAGTACACTTCCCACTGCCCTACTTCACAAGATCTGCAGATGTCATTTACCTTAGAAGTACCATTGGACACCTGTCAGCTGTATAAGCTCTGTAGCATGTGCAATAACTGTGTAATACTATAGTACAAATAGCTAGATAGGTAGGGGTTCTAATCTCAGTTCTAGCAAGTGTGTGTATGTGTGTGTGTGTGTGTGTGTGTGTGTGTGTGTGTGTGTGTGTGTGTGTGTGTGTGTGTGTGTGTGTGTGTGTGTGTGTATTGTTTGCTTGTAGGTGAAACAGTTTTAGGCCATTCCCACCCAGTACACTTCCCAGTGCCCTACTTTAGCAGTCCTGCAGATGTCATTCCCCTTAAAAGTACCTTTGCACAGGCCCAGCCCTATAAGCTCCGTGATGTGTGCAGTAGCTGTGTTCATAGGTTCATAGGTAGGTACTTGGCTATCAACCCAAGGGCCTAAGTAAGCCTAGCCAACAAGGTTCCCTGGCTTACTCCACCCAAGAAAGTTATTTTGCTGTGCCCCTGTTGAGCAGAGCCACAGAAGTGATCTCCGGGGTGTATTTCCTATTTCCCATCCACTCATCAAGATTTCTCTTGAAGAGTGCTAATGAGGAACTTTGCTTGACATAGATAGGTAGCATGTTCCAGAGTAGGGGAAGTCTCAGGGACAGGAATCTATCCCTCCAGCATGTTCTGTTTATTGTGGTGACAAAGTTTAGGTCCCTAGAGCGTGTAGCTCAGAGCAATTGGGATTTCTTTAGGTGTAGCATGTCCAACAGCTCTGGGTTTGACATAGCTTTATATGTTAGGCAGAGATCACCTCGAAGTAGGCAATATGCTACGGAGTAAAGCTGGAGTTTTTTGGGATGGTTAGTGTAGGGCATGTGTTTGAAGCCAGAAATCCTCTTTGTGAGGTACTTATGTGGCCTTTCCAGCTGCTGCAGATGTCTTGTGAGGTACATTCCAAAAGGGGCATTGTACTCTATAATGGGTCTAATGAGTGTCACGTAGAGGGGAACAATGACCTTTTTTTTCTTTTTTTCCTGGATGAGAACCCTTTAGTGATGAGGTGTGCCACATAGAAGGATTTCCTGACTACTGTAACAATGTGATTATCAAAGGAGAGACTACTGTCCACCTGGGTCCCAAGGTCTCTTATAACACATTTGGTGTTAAGTAGACTGCTGCTTATGTGGTAGTTCATGGGTACAGAGTTTTTACCAAAGAGGATGACAGTGCACTTTTTGGCATTGAGCTTGAGGCCATGGCTCTGACACCAGGCATCTGTCTCAGTGAGGCCCTTTTGTAGGATGTCCACATCATTTGGGGACTCGACTATGGCTCCTAGTTTTCAGTCATCTGTGAACTTTGTTAGCCAAAGGCCTTCTGTTTTAGCTTGTACTTCAGAGAAGTAGATACCAAACAGGAGGGAACCCTGTGGTACTCCATTTGTCACTGGTTTGAAGTCAGATTTGGAGTCTGCAACTTTTACAGTGTGGGTTCTGTAAGTGAGCCAGTTGGCAACCCATCTTGTGATGTAGGGATTTATACCTTGTTTAGTGAGATTAGCTATAATTACAGAATGAGGGATGGTATCAAAAGCCTTGGCGAGGTCAAGGTAGGCTGTATGAACCACCTTACTCTCGTCTATGGCTTTGATGACTGCTTCAAAGAGGTTGATCAGGTTCAGGATGCATGATCTGCCTTTCACAAACCTGAACTGGGTGGGGTTCAGAGTTTGGAGGATACTAAAGTCTTTGGTTCTGAGTTCCATGATGATACGTTCCATGGCCTTACAGACTAGGCTCTTCAGGCTAATAGGGCGATAGTTCCCGGGATCAGTGGTGGCGCCCCCTTTGTGGAGTGGGATAACAGTTGCTGTGCACCATTCACTGGGCACAAAGCCTGACGTGAGGCTATGATTGAACATGCTGCTAAGATGGGGACCCAGTTCATTCTGAAGTTCATGTAAAATGCAGCCTGGGATATTGTCCGGTCCCATAGATGCTGTGTTTTTGGCTTTAGAGAGTGCAGCCTTTACTTGCATTGTTGTGATTACAGGGACTCTGCATTCTTCCTGTATAGATATGGGACCTTTTGGGGGTGAGAGGGGGGTAAAGCAAGCACTGAACCTATCTGCCAGGATGTTGGCAATATCAGTTGGTTCTGTAATTTTTGTGACGTTGTGCTGTAACTCAGAGCAGATCTGGGTGTTGCCATTGAGATTTTTGACATAGCTATATAATGCTTTGTGGTTGTCACTTGAATCAGTGGCAATTTGTTTTTCATAGCTAGCTTTGGAGGCTGTTATAAGGGATCTCAGTTTCTTACTGAGGCTGACCAGGGAGCTCCTCCACTCATGGGATTTTACTCTCTTTTGCAACAGTTTCTTCCTTCTGTTGTAGAGTTTGTTTATGGCAGGGGACCACCAGATTGGCTTCCTTTTTTTGGAGTACAGTGTCTTGGTTCTATTTGGGATGATCCATGCACTCGTGTAAGTAGTTACAAAGTGCATTTGTGTAGGATTCAGCAGTCGTAACTGTATTGTCCATCTGCATGGGTGTCATGAAGTTCACCACTTCTGTCTTAAGAAGCATGAAGTTGGCTTTGGAGAAATTTTTTACCGTGGGTTCCTTAATGGGGGGTGGGGGCGGGATGTGGATATCTAGGTTGTTTAGCTTATGGTCGGGTCTGACCAACAAAAGTTGTCTTCAAGTGTGGAACACCGGTCAGTCATGTTGGTAATGACTAGGTCTAGGATATTTTTGCCCCTGGTGGGGGTGTGGATAAGTTGATCCATGGTATTGAAATTTAAGAATTCCAGAAAGCGTTGAGCAGAGGAGTTGGTACATGAGTAGTTTTCCCAGTTAATGGTGGGGTAGTTGAAATTGCCCATTATTATGGTATTTGGTTGAACCCTAATATTTTCCAGTATATCAAGAAAGGGGGAGTGGGAATCCTGGGGCATGGTGGGGAATCTGTTGCAAGCTACAGTTTGGATTGCAGTTTTGCCCAGAGTTAGTTGCACTTGGATAACCTTGGATGCATTATGCTGAGCAACTAGCCTGGAGGTGTGGATATCCTTAATGAATATGGACACATCTCCGTCTTTAGTGTTCCAGTCCAGGTTATGTGGCCGAAAAGTGAGGTATGAGTTATAGCCTGGTAATGCAGGGGTACTCTATGGAGCCTTGAACCAGTTCTTAGTCACTGCACAGATGTCAATGTTCTCCATTTTAAGGAGTGCCTCAAGAGAGTGCACTTTGAGATTTAGACTTCTAGCATTGAATAGCATTACCCTCCGCTTTTGCTTGCCTGTTCCCATTATGGTGGTGAATTTGTCATTTGAGCCTTGCCTAAAAAAGGCACTATAGGGATGGCAAGAGCCTTAGCCAGTATCCAGAATCCCAAGGGTGACAGGTGCAGGCCATCTCTGGCAAATCATCATGGTCTGCGCCCATGTTGTCCCAGGCAGACAGATACTGGATCCCCTTAGAATGACACCAGAAGCTTAGCCAATTGTTGAAGTCAATCGTTTGTCCTTGTATTCATTCTGGGCGTTGACAGGATGCTACTCAGGGCTCAGATCATACCTGCCTGGGCTACAAGATTGTATAGCTCTTCCATATCTCTTTTCATGTAGTCCAGGGAGGTATGTCTCAGGTCATTCACACCAACATGGACAATGACAGAGTCATATTTGTAGTTCCTGTGGAGTGACCTGAGTGTGTGGGTTATGAGGTGGGTCCTGGCACCCAACAGGCAGCTGACAGTAACCTTCTCCTTGTTTAGTCTGGTGAATGGGACATCAGTGTGCCTGACTATCGAGTCACCTATGACAAGTGTGCTGAGTATGTTATTTTGCCTTATGGGCTGTGGTTGAGTGGCACACTGAGTCTGTGGACTATGTGTCATTTGGGTTGTGTTGGGGGTGGAGGTTGATTGCGGTTCTGCTTTGGAGGTCTCTGTTGCTTGAGCAGATTATTATTGAGAGTCTCTGCAAATGTTTTTGTGTTTCTATGTGTGGATTTTGGAGGTGTAGGTTTAGTGAGTCTATGTGATGATTGTGGTGTTGTGCAAGTGTTTAACTTCTCCTCCTGACTGTCAAGTTCAGTCCTGGTTGGAGTGCTTTACCTCCAGTTTGGCTAGATAAGTGCATCTCTCACAGGTTGTAGTGTTGGGTGGTAGGAGGAGAGGGTTGTCTGTGTACATGAGGCAATTGCAACATTGCCCCAAGATGTCCAGATTCATCAGATAGACAGGAGAGAACACTGGGAGCTGACCTTTGGACATGCCTGAATAAAAACTATTTTCCTCTAGACAAGTGAGGAAAGTGAGTACAAGAGCTGTTTTTCTCCAAGCAAGTGAGGAAAGTAAGTACATAAACTGTTTTCCGCTAGGTAATGAAGAAGGTTGAGTACTATAGTAATTTGTAGCTTACTTAGTGCTTACAACAAGTTCTGAACAATTGCTTAGCAAAAATAAGCAAATTCAGTGTTAAAACTAAGAATCTGTATCTGAACTAGACTAGTTACAGGAAAGAAACAAGTGCAAATGGGGGCTTTTAAATCAGAAAGTTGAGAGAGATGGAAAATTGCCCAAATGTCCAATAACTACAGTTACTGGGCCAGAACCACTCCTTATGTGGTAGATATGTTACCTAGTGCTTACCACTCCCACTGATAAGTTAGAAGGCAGTACAAATAACTAGACAGGCAGGGGTTCTATTCTCAGTTTCAGCAAATGTGTGTGTGTATAAGTGTGTGTACAAGTGTTTGTAAGTGTGTATGTTTGTAGGATTAAGTATTTTGAGGACTTTCCCACCCACAACATGTCCCACTGCCCTACTTTAGCAGTCCTGCTGATGGCACTCATCTTAGAAGTACCTTTGGAAACTTGTTAGTCCTATGTAGTGCATGTGATAACTGCGTAACACTATAGTAGAAATAATTAGATAGGTGTAGGTTCTATTCCCCATTCTGGCAAATGTGTGGGTGCATAAGTATGTGTACAAGTGTTTGTGTGTATGTTTGTGATAGGCAGGGATTCTATTCCCAGTTCCAGAAAATGTGTTTGTACAAGTGTTTGTAATTGTGTATGTTTGTAGGATGAATTATTTTGAGGACTTTCCCACTCACAACACTTCCCAGTACCCTACTTTACTAGTCCTGTTGATGTCATTCACCTTATATGTACCTTTGGACACTTTTCAGCCCTATAAGCTCTGCAGCATGTGTGATGACTGTATTACATTATAGTACAAATAACAAGATAGGGAGGGGTTCTAATCCCACTCCTGGAAAATGTAAGTGTGTGTTTGTGTGTTTCTTTGTAGATGAAACAGTTTTAGGCCATTCCCTCCCAGTACACTTCCTAGTGCACTACTTTAGCAGTCCTGCTGATGTCATTGCCCTTAGAAGTACCTTTGGATAGCCTTCAGCCCTATAAACTCAATAGCACATGTAATAACTAAGTAACAGTATAGTACAGATAACTAGATAGGCAGGGGTTCTACTCTCAGTTCTGGCAAATGTGTGTATGTGGGATTCACTATACAATTTTTGAATTTCAGTATCTTGTGACTGTATAATCAAAAGTGCAGTTAAGCAAAACTGCACTATATTGAATGTGTAAATGTTGAATCCACTGTTGTGGTGTCACATTCATGACATGTGGTGCGGTGTGTAGATTTAGCTGTGGATTCAGGTCAGTGGTGTTTTTGTAAGGTATTGGGTACCGATTTTAGTGTGTGTGTGCAGTGGTGGGTTTTATGTGTTTGTGTATTTAGTATGACATCAGAGTTGGTATATATAAGTAGCGGGGGTCTGGGGGTGCAGTTCCCCACATGGGGGGGTGCAAGGGAGCTTGCCTCCCTGCTAATCGTTAGGGTAGGTGTGTTTGTATTTTATGTTGTGTTTGTGTGTGTTGTTTGGTTTCTTGTAGTGTAGTTAGGTAGGTGTATGTGTGTTTGTTTTTGTGGTGGTGTGTGTATGTGTATGGTCCCGATTTTGATTTTCGTGGATGTGGGTTTTTGGTTATGTGGATATTCGGCTATACAGTCTCGAGGTACTGAAATTCGATATTTCAGTATTTTGAGATTTATAGTGAATCCATGTGGGTGTGTGTGTGTGTGTGTGTGTGTGTGTGTGTGTGTGTGTGTGTGTGTGTGTAAGTGTGTGTGATGGTGTTTGTAATTGTGTATGTTTGTAGGGTAATGTATCCTGATGCCCTTCCCAACCAGTACATTTCCCATTGCAATACTTTACAAGGGTTCTTGATGTAATTCACTTTAGATGTACCTTGGGACACTGTAAATCCTATAAACTCCGTGGCATGTGTGATAACTGGGTAACTCTGTAGTACACATAACTAGATAGGCAGAGGTTCTAAACTCAATACTGGCAACTGTGATACTGTGAGTGTATGTGAGAATCATATCTTCCCTGTGTGTGTGTGTTTGGCTGACAATCATATCCTCTGGGGGTGTGGGCTATACCATTTTGTGGCATGTACCACCCAGCACACATCCCATTGCCCTACTTTACAAGGCCTGCTGATGTCATTCAGCTTAGATGCACCTGTATACATTTGGCAGCCCTCTAAGCTCTGTGGCATGTGCAATAAATAACTGCATAATACTTTAGTGTAAATAATAAGATAGGTAGGAGTTCTAATCTCAATACTGACAAGTATAGTAGTGTGCGTGAAGCATAACTCCATGTGGCTGTTGTGTGTGTAGGGTATACCATTTTAAGGCCTGTTGACCCCCTACCCATGACATTACTTTAAAAAGCCTGTTAATGTCATCTGTGCCTCACATGCAGCATGTAACACTATATAGCCCATACCAATCATCTGTACAGATGTATATGGAATATCCACAGGTTTGCAACCCACATGTGGTCTGTGCCCCCTAGCAATGTGCATTCCTGTGATATCACTGACAAATATGACACAGTTACCATTGTGACACACATGCCAGCATCAGACATCGTACCTGACTGACAAATCATGCTGATACAATGTCTGTCACTCTATCTTTTATGCAGGTTTGTAGGTGCAGTAGACAAGACCAATCGCTATTTCTGGTGGGTTATCCCACCATCCATGAAGGTATTTGCAAGATTACTTGTTGTAAGAGGTCGTGTTATATCCCAGGCATATAATCTATGTGGAGCATGTCATGTGTATGTAGCGCTATAGTACATACAAGTGGATACATAGGGTTACTAATATGTTTATTGACAACTGTGTATGTGTTTCTGTATGCACAGCCCCTGTGGCTATATTTACTGTGTGTATGTGAGGGCTATACCATTTTGTGTGCCTCTTCCACCCTTTGAACTCTCCCATTGCCAACCCGATTTCAGCTCATACAGATGTCATCCACCATACAAGCACAGTTACACAATTTCTAACACCAAGCTACTGTGGTGCATGCAATGGGCATACCACTGTGTATTGTAGATAAATAGATGGGTAGGTCATCTACTCTGAGAAGTGTCACCTTCATATGCTTGTGTGTTTCAATGCATGTTCCCATGCAACGGTGTGTGTGTGTGTGTGTGTGTGTGTGTGTGTGTGTGTGTGTGTGTGTGTGTGTGTGTGTGTGTGTGTGTGTGTGTGTGTGTGTGTGTGTGTGTGTGTGATGGCCCTAACATGTTAAGGGCCTCTGAACCCACCATTGGCAATCCTAGTAGCCCCTGCAATTGTCACCCACTTGAACAGTAGTGGCAGACACTGCCCCACTACATTACCTCTGTGCTATATGTGTTATGTATCTAGTGCTATCTTTTGTAAGACCACCCAGGAATGGGGCTGTGCTCAGGCCTTTATCAGCTGTCCATTGTACAGGACTATGACTCCATGTGCACTACCAGCATGAGAGGCAAGATATGCATATGAGTTAGCAGGTACACATGCTGATGATTGTCAGGTTAGACTAACACAGGCTGACCTGTGTCCGAAATACATACCCCAAACCTGTCATACACAGTACCAGGCATACCCTCATCAATTGCATGAAGGTTGAGTGGATGTGACAGAAATGGCAGGGGCAACAGGTGCTGATAGGTGAATCTCTTGAAGTTAAAGTAATGGCTAAACTTGTGAGGGACCAAGTGCCAGTACTCAAGTAACCTCCTCTGTATGTGTGAGCCTACTGTCCAACAGAACAGTCAGGTGACATGTACAGATGCTAGCTGGCTGTGTCAAGGGTATATATGCAAGATCACACTGTCTGCCAGAATTGTCCCTCACACACTGTTGCATGCAAACACACCTGGCAAACATGTACATATACAGCTGTACCTTGGCTATGGATAGGTCACTGTGTTTCCACTATGCCGTACTCATCATTGCTACTGTATGCAGGCCCACAGCCTGCAGACACACAGACACCTGGAACACAAACAGAATACAATGTGTGACACTACAGTCAGTCAGCAGTACTAATAGCAATAGTGCATCATGGCTAACACGGTAGAAACAATGTATACTCATAACTATTGCCAGCAGACAGCACCTTACACAGCATTACATTGCTACACTGTACTATATTCACCCTGTGCATCAGACCCATATGAGCATGTCCCTGCATCAGTGGTATAACAGGGTTGTGGCACAAGTATCATCACATGCAAAGGGTGTGGTGTGGGATTGCCAGAGGCCAAGGGTGGGCCACATGGCTGACATCATGTGTGTGTGTGTGTGTGTGTGTGTGTGTGTGTGTGTGTGTCTCGAGGGGTGGTGTTCAACTGTATCGTGCAGAGGAGCTGTGCATGTCTGGTGGTGACCAGCCTGTGGTAGGGATGTGTGAGTGTTAATCTGCACACACCATCAAGACATGTGGATGCTCGACACAGGGCTATGTTGGAGAGCCTTGGACCATACATGGCAGGATGTATGGTTCACCATCTACCGGCATGAACGTGGGAACTGGTTCTGCCAGGAGTCTCACTGTCACCACCAGGCCCAAGGATAGATGCAATACTACTCCTCGATGGTGACTGCTGTCTGCTGGATCAGCATTCCTGATGGGATTGGCCAGGACCACATGACTATGGCCTGCTCCAGTGTGGTGTGGACAGCACCTTCCCTTCAATAGTGCTGGTGGTACTGCTACTACAGGACTGTGAATGTGCACGGCCACGTGGGCTCTCAACTGATCATGTTGCTGACCTACATCCAGCTGGCCGATGCCCTACTCCCACCACATCCTCAAGCACAGACATTGCATAGTCAAGCAGTGACAGTGTCTCACCCCACTGTCTAGCCACTACATCTACAAAATGACATATGGCATCAGAAATGCCATGGAGGTCGTGATCCATGGCAGGAAGCACTTCATTCATGATCCTGAGCTTCTGTTTGGTGTTGCGGTCAGTACGCACCTGTGCCTCCATGACAGACCATAACATGCTTCTGGTGACACCTATTGTGGCACTTGCGACAGGGGCTTGATGGGCAGCAGTCATCTATCAAATGCCCCTGTCCATCTGCCAGTTTGTGACCTTGCCTGCTGTCTGGATATAGCTGGTGTCCACACTCACACTTGCTATACTCACCACACTAGCCTGTTCCATGCCACCACCCTCCAACTGTCCATTATCTGTGGCTGCTGGGGACTGGATATGTGTGGGCATACTGACTGTGTGTGGTGACATTGTGGGTGAAAGTGGGATACCAACCAATGGCACAGATTCAGGCCCCAACAACCCCACCTGTGGCTCATTATGACCACCATAATCATGGGAGTCTGCTAATATCAGGTTGTGAGGGGGAGATGCACCAATCCCATGTTCACCTACGAGGGGTAGACAACACATGTAAATTAATACCCTGCGGTATTATGTTTGCTGACACACACACACACACACACACACACACACACACACACACACACACACACACACACACACACACACACACACACACACACACACTCCTGGTAAAGTCTGGCACAGCTTTGCCACCTATGGGCCCTTCAGGACAGATCTTATGGTAATTTTGCCTGCCACAATCCATCTCTTTCACAGCTACTGTAAGGCCCTCAACAAAGGATGACAAATCCTACTATGTGATGGGCCTATTAGCAGAATGGTAAGTGTGACCAAGACCAAGGCTATTGGCGTGAGCTATACAGTGTCACCAAGTCCATATGCAAGTACTGTAAGAGCTGACTTACTGCTATACAGACCAGACACAATGACAAAGTTTAATGATATGTGATTATAACTGATGAAGGATAAAGAGAATACTCTATCACTGCAGTACCTGCACAGTTAAGACTCAGAGGGATTAATTTCAGACAACATTGCAGGACAGTCTGCAATACATACAGGAAACATGTAAAGTACTAGGTGCGTAGGTTCATAAGATGGTACCAGGCTATTGGCCCTGATGCCCTCATAAGCCTAGCCCAGACATTTGCCATGCCCCTTCAAAGCCAGCACCAGTTTCCCCTGTCCAGATGGGACACACGTGGGCTCCCAGGGGTGTCTTTTCCATTTCCCATGCAGTCATCCAGCTTCTTCTTAAAAAGGGCTATACACATACTCTGCTAGACATTGGGAGGGAGTGTATTTTACAAACAGTGTATTGTGTGGAACACTACACTCTCCCACCAACAAGTGCTATACATGTCACTGACCAAGTGAGGGCCTTGTGTGCTTGTTGCTTGAGTAGGGTTTGTCTTATGCACGCACTCGAGGCCCTTCTCAGTATGGAGAACATCGATGTCTGTGCTGTAACTGAAACCTGGTTCAAGGCTCCTGAGAGCACCCCCGGCACTATTAGGTTTTACCTCATATCATGCGTTCCGGCCCCAAAACCCGGACCACACCACAAAAGGAGGGGGTGTATCCATATTCATAAAGGATACTCACACCTCCAGGTTGGTGGCAACGCCGCAAGCTTGGAAACCATCCAGGTGCAACTAACCATAGGCAAAACTGCTCTACAAATTGTAGCATGCTACAGGCCACCCTCTCAAACTCAGGAACCCCACACAGCCTTCCTGAAGACACTGGAGGGTATAAATGTATCTCCAAACACCATCATATTGGGTGACTTCAACTACCCGAATATAGACTGGGAACATTACTCAAGCCCTAACTTTCTAGCCCAACGGTTCCTGGAGTTCATAAATTCAAATGCCATGGAACAGCTAGTCACTGTTCCCACGAGAGGAGAAAATATACTAGATCTCATTGTCACAAACATGGGGACAAAATGCTCCACACGGAAGTATATCCCTCATTGGTGAGATCTGATCATAAACTAATCTCACTGGAAATCCACATCCCGCCCCACCCCAAGCAAAAAGACCATAGTGAAGAACTTCTCTAAAGCAAACTTCACACTACTCAAGACTGGTGTGGTATCCTTCAAGGCCCCTGAGCCAGAGGAAACCACAACCCAAGCTCTGAAGCCCTTACAAATGCCTTCTATGAACACCTCCAGGACTGCATGGATCAGGCAATCCCAAATAAAACCAAGACTCTTTCCACAAAGGGCAACGTCCAGTCTGGTGGACCCCAGCCATTAACAAACTTTACAATAAGAGGAGAAAGCTATTACATGATAGAACAAAATCCATAAAGGAAGTCACCCTGATCATTATTAGTAAAAATACGAGCACTCATAAAATCAACTAAGGCCAATTTTGAGAGAAAAATTGCCATGGATTCAAAGGACAATCATAAGGCCTTTTTCAGCTATGTTAGGAACCTGGGTGGAAACTCCCAGATATGCTCAGAATTAGTCCAAAATGATACAAAACTCACTGCACCCACAGACATTGCCAACATACTGGCAGACAGGTTCAGTGCAAACTTCACCCCCCTCTCCCCCCTAAAGGAGAGATAACTATCCCAGCCGAGTGTAGCCTCCTGGACATCTCAAATGCGCAGGTGAAAGCTGCTCTCTCTAAAGCTAAAAATACAGCATCAATGGGACCGGATGGTGTCCCCGGCTGTGTGCTACACGAGCTAAATGAGGAATTAAACCCGCACATAAGGCAGCTGTTTAATCTTAGCCTTACCACAGGATACGTGCCCAAGGAGTGGCGTACGGCAACTGTGGTCCCACTCCACAAAGGCGGTGCATCTACGGACCCTGGTAATTACCGCCCCATAAGCTTAACAAGTCTAGTCTGCAAAGCTATGGAGAGGATCATAATGGAGCTCATAAACAAAGATATAGGGGACTTGCAGACATTGGACCCAACCCAGTTTGGCTTTGTCAAGGGAAGATCATGCCTTTTGAACTTGGTTGACTTCTTCGAAACAGTCACCAAGGCCATTGATGAGGAAAGGCAGTCCATACAGCCTACCTTGACCTTGCAAGGCTTTGACACAATACCCCACTGGTATTGTAGAAAAACTACCAGCTTAAATGTAAACCCATATGTCACAAGATGGGTTGCAAACTGGCTTAAGGACAGAACCCACAGGGTTAGAGTTGCTGGCGCTGTGTCAGACTCCAAGCGGTCACAAGTGGTGTCCCACAGGGCTCGGTCCTTGGCCTATTGTTTGGCATCTACTTCTCAGAAGTACAGGCCAACATGGGAGGACTTTGGCTGACAAAGTTTGCAGGCGACTGCAAACTGCGCCATAGTGGAAAGTGCATCGGACACGGATATCCTTCAGAAGGGACTCACGGAAACAGATAGCTGGTGCCAGAGCCATGGCCTGAAGTTAAGCGCCAAAAATGTATAGTCATACCCTTGGAAAAACAAGGTAACCCCAAGCTACCATATAGGTGGCAATCCACTAAGCACAGAAGAGGTTATCAGGGACCTGGGGACCCAGGTTGACAGTGGCCTTTCTTTGACACTCACATTGCTAAAGTGGTTAGAAAGACCTTCTACATTGCCCACCTGATCATGAAGGGATTCACATCCAGATCTAGTGAGGTCATTGTTCCCTGTACTCTTCACTTATCAGACCAATGATCGAGTACAATGCCCCATTAGGGATGTATCTCACCCGACATCTGCAGCAATTGGAGAGACCCCAAAGTTCCTCACCAAAAGGATAAAGGGACTCCAAAATCTGTCATATGCTGCCAGATTGAAGAAACTCCAGCTCTATTCAGTGCATACCGTCTGCTCAGAGGTGACATGTGCCTGACATACAAGGCCATGTCCAACCCGAATTAATGGACATGCTCCACCTCAAAAATCCAAATCCACCAAAACCACTAGAGCAAGCGACTTAAACCTTAGCACGGATATAAATAGGACGTGCTGGAGGGATAGATTTATCACTCAGAGACTCCCTATGCTGTGGAATAAAATCCCGGTCCATGTGAGGCAGAGCACCTCGCTGACTCTGTTCAAGAGAAATCTAGACCTGTGGATGGGAGATCGTAGGTTTACCCCAGGAATCATCTCTGTGTCACTGCTGGACAGAGGCACAACAAACTAATGGGCACAGTATTTTTTCATATAAGGGGTGGCGTAAGCCACAATAATTTGGGCTAGGCTTATAAATGCCTTAGGGCAGATAGCCTAGTATAAACCTATGAACCTATGAACCTATATGCAGAAATGCCATCAAGTCTGGTTTGGAAATGTCCTTGTGTGCCAGACACAGGTTGCCTATGATCAGTCTGTATGAGACTGAGTACACGGACAAAGCTTTCAGCCTATCTGCATAGGATAGGTGTTGCAGACCCTGTATCTGCCTGGTCAGGAACCTCTGTGGTCTCTACAACTGCTGCATTTGCTTGGTAAGGTACATGCCAAAGGAGCCATTGTACTTAGTAATGCGTCTGATAAGGGTGGAATACAGGGATGTTGTGGCCTCCTGGTTCCTGGATGACATATCCATATTTGTGAGGTGAGCCATGTAGACAGCCTTCCATACAATGGTGCCCACATGGTGGGGAATTGTCAGATTGCTACCAACCTTGGTGCACAAGTTGCCTCACATCTGATTGCATGCTCATTACATTGTTATTACTGTCATAATCAGTGTGGATGACATCTACCACAACAGGGAAAATGATACATCTCATGTCACTCAGTTTGAGGCAACGCTTCTTGCACCAGTCATTAAATTGGGTAAAGGCCTCTTGAAAGATGCTCACATCAGTAGGGGAATGTCAAACAGTGGCCAGCTTGCAGTCATCTGTAAACCTGGTCAGCCACAGACCACTGGTTTGATCTTGTACCTCAGAAATGTATATCTCAAACAGTAGAGATCCCCAGATCAATCCTTGGGGTACACCACACTGTAACAGTCTACTACTAGAGGTGGCTTCCACTACTTTGACCAAGTGGGTACTATTATTGAGTCAGTTAGTTACCCATCTGGTAATGTACAGGTTGATGCCCAGCTGTGTAGGCTTATGTATCATGGCTGCCTGGTGATTATTGCGAGAGATGTGGGCTAATTGAAGGTAGGCAGTGTACACCATTCTCCCTTTGTCCTTGTGTTTGTTGACTGCTTCATAGAAGTTGACCAGGTTTAACAGGCCTGATCTCCCTTTGACAATACCACATTATGTGGGCACAAGCATTTTGAGGATGCTGATGTCCCTGTTTATAAGGTCCTTGATATTGCCTTCCATGCCCTTGTAGATCATGCTAGTTAGGCTAATTGTCTGGGTCAGTGGATTGCTCCACCTTTGTGTATAGGGATGACAGTGGCTGTCTTCTATGCAAATGGGATGACACTGGTGCTCAGGCTTTGGTTGGCTACAGTGTGTAATGGAGCTGAGAGCTCATGCCTGAGTTCATGTAGGATGCAGCCAGGGATGGTATCAGGCCTACGGAGACTTCTGTGTATTGCCTTTGAGATGGCATTATGGACCTGCTTCCTGATGATGAGGGGAGGGGGGCAGGGGCCATGCATGTCCATGTGTACCAGTGAGGGAACAGGGGGTGATGTTTACACTTAATCTGTCTGCAGCAGGTTGGCTATATCTATCCCGTATGTGTATGTCACGTTATTGCCCACCACTAAAGAACAGATTTGGGTGTTGCCTGTGGGATTGCAGACATATGTGTGGAAGGCCTAGTGATTGGCCTTGGATGTCTCCAATTTGCACTCAGAGATAGCTTTTGGGTAATTCACCTGTGACCTTATTTGCTTGTTCAGACCAAGGTGACATTGCTTCTAATTAGGCACCTGCTCCTTCTTGACCCTGTCCAGCAATTATTTCCACCTGTTATGGTATTTGTGTATTGTTGTTGTCCACCACAAAGGTTTACCTTACCTTGGGGGAGATGATGTTGTCCAGTCAGGTATTGCTGAGTCCATACAGCTATGTAGGTGCTCACATAGTATTGTGGTGTGGGCTTTGACACTACTGCTAGCTCCAGCTGATGGGACAGTGGCTGAAAATCTACTTCTACCTGCTCTGAGGAGATTTATAGTCATCTTTGTAAAGTTTATTTTGTTTGACCCTGACAAGGGGGGGGGGTTAGGGGAGATGATGACCTCAACAGTGATGGCTATGTGGTCAGATCTTACAAAGGGTGATGACACTGTAGGAGTGCTACAGTGGCTACTCATGTTGGTTAGGATCAGGTACAGGATATTTCCACCTGTTGTCGGAGTGTTGACCAGTGGATCCATTGCATTAAGCCAAGGAATCTCTGTGCATTCAGGTTCAGGTAGAATAGGTCATGCACATTATGGCTGGGTAGTTAAAGTCACCCAGGAGCAGGGTAGATGGTTGAATCCTGACAGATTCATGCAAGTCCAGATTGGTGTAGTGGGTATCCAGAGTCATGGTTGGAGGTCTGTAGCTAGCTATGATTTGAGTAGGTGTTTTGTCAACAGTTAACTGCACTTGGGATGTCTTCCATGTGTCATGCTGTTTGGCCAGTCTGGATGTGCGTATGTGTATGGTAATGTTTATAACTCCACCTCTTGTTGCTTTGCAGCCCTCCAGTTGGGGTCTAAATGTATGTCAGGATGAGTAACCTGAAAAGTTAGTGTGCCCTCCACAGCTGCGAACCAGGTGTCAGTGACTGCACATATGTTAGCATCCTCCAGGACAAGGTACACTTGCAATGACATGAGGTTCATGCTAAGACCCACTAGCTCCTGTTAGACCAAGACATCTGCACAAAGGCACACTTCAATGGTGGGCAAAGGCCGGAAAATAGCGACACTTTATAAATCTAGCTCTGACAAACTTAGCTGCTAGCAAAGACCGTTTCACAATCACACGAATAGTCTGCAGGATTTGACATCTGACAATCAAATGTACACTATTATGTTATGATTTCAGTCTTTACTGGGTTGCCAGTGATTTGCCAGACAATACACAACTGTATGAGGCATTGACTACAAACATGAGGCAAACATGTGGTCAGTCTGCAACACTCTGGACAGCTGCAAGGTATGAGCTCAGTATATAACATACAGTTCAACACACACTTCTGAGCCAGTTGTGTACTATGTACATACCCTATATAAGTCATACATTTGTAAAACAAGCATATGTATCAAAGTAGCATTCACAGGTGACATATGAATATTTTTAACATCCCAGTTGGTTAGCCTAGCTGTGTCACAGTCAGTACTGGACAACAGACACTCCAGTAGTAGTCATACGTGAGCTGGCCTTTGCTGGGGTGACTCAAGGGCCGGAGCTGTGATCTATGTCACTGCAGACAGGGCCAGCAGGAATGGCCATGGGTGCCGGACAGATACAAGTCAGTGCAGCAAGCCTTGTTGCGTTCTAGTGTTTAATTTCCTATGTCACATTATTACATCCCCCTTCTGCATTCCATTACATGCTTAACTGATTAACATACATGTTATACTGCTGAAGTTTTTCCTCAGAATAATGCTAATGTTTAGGTTTGTGTAGTCACAGTCTGTCTCTGTGTAGACAGGATCAGAACTGCTTTGCATAGGCACCTGCCTGCCTTTTGTAGGTAATGCTCATGAGTAGGTGATGGCATGTGTGCCAATTGGTGTCTCCCACTTGCTACATGCATTCAAAGCAGCTGTGTTGTCTTTCCATTAGCCAATGCCATAGCAACACAGTGCTATAATTAAGTCCTTCATGTGGGCCTTGCCCATTTTCCTTGCCTGTGAGGAGGACATTATAAAGGTGTAGGGGCTACAGCTTCACAGAAGATAGGTGGAAATATTTCTCAGAACAGGAAATGTGGAGACAGCCCACCAAAATGGGGGACAAAGTTCCAGAATTGGGTACAGATTGTAAGTAAGTATTGCTGTTATAAACCCAGAAGATTACTAGATTAACTGGGTTTGTCTGGAAATGCATTTTCTGTGTGAACTTGACGTTTGACAGTGAAATGTCTCTGACATACCTCTCAACTGTCCAGATGTCTGCAGCATGCCCAAAAGTTGCTGGCAGTCTATCAGGTATATATGTTTGTAGGGGCAGACTGAGAAATGTCCTGTAACACCTCAGGATTTCCAGCAGACTGTGACCTGGGGCAGTATATGTGTGTGACTGGCAATCAGGATATGTTTGTTTAAACAGTTGTTATACTCTAGGGTTCAGTTGGGGTACTGGTATTTTGCTGTGACTGTGGTGCAAACGGTTGTGGCTGGACAATTTCACACCGATGTCTGCTTTTCTCTGCAGTTATATCCCTGTAGTGCATGATATATTTGCAAATGAATGAGCAATTCCCCAGAGCTGATTTGAGGTAGTGTTGTGTTGGTCTGGCTGTAGTTCAGAAGGTGCTGGGTGAAATGTTTGGCAGCTCTCAGTGTTTTTTCCCTTCTGTTACTTAACTGTGGTCATACCTCTCCACTGTCCAGAAGTATATACGCTGTATATACACTGTACAGATGCATGGCTGATATGTTTGGTCTGTTACCCATACCAGTTGTGGATTTCTGACAAATCACTAAGATGATATGAGCATTGACATCAGTACATGATGGCAATCATTTGTGTTTCAGACCTGAAATCTATCAAAACATATATGTTAAAACAAAACATGCTACTGTAGCAGACTTCTACTGTTATATCAGCCATATTTCAAATATGTCACTATTGTTTGCCCTTTATCCCCCCACTTTGTCAGCCTTTTTGCAGATGTCTTGCAATAAGAGATCGAGTATATACACACATACACACACACACACACACACACACACACACATATATATATATATATATATATATATATATATATATATATATGCACACACACACACACACACACACACATATATATATATATATATATATATATATATATATATATATATATATATATATATATATGGTTTACCTTTATAATGTCGGTGGCTGGAATGATGAACCCGCTTCCGCGAACACTGAGCTGCGACTTCACAAAACCTCGAATACCGAATTTCTGAACTGCAAACTCTTGCCCCTTTTTGAACCATGTTAGCACTTGTTTATAGGTGTGGCATGGTCGGAAATGTTGACATTCGAGGTTTTTTCGAAATGTTAAACTGTTTGCGGTTCCAGTTTCGCGGAAACGGTTCGATGATGTGGCTGTCCGGTAATACGTGATCAACATGTTTTATATATATATATATATATATATATATATATATATATATATATATATACATATATATATAAAACAGTACTACAGATATGTATTTTTCCCTTATGTTAAATGACCATAATGCAGGACATGTATGTAAAAGCATTACAAATCCTCACAGCTCAGATGATGTAGTGGTGCATTGCTATGATTGTAGTGCACTGTGTCCTGGGTTAGACACCTGTGAGGGCTGATTATTTTGTTGCTGGGCAGAACAAGGGCTGTTGGAGACAGAGTGATTAAAACACTTTTAAGCAGTTGTAAGTAGGTTTGCATGGCTTTGTGCGAAGTTAAGTGATGCAAACAGACAGTTAAGTCCTCTTGGCTTCACTTAGCGCCACTTATTCCAGCTTACACCAGCGCTTCTACTTCTTCTCCTTTCGGCTTTTCCCGGTTAGGGCTTGCCACAGCAGATCACCTGTCCGCTCATGACTGACAGTGGAGTTTTATGGTGTTGAGTTGCCAGCCCGGTGCCCAACCTTCCACAGAACGCACACACACATGCACACACTCATGCCTAGGGCCAATTTAGAGTATTCAGTCCCCCTACAGCATGTCTTTGGGATGTGGGAGGAAACTGGAGCACCCGGAGGAAACCCACGCGACCACAGGGAGGAAATGCAGACTCCGCACAGAAGGCACCCAGCCTAGGATCGAACTTGAGAACCTCTTGCTGTGAGGCGACAACGCTAACCGCTGCACCACCGTGGCTGTCTGATTACACCTGCACTAATTTTAATTAAAGAAAAGAAAAAAGTATGATAGGAAAGTGATGAAATGGGGGCAAGAAGGGAGTAAAACATTAAGAAAACCAGCTAGGGATGTGCAGGACGGGTGTAGAAAAGGACCATAGCTGTATATTTCTTCTGCAGCACAGCTGTGAATAATGTGTAGAATTTGGAATTTACAGCCTCACACCCCACAGGGTGTTGGTGACAGACATTTGTAGCATAATTTGTGGGTAGATTGATTAATTCCACTGTACATGGGGTCAAAATGTAGAGCTATGTATGGGGCAATGATTTTTTTGTGGGACAGATGCCCTTTTTTTGTTTTTTAAGGTGAGAGTGGGATGATGGGGAAGGGCTGTAGGTATGTTTGGGGAGGTAGGTTGGGTAGGATAGGTTGCATTTCCAGACAGACAAGACAGCAGACAAAAGCGGTATATGACACAGTAGGGGGCTACACACCTTTGACTGGGAGGGTGGTTGAGAGTCCGAAGCCCATGATCCCCGAAATGGATAAAGTGGGAATGAGGTCCCACCCATGGGCAGTCACCACTACACTTTCTTGGCTCCAAAGGTGGCTGTGCTGGGGGCTGAACAAGAAGGGCAGCCTGCTCTTCAAGGTGCACCAGGTGGCCCTCCATCTGGTGCAGCCATCCATCCATCTTCATGCGGATGATGCTGCACACCATACCCCGGAACTGGTCGCAGGTGATGGGCTCCTCTCCATGCCAGCACCCAGGGGGGATGGCCCCATCCCCTGAGGTGGTTCCACCCAATGGTGCTGCAGGACCAGTGGAGCAGGCAGTTCCAGGTTGGGTACTAGACATGCTGGGGCCTGGTGCCATGGCCAGATGAGGCAGGACAAGCAGATCCACCAGGATCTGCCTTCCCACATGTACTATGGTGGTGAGGTTGTACAAAATATATTGGTTAATCATGAAATAATCATTTCAAAATTAGTTATAACAGCATGCATGGGTGTTCCAATTAACCCCATACAACAGATTTGAAACAGTTGCATAGCAAACAGAACACATTCATAAATGGAACAACAGTATACATTGTAACAGCATGCCAGTAGCATTGACAGCAACAGGCTACCAACTATGGTATTTGAACAATGTATGTTAACATGCAACTAATCAAATATATGAACAATAATAGAACACAAGTCCCAACATTAAGTTTTGAGAACAACATACCCGTAGTATATGAATGATAATTATTGATGCACATAAAGGGTGGGAGGAGAGACAAAAAGTCAATTAACAACTGTTTAGGATTCTATTTTTCACAACAAAACTGCTCAATACTCTACGGGTCTACCCTCACTTTATATTTACCTGTGGCCCATAACTTCAATGGCACAAACATACCTGTTAAACTGTCAGCCTGGAATGGTATGGGGCAAACTGTGACAAATCTGGATACATGACTAGAGGGGATTCATACATGTCAGGGTTACATATTTGGCACAGAATGGGTACCCTGCACTGCTGTTATGTGAGTGTGCTACTGGAATACTTCACCTGGTTTCCTATCTATGTCCATGGTTATTGGCAGAAGTGACCACTAGCCATGACAGTGTGACACTTGATAGACATATATCGGGAAGAGTGCATGTTGTATGTACCTATCTTGCTGTCATTTGCAGGCATAGGGTTGGACAGTGGAACAGTTGCACACAGTGTATTAGTATACTCTTCATACAGCTACTACCAACACTTCTTTACCTGTAAAACCTGTGGAGAAAATATCTGTTAAAACTACCTGACTGTTTCTACATTTATTCATGATTCCTTGTGTGTAAGTATGCACACATCTTACAACCACTCATGGATTCGAACCATGTCTGAGTGTGCAAAATTAACAACTGAGCTATTTCTCATCACACTGAGCTAATGGGCAACTGCTGTTTCTTTTTTTACTGGATTCTGCCTAATAGTCTCTTGGTTAGACAGTCTGACCTTGTAATCCTGAAATGCATATATGACAGATAGTTTATTGTGCATTAATCCTTTGAAATAATACAATATGGAAAGCAAAGGTTAACACATGGCAATGCTGCATAGGGCATACTGTGATACATTACACATTACTATTCAGGGTTCAGAACTTAGTGCAGTATATATTTCATATTTCATTTATAACTTGTTTTACAGCTCCACAATCTACAGTTTTTCTTAACAGCTGGTTCTCAGAACAACCTCAGTTAATGCATGCTATCAAAGCCATATTTACGGTGGAGAACCTGTATATATTCTATTTCTACAACAACATACCAGAGTAACACAACAGTTTGTGGTATAGATCTTTATTACAGTGACATGACACAGTGCTTTAGTGCTACATATCCTGTAGATCAATATTAGTCGGGCAAACTTTATTTATTTGGTTAACACAGTAACAGTATACCTACTGGCAATAAACAATGTAATCATTCTTGCCTATTTGCACTATATACTGCAAGATAGATTTGTACTCACCAGCCTGTCAGTGCAGGCTTAACAGTCTGTCAGCATGAGCTTTGAGGTTGCTAGGCCTCTCTGCTGCAGCTGTAGGGGGGAAAATCAAACATTATGCATACCTATCACATACTCAGCACCTGTCACACACTCCCTGCATTGCTTCCTATCTAAACTTCCTCCTTTCAGTGTCTGCAGACACTGAAAGCACTTGCCCCCGGATTCATGAAGCTCGGCGCAAGTCCAGCATAAGGCTTGCGCCGGCCGTGCGGCGTAGATGTGGAGTAGACACACCATATGCATATTAATGAAGGCGCACAGCCGCCACAGCCACATGCATAGGAAACGTGCGCGAGTGCAAGGGGTGTATTGAAGTTGCGCAGGGAGGCGTGTCAATGGCGGCTTTCGAGGAGCAACCTAAACTGCTGAATATTATATTCCGCCAGCAATAGTAATCGTACCTATCAGTGTCCGTGGAGACTGAAACGTATGCAAAGCAGAGTCCCTGCGAACAGAAAATGAAGACTAAAACACAAATGCACGGTAGGGAATAACAGGTCCCTACCCATGAACAAATGACAGGAAAACCGTGTGCCTGTAGTCCAATGTAGTGTTGATAGCTATACCATGTGGAAGTGAAACGTATCAGATGTTAGCGCGCCGCCAGTAGGTGCGTCCAGTCCAACGGAGAGGGTCACCAGCCGACCCATAATTTGAGGGAGGGAACATAGCTGTGCAGATGTGTCCATAACAAAATACATGAGGAGAAATGTAGATATAGGTAGTGACCATATGTCTGAATCATATCCCACAAGCCATGTAATAGTCACATACAAAAGGTATGTCCATATTTCACATACCAAATGTGATAGGAAATAGCATACGCATGTAAACGAAACAGAAGGAGCATATAAATGAGCCATAACAACATGGACACATGTAGGCTGAACGGAACAGTCGACCAAGATTACCACCTGTCCCACTTTGCGAGCGACAGTCCCTCTGTGGGCAGATGTGTCCTGACACAAACATGTAAAACTGGCAAATGTCCAGAGAATATAGGACATAATTCCTCCATAGACGTCATGCAATAGTTGCATTAAACATATTTCACTGGACGTATAATACATAAATGTCATAGCAAACAGAATAAGATACCGAAATGCTACAAGAATAAGCTTAGATATAGGCAAGAATTGTAAGTTCTATCTGCCGAACTGACCGTGGGTATGTGTCGGCCTGTAAAATATGCTGTGTTCACCGCAACTGTCACAGTAGGGTTGCCACACTTACAAATGGCCAAAGTGGGACATGTTTGGTACAGACATCAGACTGTACAGGCCGACACATACCCACGGCAGTACAAAGGACAGAACATAACTGTTTTGCCTACAGAAAAGCGTATTCCTGTAGCATTTTAGTTGCTTATTCTGTTTCTCATAACAGTCAGGTATTTCAGATACAGAATTAACTGTTTAATGCAACTATCACATACAATATAAGAAATATGTTTGTCCCAAAATCTCAGGACATTTGCCATGTTGACTATTACATGTCAGGACACAACTGCCCAAAGAGGGACTGTCCCTCGCAAAGTAGGACAGGTGGTAACCCTGTGTCACACTGTGGTCAATTGAAAAGGTGGAAACACAACCATTGACTGTGTGGAGGCAATGTCCACAACGGTTGGACATGTGTAAGGAATAGCTTGGACACAGGAAAAGGTGCCATCCTACCAATGAGTAGAACAGGCTGGCAAAATCCGGAAGTCAGCTGTATAATCCGAACGTGTATGTGACACAGTCGAATGGGTAGTACCCGGATACACCAACCAAGTAATGAAAGTGAAGTAAGGGCGTGTACCTATGTGCGTGAGGTATAGCATGTGGAAAGCAAAGATGGCAGGGTAGTCCAGACAACCATAAAGGTACCCTACACATGTAGGGTAGTCAATGTGTAACTCTGGCTGTGTCATGGGCCAACAACCAAGCAATACTTGTGTCGTATGCAGAAAAGGGGAACCGGAGGTGTATGAGGAGGCAGCGGGTGAAGTGGAAAGAAACACAACCGCATGTAGAAACAGCTGCAAGACAAGCAGACAGGCCATAGTGTAGAACACAATCCCACAAACATATGAATATGGAAATATGCGAGACAAATGTATAGATACGGCACCGTCACATACCCACAGATGGGGCCTGATGGAACTGGCCATAACAAATGCAACACACCTGGATGCATAATAGCCTACCCAACATACCCTCCACAACACACAACCTGCCACCATACCAGAACGTCCACCAAATCCAGCCGTACTTGGTCCATTGGTTTGTTGCAGAAACAGCTACACACAGTGACCCCTACGCATATGTAGTAGGTATTGTCACCCTAGGCAGTGTCAGGATTGCAAACCATGCATCCCCTGCAGGTAAAACCCCCTGCACGTTTTTGACCAATTTTTGGGATATCCCTCATGGGATGACCAACTTGTGTAAATAGTAGAATGGGTATGACGACATGATGTCCAATCCAGTAGATATCTGGACACAAGTCAGAACGTGCAGGGAGGTCCATGACACTGTCCAACCCTAAGTGGGCATGCATAACCTACCACCCAGGATAAAATACCTTCCCGTGACGCATGTGTCCAGACACGAATAGGAGGGAGAATATAATGTACACATTTGCAAAGTGGAAAACGGCATGAGGGTGAGGAAGACACTACGTAAACAGGTCAACCCTGATCAAGTGTGAGGGACACTGACTGTGTGCAGTCGTGACTGACCATACCTGTCAACCTGTGTGAGCAAGATATCTGGACAGAACCATGAATATAAGTGAGACAAAGGTCCAAAATCAGGGACAATCTGTAAACATATCTCTTAGAAACATAGAATTTGATAGAATAACAGTTTGCACATTGGCATTAATGTCTGAAGTATGAAGTCTGAAACCCAACTGTCTGTCAGCACGTTCCGACTGCAGTCTTTAATGCTGAGCTACTGCTGTGCCAGAACACAACAGCATATTACAGAGGTCCGTGCCATACCACTCAACTGTCTGGATATTCGCAGAATGACTAGGGTCACCACCCTTCCCACTTTGCGAGTAACAATCCCTCTGTAGGGAGTTGTGTTCTGTGAAAAAAATCAAGACATAGCAAATGTCCTGAGAGTTTATTTCCTAATTTACTTTAATAGTTGCATAAAATGGTTATTGTACATATGAATCCTCAATATGTTATGTGAAGTAGCATAAGCAATTCAAATGTTACTAGAATTGCATAGTACTATGCACGGCTGTAGGTATGTTTTGTCCTGGAAAATCTGACATCTCTATGGACCATGTCCTACTTTGGGCAGTCGAAAAGGTGGCAACCCTAAGAATGACCACAGGTTCACCACATAGTGTTGGTGTGTGCCTCCGACAATCTGCACCAGTGTGGTAAATAGGTGAGGATTGATGTCACTAAATAATGAGAAATATCCTGAGTATAAGACTCCACAACCTGAAGAAAAGTCATGCTAATGCAAAACCTAGCATTCTATCAATGTTCTAAGCTTGTAAGAGCAATCGTTAAAATGTGTCCCTAATTGTCCACCCATCGTGTAGGTTTTGCGCAAGTTCAGTGCTCTAAGAGATTGAGAGGTATGGACCGTACATATTTACAGGAACAGCCCTTCACACTTGTGTAATGTACAACTGCATACCTGTAGTCAATTCATGTCCAAAAAATAATAATCCCCGTATGACTGTATACAGGTAATAGTCAAATGTGAATTGGAACACCCCTCACCGTGGAGTATGGACTATAACAACCCCACCCATAATATGTAATGCCAACAGAATAAGCTGCTAACAGGTGCCCAAACACCTGTGTCTATAAACACAGGTAAAACTTCAAAATAGGGAGATAATCCCTGTCCATATGCTTCGTCTGACATTTGACCTCGGCCAGGGAAGTTCCGTTCACCAGGTGGACAAGCCTAAACCCAGATCACTACATGAACACCCTGACAATCAAAAATCTGTATGTGGCTGGACTATATGCCTTGGTGTTCTGCATATCCTCGGAGTGATTAACAGTGCAGCCGGAGTCCACAGCAGTAGGCAATAGGGAATGTGTAATATGTAGTACTGCCTTTTTCCCAGCAGGAGAATGGATGCCTGTGTCGTAGGTGAAGCGGTGAGGCGTATGTTGATGTAGCTAAGTACTATGGGTATGCATATCAATGAGGGAGAACACCAAAAGAATAGTGGTTCCGGTATCCGGCCAATGTGAATGCAGTCCCGGTTGACCTACGACCACTGCACATATAACTTGAAAGTGTAATGAAAGCGTTCGTGCAGTACACACATTTAAATATGTAAAGGTGAACATGTGTTTCGCAGTAGTCCGTAAACTGGAATACAGATATGTAACTGTTACGGTCAGAATTATGAAAGTTCATGGAAGCACAATTATCTATGAAACATATGTAACTCACAATAAGGATATGCAAGTGCACCTGCACGTGTGTAATCCACTCACAGAATAGAAAATGAATGGTGTTTACCCCACGTTCTATGTACATGGCTCATACCTGTTAAACCCGTAAAGTACAAAACCGGACAAAGTCATGACAACAACTGGTACAAATAGGGACAATCCCCAGATATTGCCCTAACAAACATAGAAAGTGGATAGAATAACAGGTGTGTCACTAGCATGGATTCTCTGAAGGGTATGAAGTTGTAACCTGAAATGCTTGTCATTATTTATCAACGTCAGTCTTTAATGATATGCCACTAACTTGCCAGATAGACACAAGGTTATGAAAAATGGACCAAAGATAAGAGGCAAACAGCTGTACATGCAGCAGAAATCTGTACAGTTGAAAGGTATGATATGGAGATATATATACACATATATCCACAGACATAATCCAAAGCAAATTATGTGATGAGGAGTGTACAGACATATGTATATATGTACATATATATATATCTATACACATACGATGCATGAATAGATATATACACAACAAACATATGTCCCTGTACATATAACACATGTACATAAATAGGTCACGGTATAGCTAATATGGATAGACAGACAGACATGCATGAAAGGAGAATACACCGATGGTTTCCAAACCATTGCCCAGAAAGTACCAGTGTGACAGGGCCTGCAAGTTCTACACGTTAAACATGAATATAGGTGTCCTTTGCAGGACCCCAAAAATTGATCCTGTACGAAGTGCGAACCGTCATTGATGCAAAAGAAGTCACACCTGCAACTACGATATAGGTGTACATGCAACAGTAGCAGGTGCAAGGGTAATAACACATGGGTCGATTGAATGTATGACGTACGAGCTGATATCCGCAGAGTGGGGAGTGCTCGGAAGTGTCCTCACACTTTATTATCACTCACATTAAACATGTCTAATGGGTACTGTGGAAGTGTGTCAGGTATGGGAATCATGGGTATGCAGAATTGGGCCAAGGTGTTGGTTGGCACTGATCTATTAGGTACGCCCCAAGGGAGTGATCAATATACGTATGTGGGTATAGCACACGCCTACATTCTCCAAAAAGGTGCAACCCATCTACTGAATATTGTGCAAACTATTGGGGGAAGACGTAGGGACCTATATCAGTGTCATGTAGGCGATTATCGTGGATGGACACGCGTACAACCAAGATGGTAACCATACCTGCCAGAATGTCAGAATAAGACAGCTGGACTAAGGCATAGTACACAACAGATAAATAGGAACTATATTAAATATACCTCAGACAAAGTCAGACCGTTGATAGAATAATTGCGTAGTCAGGAATACAAATGTTATGAGAGTTAGTAATCATGAAATAGAAATGTCAGTCATGATTACCTAACCACACAGTCCATCATGGCTTGCCAGCAATCTACCAGAAAGGCACATTATCATGACAAATGTAACAGAATCATAGGTCAATCCCCAGGGCGTATACCCATAATGTGTACAGGTGAGAGGTATGAAGGTAACCCGTCCTAATGAAATGTACAGAACTAGTGATACTAGGTGGACAGGTGAGAAGAAAGACGTCAGGACAAATAACAAAACATGTACAAGTCATAAGCATGTTTGTCCACAAATGTTAACCTGAGGTGCATAGAATTGACAGTTACTACAGACGGATATGAGCCATACTCACACTCCAATGTAATAACTACTGCTGACTGTTGCCGAAATCTGCATACGACCAGTCAAAGGTGCTGCACTAACATTGTTTCCAATGCCCGTGTAATACCCAGCAACACAATAACCGGTCACTACACATGTATAACCCACGATCACTACAGCACACAGTATGTGCACTATCACAGAGCCATAGCAGAGTACATACATCCAAGGTGCTCACGTACAGACAATGCAGCAGAGTCAAGAGTGATAATCCCAACATACATATCTATATATAATATACATTATATATATATATATATATATATATATATATATATATATATATATATATATACATATATATATAGAGAGAGAGCCATATACATACATATATATATATATATATATATATATATATATATATATATATATATATGTAGATAGATACATAGACACACACACACACACACACACACACACACACACACACACACACACATGGCAGGGTTGGGAGCAGAACATAAAC
Source organism: Protopterus annectens (assembly GCF_019279795.1). Classification (NCBI taxonomy): domain Eukaryota; kingdom Metazoa; phylum Chordata; order Ceratodontiformes; family Protopteridae; genus Protopterus; species Protopterus annectens. The sequence goes on along the minus strand of NC_056732.1, from coordinate 1,211,853,803 downwards.
GTAAGCACTGTACCACACGACAGCATCACGCAGTTACAAAACGCGCTACCGTGATTAGTGGATCACATGATTCACACAGTCACACGTCTAGCCTGCAGACAGTAGCATCAAAGGCAAAGACGCCGCACGGATGTTATGGAGAGTGAATACTGTAAAAGCAATGTACTGTTGTCATGCAGCTGGAAACACACACACACACACACACACACACACACACACTTGGCAGGGCTGGGAGTCGAACATACACCTAACTACCCTAACACACTACAGCATGACGCATTTACAGAACGCGCTACCAGGATTACTGAACACAGCACTCCCAGAGGCATACTTCTAGGTGGGTGACATTATCCGCAAAGGCAAAGATGCCGATAGGGAATGTATGTGGTGTGAGGCATCTAAAAGCATTACTGTGTCCCCAGGCAGCTGGAAACACACACACACACACACACACACACACACACACACACACACACACACACACACACACACACACACACACACACACTTGACAGGGCTGGGAGTCGAACATACACCTAACTACCTTATCACACTACAGCATTACACATTTACAGAACGTGCTACCGACATTACTAAGCACAGCAGTCCCAAAGGCAGACATCTAGGTGCGTGTCTTCATCTGCAAAGGCAAAGACGTTGGTAGCAAACCGCTGTGGTGTGCGGCGTCTAAAAGCAAGACTGCATCCCCAGTCGGACGGGAGCATGCACGCAAACACACACACACACACACACACACACACACACACACACACACACACACACACTTGGCAGGGCTGGGAGTCGAACATACACCTAACTACCCTAACACACTACAGCATGATGCATTTACAGAATGCGCTACTGAGATTACTGAACACAGCACTCCCAGAGGCATAGTTCTAGGTGGGTGACATCATCCGCAAAGGCAAAGACACCGATAGGGAATGTATGTGGTGTGAGGCATCTAAATGCATCACTGTGTCCCCAGGCAGCTGGAAACACACACACACACACACACACACACACACACACACACACACACACACACACACACACACACACACACACAAACACACACTTGACAGGGCTGGGAGTCGAACATACACCTAACTACCTTATCACACTACAGCATTACGCATTTACAGAATGCACTACCGAGATTACTGAGCACAGCACTCCCAGAGGCATACCTCTAGGTGGGTGACATCATCCTCAAAGGCAAGGACGCCGATAGGGAATGTATAGAGAGTGAGCAATCTGATAGCATATTACTGTCCCAAGGTAGACGTAGACAAACACACGGCAGTGGTGTGATCAGGGCAACCAAATATCTACGGAGCACTACAACAACACTACATAGATACAGGACGCGCAACAGACAGTACACCCTTCAAGACAGCAACCAGTGTGTTCAATTAGGCATCCATCGTGACATTGAAAATGGACATCTGTTGCCTGGATGACCACCATCGCTATACAGGATGTCAATGGCCATGCACACATGCTTAGTATCACACGTCTGTTTGGAATGTACTGTGTGTCCATCTACACAATGGCGTACTGGGCATGCTCACACACGTAGCAGTTGCAAAGGGCCATCTTGCATGCACACGGATTCTAAACACAGAAGGGCGCAGTTTGGAATGTACTGTGTGTCCATCTACACAATGGCGTACTGGTCATGCTCACACACTTAGTTGCAAAGGGCCGTCTTGCATGCACACGGATTCTAAACATGGAAGGGTGCAGTTTGGAATGTACTGTGTGTCCATCTACACAACGGCATACTGGGCATGCTCTCACACTTAGCAGTTGCAAAGGGCCGTCTTGCATGCACATGGATTCTAAATATGGAAGGGCACAGTATGGTATTACTGTCCCCACGTACATGAAAGCCACTCACATGTATTGACCAGTACACACTCAGGAGCTATCACAGATGTCTCAGGTGCATATCACAGGGGTACACACCACAATCTACAATGTAGCCCTCCAACATCACCATGTCATTGGACCAGCAATACACAGCCATACATTAACACAACACCGTGTGACTCATGACCAGTGGACTGTACATAGGTCTACAGCAACTGTGCAGACTACACATGTACCAACAGGGTTCCATCATGTGTTATACATTGCAATGATACCACTGTACATAACCAGGTCGTCTCTACACATACCAGGGGCCCTGGGTCTTACACAGCTGTGACAGATGACTGTCGCTGTACACCAATGAACACACATGTTTGGCTATGTCATACATGTAATTGCAGTGGATATGTGCATGGACCACACACACAACACATATGCACATAGCATAGCTTTTGCTGTCCTCCATGCAGACAAATGGCTACAGCAATCATACGCACGCAAATGGAAGGTGGGCCCATGGCTGTTGAATGCTAACAGTACATGAGGCAGCAATGTTGACTGAGGACACATTCCCTCTGTACTAGTTATCCATGACACCCATCATATCATACAACAGTCCATGTGTTATGTATGTCAACACACATGTCCACCAATTGCAATGCATACAAACATGGCTACATGACAGGCATGTAGGAACAACACACATGTATAGTCTGTAGTGTGCATGCAGCTACCATGCATGTGCAGTAGCTGATGTAAGTAACTAATCTGTGCCTAACTACAACATGCAGTTGCAATGCAGCCCCATCATACACCTGTATATGGTGACATACTGACAGTACGGTAGGATGTACAGCAGGTATGGATGGATGTGTGCACATAAAGTGGTGATCCACCTGTGTAGATGGATGTTTGCCAGGGATAGCTCACAGGTGTGTCACACGCCATCCTACCATTACATGTGCAAACAGTACGCTATGTTACCGTTACTTGACGGTGGAGACATAAAACCTACACAGTGGTCAGGTGTCACTGACATTATGTCACTTGGCACCTGTTACACTTACATCCTCCAGTGTGCATATAGCAGCACAATTGCCGAAGGTAGCGTTGGTACACATAATGAGGCCAATACTGCTGCATGTCTGTCAGATGTATCATCATGTAGCAGGTGTATCATTCACAGTACTGCCATGTGTGTTTGCTTGTGTGACCATATATGCCACATATGGTGGGGAATACATCCCAATTGTTACACACCCCTGTACACTGTTGTAGAGATCTGTACATACTGCAGTGTGGAAAGCATGACGTAGGCAGGTGTGGTGTGTGTATCACACACATCAGCTATCCATATGTGTATGACATTTGTGGTCTCCACAGTGTGTGTGTGTATGTAGGTATGTATGGCTGTCTGGTGCATGGATTAAGGGTGTATGCTACCATACAGAACACACAGGATCCCTAACCCCTCATGGTAATGCAGTGCACTACGCTGTTGATGCCATCGGTCTCAGCCGCACTGGCTACCTGTACATGTTCTTTCTCTGTGTCGCGTCGTGTGGGTTCACAGTACTGTGACGGTGATGACCACATAGGCAAGGGTCCTCACCTCAACACTATGGGGTGTGCGTTATAGTGTTGTTGACCCCGTGAGTGTGAGCATGTTCCTGTAATGTGACAGGGTATTACTGCTACACAGTGAGGCCTCATGCTATCAAGTGGCCTCTAACATCATCATTGGCCAGACCGCTGTGTACAACCCCTGCACCATGTCAACATACCTGTGATGTGACCTGGTATGGATGTCACGCCTCTAGCCACTGTAGCCTATTAAACTGCCCACATGCTTCTGGATCAGTATATGTGTGGACATCTGTGTTATGTTAGACTTTCCAACAGTCAGGCTGAGGCTACGTATAGCATGCTGATATTGCCATATGTGCCTGTGAGTACTCCACAGTTACACATGGGAGACTGCAAACAGTGTTACCTGTAGGCACATGCAATTAGACCATAAGGAGGGAAACAGGGCATCATTACCAACATGCTGTTACTGTTGCTACCGAGACACATACTGTGAATATATAACAATGCATGCTAAACCTGTACTACATAGTATGTCTGGTGCGTGTCAACAGTACACAACTAATGTAATACACACGTCTCTCACTATTCACACACAACTAATGTAATATACACTTCTCTCACTATTCTTACACAACTAATGTAATATACACTTCTCAATATTCTGTACACCCTGTGCATCAGACCATTTGAGCATGTCCCTGCACCAATGGTGTGGATGACAGGGATGCGGCACAGGCTTCATCATATGCAGAGGGTGATAATGTTTGCCAGGGGCATAGGCTGCACCAATGGATGACATCTTGTGTGTGGGTAAGGGCCAGTGATATGATTGGACTTGTCTGTTCAGTACGCATGTGGGTGTTGTGGTGCCCTACAGATGTCTTTGCTGTGTGCGTGTATGTGTGCACACAGTTCTGCCTTTTGTGAGGCCTACACAGGGTATTATTGACAGCTCCAGATTGTACAGACCAGGTTGTACAGCTCACTGTGTCCGGCCACGGCCATGTGACCAGTGCCTGCCAGGGGTTGCACGGGCACTACCAGGCGGAGGTACAGCTTGGCTACTGTCAGACGACACATGTCCACTGGAACAGTGTCCCTGCTGGGAAAGTCCAGGGCCACGTCCATGTGGCCTGCTGTGTCCTGGTGTGGACAGCGCAGCACCAGCTGCACTGCTACTGCTACCAGCACTATGGGAGCGGGCATGTGTGGTGGCATGCTCACATTGACCTGCACTAGGTGGTGTAGCTGGCCTACATCCACGTGGCCTATGCCTCACTCCTACCAGATGTTCCAGCACAGACAGCTCACGCTCGCGGATTACCATGCCATGGTCAAGGATTCCGACCATGTCACCCAATCGCCTGTCCAGGACATCAGCAATCTGCTGTTGAGCATTTGCCAATGCCTGGATGTTGTCATTTAGGGTACGGATAGCAGCCCTTTGCAGCCTCTGCCCTTCTCGGTTCTGCCATTCAGCATGTGCCTGTGCCGCCATTACAGTCTGGAACATGCGTCTGGTAATACCAGCTGCTGCACTCTGTCCTGCAGGTGCATGTCTGCCAGAGGTCCTCCTACGAGCAGCACCATCCACATGCCTGTGTGGCACATCTGCAGTCATTACACTGACACCATGGTGTGTAGACACACCTTCTGTAGCCACCACACGTTCCTGTTCCACGCTAACAGACGCTGACTGTCCTTACTCTATGGCCACTGGTGATGTGGTATGTGTTGGCAGCAGAACTGTGTGTGGGGATGAGGGGGACATAGCTGGGATGGCAACCATTGGCACAGATTCAGCCCCTGACAACCCTGCCTGTACCTCATGCATATGTTCATCACTGCTAGTATCTGTGGGGACACTAACATCAAATGGACCGCAGGAGGGTAACGCACCTACATCACCTGTGAATGCAAAGAAAGACTCTAAATTACAATAGATACACACACAGACACACACACACACACACACACACACACACACACACACACACACACACACACAGACAGATACACAGATACACACACACACACACACACACACACACACACACACAGATACACACACACACACACACACACACACACACACACAGACACACACACAGAAACACACACACACACAGACACACACACACACACACAGACACACACACACACACACACACACACACACACACACACACAGACACACACAGATACACCATGCATGTGATTTGACAGATGGCATGCAGCATGCCTGTGATACAGCAGAGGGCATGCAGCTCAGACATTAATAGTGTTAGTAAGCATACCTCCCTGGGGTGCACACTACAGCAAGCATGTGTCATATCAGTAGCCATGCAGTTCACACAATCATGGTAGTATTCATGCATCCCCATGATACACCATGTGGACCAGAACAGGATAACAGTACACATGGCTGACGTGACCTTGACATGTAATCTGCTGATGTGTGTATTAACATGCATACATGTCTGACACAGTGGTGTCCTGACACATGTACAGCATCGTAATGGGCATCACATTGCGGTGTTGTCTTTATGCCCTACAGATAGAATGCATGTTTAGCAAATGTGCATGAGCATGGAAGGGTAGTGTGAGCCGTCTACATTGCTATACAGTGTGAAGTACAGACACTGTGCCATTGCATGGCATCATGAGGCATCTATATTACTGCACAATGCATAATATGTACACATTGCATAGCCATAACTGCATGCATACCCATGACATAACTGTGGATTGTGACCCACAATGCTGAGGTGTATACACACCAAACCATGCTGTGTCAAGTGACAGGTCACTGGAGGACCTACAGATGACACCCCTGCACAACAACTACAGGGTCTTAGCTGCCTGGCAACCATGTCCACACATAGCGGACATGTCAATTCACCATTTCCCACATGACATTGATGTACCACACACACAAGGTGCACAGCTAATGGTGATGTCCTACAGCAGCAAGGGAAATGTACAGTATCTGTGGCCTGATGTGGTGTCAATGTCTGTGGAAGCTGTACAGGTGACTACTGTCATGCTATGACACAGTCGTGATGTTCAACAGATCTTATATGGTAGACTTCAGTGACACCTCCACTAGATGTGCACAGGCTTTTAGGATGTCCAGTGTACCACATCAACTGTATAATCAGTCAACTAAGGCTATAATTGGACCATGTGTGGACAATGTGCAACAGGGTGTATACACATTACATCTACTGTGTGGCTATGTGTCTCTGCCATCCCCCATGGCCATGTGTGCACATGTGTTGACCAAATGTGTGTGATGGCCATCAATCTCACATGTCTGTGTTGTCCCATATGACATACACCCATAGATGTCAGATATGTCACCATCCACTGGGCTATGCAGACAATGGGTTGTATGTTTGATATGTGGGGTATGGGTCATGGGATAGTGTGACAATATTGCAGCCAGAGCACTACATGTCTGGGACATGTCAGATGGCACATCACAATGTGTGCAGCCAGTGCAGGGTCATATAACACAATGGTGACACCTGTGGGCTGCCCATATCACAGCTCACTGTGTGGTACTGTTTGCATACCACACATGTTGTTCCAATGCATACTACATATGCCTCCATTGTAGAACACCTCCACAGTTGTATGCACAGCTGACCACACACTACTGTGGTTTCAAGTTGGTGTATCATTTCGTTTGTATATATTGCACATGGGTGGCCTGTGTGAATGATGGGTGATGCGACCTGTATATCGTGACTGGAACGAACATCAAGTGTGCAACTGTTAACTGGCCACATGGCAAATAGATCTATGCTTTAACATACCTGATACTGATGACAGTCTCACCTGCAATGGACTCATGACTGTGCGGCACGCCAGAGGTACCTGTATAGGGGTGCCACAGCAGTATGAACATTATCCATGACTGTCTGACAGCCACAGGGTGCAGTGTGCATGTTAACACATTCGCCTGTATAATAGCATATAGTATGCACATGTGTGCATACACAGGGTAGCATACTGTAGTATGCAGCATGTGTCCACATACCTTGCATATGTTGTTACTTTACATAATGTACAGTGACACATGCAACTAAATGGGATATAACAGCCATATGTGCAGTACTGACATACCAGGCAACTCCAGGCTCATTGGTTGGGAGACACCCACCTCCACGATGGCAGCTAGTGTGTGTGGATGCTGTTCTGAGGGTGTCCCCAGACTGGTCAGTAGCTCCTCGGTGTGTGTGAGTGCAGGCTAGTTTGGTGGCCCACCATCTGTTCCACCTTGTTCCCTGGCAATTGCAGTGGCACTCTGTTTTGCATGTCATATCAAGTCCAGGCAGTGTCTGCGCACCTGCTGGTAGGTGCGGTTATGGCCACCCACATCGTTCACCCTCCTGTGTAGATCCTGCCACAGGTTGTCCCACTGCTGGGCATGCTGTGGCACATGGCTGATCAACACCTTGTAGTTCTCATGGAGGTATGGGATGAGGACATCATCCTCCTGGCGGCTGTACACTGAAAGGCGTGTACGAGGCATTATCTGTAAGACATAATGATGGTGACAGGTCACAGTTTCAGAGATGTACAGAGATACTGCTGCACATACATTGCTATGACACCTAGTACATCTGCACAGTAATCTTTGCAAATCATCATGACACTGACACGACTGACGTGTTTGTGTCACACACATGTAACACCTGTTATGCATTGGATATCATCACCATATATGTGTGTCACCTCATTACAGTGTTCATACTCCATGTGAATGCTGTCTTGATGTGGGCATGTCTATTTGCCTGCACTGGTGTTCTTACCTATCTGCACATGCCTGGATGTGTCCACGGTAATGCTGTTGACCTTGGTGCTGTGTATATGTCACATATCAACACAGATACAGCCTTAATGGACTTGAGCAGTGACAATGCACACATATGCATGGACACCTGTACATGCATGTGTTTTGCCATATACATCTACACAGCACTGTACAGCTGTTCAACATCCTGCCATGGATCGCCTGTGTTGCACATGTGATAGACATGGGACAATGGCTAGTCGGACGTCATTCGCAGCAATGGTTATCAATCATAGCATGTACGGGCAAGGTTTCCTAGCTGTAACAGACAGCCAGTATGCCACCGCGAGGTGCATCAGTGCCACATTACTGATCTGGACAGTTGATACTACATCTACCATGCGGCCATCACACCATGTATGACTGGGATGACATGTGCAGCTTTGATGGACAGGGTTGCATGGTTTTGCGGGAGTATGTCACATGTATGGCACAGGGATCTGTCCAGAATGTGGCGATCCTAGTATTAGGATGGTGGCTGTCCATGACGTATGTCTTACAGATCAGGATATGGACATGTAGCATGTCCATCATCATGGTGTAGCAAATGTCTTTATGCAAGGTAGACAGAATGCTGCATAGTGGAGGTGGGGATTGTGAAGGCTGGTATCGCCCATCCACGCATGGCCATTACCCCTTAAAGGTGATATGTGATCCAATATTGGTCACCCCAGTGCTGTATATGCCTGTTCAATGATCTCCGTGCTCATGGATGGTACCCTGTCATAACATAAGTACCTTGTATGACTACCCAAGGGGCCTGGAGATGTCACCAAGGCAGGGAGGTGTACTGCACAGCACCATCCCTTACACAGTGTCCATAATGTTGACCACAGCCTAGGTGGTAGTTAATGGGTACAGGGATGTTCACCTAGCAGTGACAATGCTGATATCATCCATCAGAATGTGCACATATGTCACAGACCTCACCCACACAGCCCATTCTGTATGTTGTTCACAACACTGACACAACTATTCCTCATAGGTCATGGCCATTCACATCCTTACATACACAGATGCCTAACATTTGTCTGTGTGGTATGGGCTACAATGAGGGTGGAGTACAACACATTAACCCTGTTCTACTGTAGCTGGCACTGGTGTGATATGCACATGTCACTCTGGCACCTTTTGTAGTTGTGAGTTTGTCAGCAGGCCACTGATAGAACACTCCTGTGACATACAAAGGTATTTGTAATCAAACATCCGTACTGTCTTGTACATCTGTACTGCTAACATCTACAGTGATAATGGTTCATGGACATGCACACCATACTCAGCAGGGTTATAGTGCGGTGCCACCCATTATGACTGTCGTCAACCACTTGTGGGTTGATATTATCTAGCACCCTATCTGTATTGTATGGTCATGCTAGGCACTTGTTCAGAACTTGTGAGCATGTCATGAGCTACTGATTAATATAGCACCCATTCCACACCATTTCCCACAGGTACACTGACTGTCCTAAAATTTCCAGCTTGCTTATGGTACAACAGCTGTTCTACACACATAACGCACATATCCTGTGAGACATGGTTGTATATACAGGCATGTCCAACTGTCACGTACCAGTGCTATTGCCTGTCTATATGATGGATATGTCGTACATGTGGCAATAGTGCAATTGTCTCATGTAGACATCCAATGCTCACCTCGCAACATACGACACTACAGCCTGTGGGGGATGCACTTATGCAGCCCTGCTGGGGGTAATGCTGTCATCAACCCTGACTGCACCTGACAGTCATGTGGGGATGTGTAACATTTGCAACACACCCCACTCATCACATAGTCTCACATGATCTCCACCACAGGCCACACATACGAGGACAACTTGTGCAGTACCTCTCCATACTCTGTGTACGCACCAGAGGCAGCCCCCATCACGGAACACAACATCACCAACTTATAGCCTACAGACTCATGTGTGCCCATCACATACAGCCAATAGGGTGTAATAACATACACAACACACCAGTCATAAGTGACTCTGTAGGCGGTCACACTGCAGTTCCACACAGCAGGCTACACAAGGTGATAGTCGCTTACATCTTGCTGTCGAGTAACTGGTTCTGCAACATAACCTATGCACCCATGCCACACCTCACCAGGTACGATGTGACTGTCATTCTCCATGTTAGTGTGACTGCCCTGAGATGCCACTTCACAGACTACGTGTGCAGGGACATGCAATAGCTCACCAGTCTTGTAGCCCTGAAGGTGTGGTTCTAGCCCTGGGGAGCATTATGCATTCATCCGGATCCGATACCACTGTACAACGACTGACTGTGTCACTTCAACAGTTGCCTATGCTTCTGCTATCATTCCACAGGCATCTGGTATCTGTCCACTTTGACTGACCTGGCCAAACACAATGCTTTGGCACAGATGACCTGCACCTGTCAGCCCTGGGAGTACAGATCACACGTAAGGCTCTTGCTGCTTCTATACTGCCTGTCTTGCACAGTTTCCAATAACAGTCACCGGCAGAATGGGAACTGACAAGCAAGACATGGGGTCATGTGACACAATGCTTACATCTTCCACTGTGACGCACGCAGGCAAGGCACACCTTATACTGCACCACTCCAATATCTTTGCAGTGACTGGGACCTGCCTCTAGGCTCTGCAGAGCACACCTGCAATGACAGGTTATAGACAAACCATACCTTTCAGGCACATACCTGGACCGGCACACCCACAGCTGAGGTGTTCCCATATCCCACTATGTTGTACACACATCCTGGTTAGTTACTTAGCACAATGCATCAGAGGTGCTCCACGTGCAACTAACTGTGTCCGGAACTGCTATACACATTGTAACAAGCTACAGATTCAACAACATACCCCACGGTTACCAGACCTCATTTGTTGGTGTACTGGACAGTAGGGCTCAGACAGCTACTACTGATGTGTGACTGACACTACCCCACACTTAACTGGGATAGCCACTCATGTACTGACACATCCATGAATCATAACCTCCACTCGGCTGGATCAACCCATACACACCACCTCCAAGACCAACATTAACCTTGACATGAACACTACCAACGTGTGACTGATGTTCCACACCTGGGGTTATCCCCTCATTGGTGGATTCTGAACATATGCTAATCAACCTTGTTAGCCACATCCCGACACCACACCCTTCACGGCATACACAGTACATGAGTACTATAACACCTACTACAGAAGTCTTATGACAGTGGTTGTTAACGTCATGACACCCGTGCAGATGGACAATGCACATACAAATGCTGAAACATACCCCAGTGCACTTCATTAGCATGTACACGACTGCATGGATCATGCTATTCCACACAGAGCCATGATGGTACACACCAGATAACAGACGCCACTCTGGTGGTCAAGTTCCATGGACATAATTTACAACAACAGGTGGAGGCTGTTGCACAGTGGTGTACAATCCCATGGGTGGGGTAGCTCACTGGTCAGCCTCGGTAGGGCCATGAGATCCCTCATCACATACTCCAAGACTAGCTACGTAAACATTACTGCAAAACATTCCGGGGTGTACCACAAGGCATTATGGTGGTATGTCAGTAGTCGATGGGAACACCCACATCTTCTCTCACATACAACAGTCACTCAGGAACATTACAGACCCAGGTGATGTTGGCAACATGCTGGTGGATGGATTCAGTGCTAACATTACACCCTCTCACTCACTACAGAGCCACAATCCATGCAGGAACATTGCGGTGTCCCTGCGGTCACACCTACACAGTACTAACCTGCACTCTATATGTCCTGGGACACTGGCCCCATGTAACCTTCCAAAGTCCCAGGCTGTGATGTTCACACACCTCTGAACGATATGTCTCCCCACTAGGCCACCATATTCAGTAACAGCCTTGTATCAGACATTGTGGCTCCTGAATGGCACACAGTAACATTTATCACACTCCACACAGGTGGCACTACAATGCACGAGTGAGACTATAGTCCTACACACCCGACTGGACTGTTCTGCACGGCTATGGGGCACATCACCAAGGACGTCATTCACAGAGACATTGTTGGGCTCCGGTCCTTTGATGCCACCTGGGTTGGACTTGTTAGGGCCAGAGCATGGCCCCTACACCTGGTGGACTCCTTTCATACAGTTACCAGGGTAGTTGATGATGGTACAGGAGTCCACGCATCCTACATTGTCCTCTCATTGCCTTTCAGCACCATTCTCCATTCTGGTATTGACGACATACACATCCACCTGCACATCATACCCTATGTCTCAGGATGTTATGCAACGTGGCTCATGGACAGGACACACACAATGAGGGTAGCATACCATAGTACCTACTGCATTTCAGTCAGATTTGGCATACCACAGTCCTCAGTCACTGGGCCCCTCATGTTCAGTATATGCTTCCCTGAGGTACAGGCTAGCACAGAGAGACTTTCCCTGCCTAGCTTTACAAACCCCTGCATACAAAGCACCATGATTGATCCACCAGCTGATACTGACTCCATCCATACTGGTGTCACTGTGACAGATACCTGATATGAATATCATGGCCTCAAGCTGCATGACACATCACCTTTGCATTACACCATTCACCCACTGACTATCACATAGGTGGTAGTCCCCTACATACATGTCACATTGTACATGTTTGTAGTACACACGTATGTTGCACCCACTCCTGTGGTTACCGTATTGCCACTGTGGCATGGATATCCTTCTACGTGGCCACACTTATCTGTACTGGGTGTGTAGCTGGTACATAGGCACCCATTGTTCCTCTGAACTCAAGACTTCTACACACATTCAAGGGTACACCACCCCATTTAGGGTGTACCTTACACAACAGCTACAGCTTTACATACCACACCATTAACACGCCATGACATTTATTGAGCTCGGACAGTTAAAGTATGCGGCTGAACTACGGACACCACGTCTGTACACATTTACATACTACATACTCAGGGGTGACCTCTGCTGAACAGACAGGGCCCATGTCCACAACAATATTAATGGATATACTCCACATATGCGACATAAGCAAAAGCCACTGTGAGCAACATGCTCATGGATATGTGCACACATGCAACAATGAGTGGGATATGCTTGAGGGTTACATTCCCAAACCAGACACTCACCATGCTTTGGAACATGAGTCCTATGTACATCACGCAGGGACACTCAGTAGCACTGTTCATGTGATACCTCCCTTGGTGGTTGGGAGACACATGTACGCCAGGGATCACTGCAGTGGCTGTACTGTGCAGAGGTGCAGGTAACACATGGCTCTGCTGTTCACAGGACACTACCCTAGAGAGGTGCTACTGGTGTGAACACTGTAGTTTTGCTTACACATAGACTTGCCAGACTGCATAGTACCCCACTATGAACCTGTGAAGCTATTACATGTCCTTTGTGCATGGTTACTTGGTAGCCCTTCCATTAGATTAGCTATCATGCTATTGCAATGTCCCGTGCCTACAAGCCATATGTATCCTGTTATTGTACATGCCAATAGACGATACCTATGGTATGCATGATATGCCTGTTATGCTGTGTAGAATATCTGACATATCTACCTACAATACTATACATTACACATATTTCACATAGTATCACATAATGCAAAGCATACTTGCACAACGGGACAACCTTAGACATGTCATTGTCGTTATATGCCCATACACATGCCTACTGTGACAGTATATCAACATATACTATCCCCTGCTATGGCACGTACTTGTTGGACATACCCTACCACTGATGGCGGGTTGTATGGAATTGTTCTGTTTAAAGCCCTCATGTAGCATCCCTTGTGGTGTCTGTGATGTGTACCTTGTGGCCCACTGCTGGACGCACAGTTTCTACATGCGTTAGTATGCTCAGCAAGACACCACTACATAAATACCTTTTCCCACTTTATGCATTGTGGACACTTTTAATTAATGCAAACCAGGCTATACATACAGTAAATAATTAATAAAAAACATGCTATACATAAACTTACATACCGAGTGTTCTACACACCTTGTTATCGTTACGGACTTCTGTCTCTGTCTCTCTCACACTGCTTAAACAGGTATTTTGTATGAGCATACGGTTTGAATGTCTGGCAAGTCATCCTTATATACGTCGATACTTGTAACATGTGGTTTCCTCCCGCCAATTGGTGTTCCTGAGTGACTAATTACTTGCATATCAGCTGTGCAGCTTCTCCATTCGCCAATTACATGGCAACAGTGGGGTATAATTGAATTCTCCACTTGGGTGTTGCCCATTTGCCCTACCTTCAGGGAGACGGCCTGTATTGTGTTTTGTTATGTGTAATTGCAACTGCTATGCATAGAGACAATTATACTTTGGATTCATTTCCCCCATGGATTGTGTGTGACAGCTAGAGTATGTGGTTCAACATGTGGGTGTTCCTGTCATCCCAACGTCTGATAACGGACTATTGCAAACAAAACCTGTAACATCGCCGTTTGTTCCATTATATAAAGGCTGCAGTTTTGCATGGCGCCTTTAATTGTGTCCATCACAAGGTATGTTGACAGTTCTGCAGATGTAATTGACTAATTGGATGTTTGTGCTGTTATTACAGTCTGTATTGCTATAGTTTCTATTTTGGGGGGGTGTCGGTGGGTGTACGTAGCATATACAGGTTTGTGGGGCTTGCATTTCTACATATTCCACATATATGTGTGTGGGCTCCGTCCCTAATTAAAGAGCTATCAGTTAGTAGACTTATGTTACGGGATTGTACATTGGGCCGTTGTTAATTGGTTTCTATATAGTATGCAGGTGAGGTTGATAGTTCCATACCTCCAGAATTGCAGCGATATGTAAAGGGATATGTCTAACTGACAGCTATCCCGTGTATTTCTGTCCCAGATATTTGCAGTCATTGCGGTTGTGTTGGTAACAGAACTTCTTTGCCATGGGTTGCCACCTTTTCATATGGCCATTGTTGGACACTTGCGGGATGCACAGCGGTGTTTACAGGCCAACACATAGCCACGGTCAATAAACAGGTTAGCACATACTTTTATCCTCAATACATACCTATTGTGGGACTTTAGCTACTTATCATATTGCATGCAACATTTACGTTTCTTACATACAGGCATAATTATTTAATGCAACTATTACATTATATATGGGACATATTAATGTCCTACAATCCCGGACATTTGCCCTTTGTAATGTTTTATGTCAGGACACACCTGCCCAGGGAGGGGCAGTCCCTCCTAATGTGGGACAGGTGGTAACCGTATGCCTACGGCTAGCTATACCCACACCTACCTTAATGATCTACCTCCGAGTTGGCACTAACAGACACACACATTACAGTCACACGGAGACGCACACGGCACCCTCAACACACACATACACAGACTACGGCACTCACAAACACAGTTGAACACAGTACCTACGTGGACCGCAACACCGGCAGCGGTAACTAAATGTCCCTTCATATCATCATACTATTACTCGCAGTTGTACTGTTCCAGTACTGTGTTCTTTCAGTCTTTCAGCCTCGTGCTTACGCATGTTGGTATGTTACACATTCCATAGTTGGCGGTATCCTATTTATTTGTACCTCCAAGGTGTTATGAATGTTGTTGACATATCTATATATATTTGCAGATATCGCTGAATCCATATATGTCAACATATATCACTCTATCACCCTTTCTATCTGTATTTTATATATATATATATATATATATATATATATATATATATATATATATATAGTATACTACGGCTGTTACTCCATACTGCACTCACATGGGTAACTCAGTTAGTTTACATATTGATGAGTCCAGTTAATGGTATGTCCATGTGATGTTTACTGGATGTGCTCCGGCATTGGCTATGTATATCACAGTGAGCCACACACGATACTGTGCTACACCTTCTAGCCCCATGGGGTGATGAATACTTGTCATGGGTACACCCCATGCCTTGACACAACATCCATGATTATATTATGTGGAGCCCCTCATTAACCCAGTGTGCAGAACAGTGCTTACACACATGTGCTCCCACAATTGCCTCTGCTCCACTAAGCGACAGTTAGTTACTTGATGTTGTGGTGACAGCGGGCACTGTTTGCCCCATTTGGTGTATGGCCTCTGACAATCGGCCGTGTACCTACCGATGTACCTGGGAACCTATACACACAGCACCACCATATGCTGATAGGCGCGTGTACTGTTCAGTTGTTGATATTCCGTTTTCCAATAGCTGTTGTGTGTACAATGTTTGAGGGCTGCCTATGTAGGATTCACACAGTGGGCCACCTATACATTACAATTTACAGGTAGTCGTGTTTGTGTACCATCCATTTTATTGTGTGTGCAGGTGGAGTGGTGTGTCAGTCCGTAGGGGCCTACACTGTCAGAGTATGTGCTATATGTTCCCTCTTTGCCAAGGCATAGGCATATTGGGCATGCCTCCGTCTGCCTACTGGGGCTGGCACAGTGTGTTCATGGTCTGAATCCCTCTGTGCCTGTGATTGCCTTGGCAATTGCGGTGGGCTATGAGGGCCTTCACCATTTTGTCCCTGCTGCAGCTGTTTCCGCAGGATCATATTATGTAGCATGGCACATACTATGTCAATGTGGGCACATGTGCCTGGAGAGTACTGCAAGGCTCACCAGATGTGTCCAAGCACCGGAACCGTGATTTCAGCATCCCGAACACACGCTCTATGATGATTCTGGTTTGTGCGTGTGCCTCATTATGGCGTTCTTGCATGGGTGTGTGTGCATTTCTGATGGGAGTCATCATCCACAGCTCCAGTGCATAGCCAGCATCCCCCACAAGGTGGCCATGTGGGATGTCCCCCCTGACAAATACCTGATACAGCTGTGAGGCATGCCAGATATGGAGTCATGGTAGCTTCCAGGGCTGCCAGCACACACATCCATGACAATGCCCTGGGCATTGCACGCAACCTGGCAGTTGATGGAGTGGAATCCCTTGCGGTTTATGTAGCACCTACCATGCTCACCGGGTGGTGACTTAATTTGTATGTGCGTGCAGTCTATCGCACCCAGTACCTCCGGGTAGTGTGCCACATGGTGGAAGTGATGCATATTGCTGGCCAACTCCTCCTGAGTTCGGGGGAAGTATATATGCTCATTGGCATGTGGTAACATGGCATCCAGGAACTGGTGTAGTACCCTGGATGCTGATGCCTGTGAGATCCCCATTATATCTCCAGTTGGCCTTTCAAATGTACCTGTGGCTAGTATTCGCAAGCTTACACATACCTTCGTGTCCACTGGGATGGGTTCCCCTCTGTTGTTTCTGGTTCTCAGGCGTGGCAGGCACAGCTCCACTATTTGCTGTAAGATGTCCCTGTCCACCCTGTAGCACTCTACTATCTCCAGATCATGTAGCCCCTGGTAGGTTACCCTTGGTCTGAACACTCTTCTCCTCCTACAGGGTCTGCGGTGGTTGTCGGCATCATCCTCCACAGCACCGTCAGTCTCTAACACATGCTGATGAATCACAGCTATGGCAGCTCCCAACATGTACATTTTAAAAGTTCCCCGTGTGTTTACACTTATGGTGCAGTGTTTGGGAATACACAGGTGTGTGTAGTGTGCTTTCACACTTTATACTATTGTGCTGTGAACACCGATGATGTCATAGGGTGTGTATGTACGATCGTAGCTACAGGGTATCTTATGTGTTTTACTACCGGAACTACTATTGTGGTGCCTTTGGTGTAGAATTACATATGGCTGCCGTGGATTACCTCTTGACCTTCCCTTTACATTTCTGCACGTTCCACCTACCATTTTCTGGCATGCATCCGGCAGCCTGCTTTCATTTGTACTTTCCTAGACCCGGCGTATCTTGCGTAATGTGTGCTATGGCTGGTCTACTGTCGGTTTGCTTTGCTCTGCTATGACAGATCTCCTATCTTTGCAATCCAATGCCTCCCCTCCTTTCATTGCATTCCAATGCCTCCCCTATCCTGTTTTGCAGGTGTCTGCGAGCAGACTTGTCAGCTGCCGTTGATTGGCCGCCGTGAGTTGATTGGTGTTGATTGCTCATTAGTACTCCAATTACCCTACTTCGGCATTTCCTTCTTTTCTTCCCCTGACCTTCCTGTTTGTGCTATTGTTCGTGGCGCGTGCTTCCACTTACTGGGTTTCGGGAATGTTTTCATCCCCGTACACATGCGCTTTTGGGCACCATGTGTGCTCTCAGCTAAACGATTCTATACCTTCCTCCCCACCCCTGTCCTGCAGCTTTGCTTAGCAATGGCCAGGCCAGATTTGCATTGCTCCAATGTGCTTACTGATACGGTGGCACACCCCTCTGCTGATGTCATGTATCTCCTCTGAGCCACTCCTCGGTGTTATAGCGCTGCACCGTATGGTACAACCTTCATCCGGCGGGACATTTGCGATTCAGTATTATCTGCCTCATTTGCATGGCATTGACTACTAATTCATAGTTACCGCACCAAACACTGTCGCAGGCTCTTAGCAATCCTTGCACCTTGATTGTGGTGTTCCATGCCTACCATTGTGTATTATGGTGTAAATCTGATTTGTATTACATTGCGATTTTATGACATTTTTATATAATTTCTTTATGTTCCAGTTTGCGCACACATGCCCTACGGTTGTACTGTGCATTACTGTGGACATGACATTAAATGTTGTTTTTTAGGTGTTGTGCATCTTTTCTTATGCCATTGGCTGTGTATTTCGCCATTGGCATATGTTAACTTTGTAATACATGAGTCTGGTCCACTTCCATAGCTCCGATGTTCTGTTTGGGAAAATGTAAACCGTGATTTTTGGTTTACATTTCCGTGGGCTTACGCTACACCTGCACCACTTCATGAATCACTATCTGCCTTCATTTGCATGGTGCGACACTGCACATGGGGTGATTAGCATACCTATGCTGAGGGCTGCGCAGTTCTGGCGTATGCCGGTAGTGCACATGGTATTGGATCATACCTGTATTGCTCAACAGCCATATTTGGCATTATTCTGCCTACGCTACGCCTGTGCCTGGTGCAAGCTTCATGAATCCCGGGATTGGAAAGTTCTGTATGGCACTTTGACAATGCAGGGGATGTGTGACAGTTCCTGCTTTGTATCTACATGGCTGCTTTCTGTGTCCGCGGGCAATGAAAGCACTTGAAAAGTGTCATACAGCATTTTGACAATGCTTTAAATGTAGTAGTTATGCTAAAAGTGAACATTTTAAGATCAATATTTACAAATATTTTGTGTATTTAAGCTGCAATCAGTAGGGTCTTATATTACAGAATAGGAATAGCTGCTGAATGTTTTCGAGATGGAAGATTTTTTTTAAAAAGCTATTACTATGTCCTGGAAAACCTTAAACATTTCTTAATGGAAAAAAAATGAAATGAAATAATCAAGCCTGGAAATTTATTATGTTTATTTTTATTGAATTGTTTATTTATTATTCTACCTAATTCATATCAGTAAAATGTCTTTAGTCAAGAAGACATTATTTTCATTCAAAAACATACATTCAGGTTTGAAGATATAAGATTCAATCTGATGTTCTTCCGTTTTATTAAAATCTAACTTTTAAGTTTTACTAAAATGTTTTTCAAAATTATGTAATGTATCATCATTTTATGAATCATCCTTATAAAAGCTTGGAATTTTAAGACTTGGTGTGATAGCTTTCTTTGTATTTTTAAATTTCTTAGTAACTTTTAAAAACCATGAGGTAGTGAAGAATAGAAGTCTAATTACATTTTCTATACGGATAATCTGTTTTTATAATCAAATATTTGCTGGCCATTTTTTAATTAAAAAAAGTAATCATCCAGACATGCAGAAGCTCCTTTTTGCTGTCATTGTTAACACTATTGTGATTATTCTGCATTTCAGTATTTAATTTGTGTTTACCACAATATTTAAATTTTACATTTATCACATAAAAATATTCTGCCATATACATAGCATTATAATATATGCCTAATTTACATCTGATGTATATAATTTAAAATATATTTTCCCACTTTAGTCCCTTGACCTGGACCCCAATATACATTTGATAATGTGTATGCTATATTTAGAAATTCATTATTTTCACAGGCAGCATATTTTATCATGGCAGTTGCTCAGTAATTTCATTAAGACTGAACTTTGTTTTCATAGTATTGTAATACCTCTACATTTTATTGAAGACATGGAAAAAAATAATATCACCATATGCAAAAATATGTTATTGATATTGTATTTTGATACATGGGGAATTCTGAAAGAATATTACTGGTGTTTGTGGATATTTATGCGCATAAAGAATCCCCCTCTTTCTTTGTCATTACTAAGACTGTTTCTGTTTAATGATAAAAATTCTGAGGATGTCTCTAAAGTCTGAAGTATAGGAAACCCATCTCAGCAAATTTATAAGACAGATTCTTAAGAGTAAACTCCAACACAGACTAACATGTGATTGGTATGAATGAATAAAAAAAAAGAAAAGAGATGAATATGAACTATAAGTGTAAATAAGTTGAATATGTCAACATGTAAAATGTAAACTGGAACAGCATTAAAATACTCTCCATAGTCTAACTAGAAAAAAAAAATCTTATTAAATTGCTTCCCTGTGACTAGCACAATTAAATAATAATGATATACCTATAACTCTAATTATACCCTAGCATTAACTTTACAAATAATTTATTCAAAGATGAACACAGTAATCATATGTAGAAAATAAGAAAAAATTAACAATATAGCACACCTCTTATGATGAAAATATATTAGACTTTGAAAAGAAACAGAAGTTACATTAATATGAAGAAAAATGATAAACAAAGAAATATAGGAAATAAAGTAAAGAGAAGGAACAACTTCATTAGACATGTAAATGGTAAACATTGAAAAATAAAAATAAATTAAACTTCCAATATTCTCCTCTTTCTTAATTGATACTCAAATTAAAAAGAACAAATATAATATGTGTGTTAATCACAGAAAAGAAGTATTGAACACTTTATAGTTCAGTGGATACACTAGAAGAATGTTATAATATGAACAGGGAAGTTTAGTACTGTGGAACATACCATCTTAACATTAATTGATTCTTCTAAGAATTAACTAGAAAATCTCCATGTGTAGCATCAAATGAAATGCATATGTCATGTTTATAGATCTATAGTAATCCAAATATTCCATATAATTAATATGTTTTGAATATTTTTTTAATGAAAACTAGACTTAGGCAAACATTTTTGATATTAATGATTTATGCCCAATGATAAAGCAGACAAAAAAAGAAAAAGAAAATGAAAGGAAAGGGAAAGTTTATACTTACCTTATTCTCTACTATCAGTACACCTGTTATTTAAATAAAAGTGCAGCATCATAACATGATCTGGTCCTTTTAATCTCAGTCTTCTTTTTACATAAGGTTTTAAAAGAATATGATAACAATATATTAATTGTTTTCAAAATATTCCCTTACTATAGGTTAATCTAAAGAAATGCATTCGATAAATACAATGAAATGTATACTTCTAAGATAAATACTAAAACAACTCCATCTATGGATGCCATATTAAAAACACACCCCAGGATTTAATAAAATCTGAATAGGCACAGTGTAGAGCCTACATGGACTGTTACCATGTTCATGCACATGGCTGCACCCCGGCAGCATGCCATGTATATTAATGATGGCATGTTGCTGAGGGAGAGCCATGAACACATGTATTGAATCAGTGTAAGGAGAGGTGTAGTGGTTACCATGTCCACAGATGAGTAAGAGACTCTGCGGACTGACTGTTAGTGTTATGCTAATTTTTTTAAATAAAAAAGCATGTTTGCATGACGTGGCACGGAGCGCAGCAATGCCAAGTGGTGCCCAGTCAATATCTAGACAGCTATAAATAGAAACTAGATGTATTTAATTATTTATTTAAATGTATGTTTAAGTGTATCTGAGTGTGTTTGCATTTTGCAGTGTGGCATGGTGTAGCTCGTTGCTCAGCACTGGTTATAAGTAGCTCAGTGTTACATGTAAAGGTACAGCTGATGTCTGAATATCCATGTAGCTTAATGAGTAGTAGGTCCAGGGTTTGAATACATGGAAGGCAAATAAGTGGTTATTCTTAAAATACACATTTTGGAGATTAATTTAAAATATAGCTCAGCTGCACTCTGCAAAGCTTTGCTGAGACCTGCTATACCTGATAACCACTGCATAAATATGATAACATCTGCCAATGTTTATGCCCTGCTTGACACTGCTTAGCTGGTTTGTGCTCTGATAAGCTCTGATAAGACTATGGTTCTGTGAGTTTTCACACTTTAAAGCTCAGCTGCTCTGGTTTGCACTGTGCTGCGTGACACAGCGCTTTTTTGAATGTTGCCCAATGATGTGTAAGGATGGAAAAACAGCTTATATTTAGCCTAATTGGTGGGAATACAGCAGAATCTGTTGGAGTTCTGTTTCTGAAGGGTACTATAGCTAGTGTTGGTGAAGGTGCACACTTTCAGGCGCAGCACTGGGGCATTCTGGAGTCCATGGTCATGGTTGGACTCGTAGTAAAAAAAAACATGCTGCAAGGAGGTTTCCAGGACTCAGAGTGTAAGACAAAGGCCTGGGAACAGCTGGACAGAGAACTCCCCAATGTTACTGGTATCTTCCACACAAGTGAGCAGTGCCATCACCACCATGATGACCTGAAATGAAGAAAGGGGGATCTCCTGAACACCTGGCTCCAAGAAGCTCGGGCAGGGAATACCCCAAAAGTATGTAAGTAATTTTACCTCTGTTTCACCAGTATCTTCTCTGAATGTCTGCAAAACTGGTATGCATAATGATGTATTTTTCTCCCAACAGCTGAAGAGGAGAAGGCTCACATTGTCAAGTTGCATGCCAGGCACCTGGCCATGTTGCACTGTGGGTGTGGTGAGTACAGATGTATTATGCTAAGTGCAGTGACATAAGCAAGAAAGGGTAAAGCATTAACTGCATTAAAGTATATACAATAAATTCTGTAGTGCATGAAATGTGGAATTAAGAGCTGTTTTAAAAGAAATGAATAATGGCAACTGGCATGCAATAAAAACATGAAAGAATATGTGTAACTGCATTAAAGTATATACAATAAAGTATGTAGTGTATTAAATGTGGAATTAGAGCTGTTTTAAAAGGAATGGATAATGCCAGCTGTTGTGGAATAAAAACATGAAACAATACCAGTAACTGCATTAAAGTATATACAATAAAGTCTGTAGTGCAATAAAAGTGGAATTAGAGCTGCATTGCAAGACATAAATAATGCCAACTATTCTGCAATAAAACAAGAATCAATACCAATAACACAAAGAAAAATGGTGTACAGCAGGATTGTCTTATGGTAAACATTACAGTACAGCTGTATGCATCTAGGCTGTAAGGTAAGGTGCTGCAGTCAAGTATAACACTGTAATAGCTGTAAAATGCAAATGTAATGTCTGCCAATTGTATTGTCTAACAACTATAGTACAATTCAAGACTGTCTCTAGACCAGTATTGTTCGCATAATACTCTGTCATCCACTAATATCAGGTAAGCAAGGTGTATGTGTGAGGTACTCCACTCCATGATCTTATATTGTTTGTTGACTTCACAGATATTTCAACTCACTAACAATAAAGTGTGTACTCCAGCACTGTTATACTAATATATTGTATACCTACTATCTATGTTATTCTTGTATTTCATGCATGTGTGTTCTGCTGTCACTGCAGTCTAGTATAACACTGTAGTAGTACTGCCAGGTCATATTTTGGTTTCAGGTAAGCTCTAGACAGATATCAGTCAGTCAATAATCAGCAGTGACTCAGTAGCTCAATGTGTTAAATCCTCTGTGCATAGTACATTTTGTCACACACAGACGAGGGTTCTAAAACATTGTTAGGTAGCACTAAATATTACAGTAGCAGTCATGTAATGCTCACAAATTCTCTCTCCACAGGAACTACAGGTAAATGGGTGAGGTAGCCCATATTATGAGTAGATAATTCTGTGTTTAGATTTCCCAGAGTGATAAAATCATGAGCAGGAATGTGTAAACTCAGCAATGTGCAGTCAGAAATAATATGTGCAAGCCTAGTATGGATGTATGCTTGGAGTGTCTGTTAAAAGTTGCAGTCACAGTCACTGCTATTGGGGTTCTATTCCATGCCTGCCAACCTCATAGCAAGAGGTTTTCCGGTTTGATTCTTGGCTGGGGTGCCTTCTGTGCAGAGTCTGCTGTTTAGTGTCTGTACTGAACACATACATGTCTCTCAATTGTCACAATTTCACGCTATGTAATTAATAGTGTGTAATCCTCCTGTTTCAGGAATACCATGGCAATGAGTACCTAGATTGCAAAGTGTCACCATTTCAGCCCAGAGAGCACCTTCACAGTTATATAGTTCCACCTGATGTGCAAGTGTTCTGTGTAGGTGTGTAGCCACAGTTGTTACCGTTTGGCCCACATTGACCCATGCATATAGCTTTAGAGGAATGTATGTGCTACACCAGCTACAGGGGATTTGTACTCACTGTAAACATAAAGAAAATACAGACCCATACAGTAGATAGTAGTACTGTTGTCAAGAGTGTAAGCTGCACTGCTATTAATGTACTGATTTTGTCTCTCTCCCCACCCCTTATCTTCATTTATTTATTACTGTTATTCATTAGTTATGGTTTACTATTAACATATATTGTTAAATTAACAGTTTATTGGGGCACGTGTTATAATTATGTATTATACTGGACACATATTAACATATCTTGTTATATGACCTATTTTGTTGGCCTTATGCTGTAACTGTTACTGGGATGCTGTTACACTGACTGTTATGTTATTTGTTGTTATGTTTCATATAATTTGCATTATGTAATTGCATTGTTTCCAGTGTTCTCTCATGGTGTTACTACTAACAATATTTCCTTAACAAGTAACCTATACTTATTGCTATACTTCCATTATCACATCACGTCAGGGTAGGCTGGTTCCTGATGATCCACCTACTTTGCCTTAACTGGCCGTGGCATGGGATCCTAGCACATCTGGGACCCATGCCAGTGGTCCCCCCTTCACTGCTCCTGCACCACCTGCAGGTGTTGGGTGGAACCGCCTCAGGGTACAGGGCCTGGACTCCCCCTGGGAGCAGTGGCAGTGGGGTTGCAGTCACCCAGGATCAACTGCCAGTCATGGTGTCCAGGATTGTTCATTGGAGCTATGAAAACTGCCTCCGCCAGATTGGGAGCATGCTGGCTGACCTGGCAAGGAAGGCTTGCCCTGGCACCCCAGCCTCCAGCACAGTCACCCTCTGGGCAGTGAAGAAGCAGTGTCGACTGACACATGGGTGAGGACATGAGTCATGCTGCTGCCATCTGCAGGCACATATGACTTAGTTCCACAATACCCTCCCCATCCAAGGTGTTTACCCCCTCATGTGTCACACAACACATCTGTCTGCTCTCTTGTCTGCCTTGTCTGTCTGCAAGCACATCCTTTTCTACCCAACTTACCTCCCCACATGTACCTGTGTCCCTTCCCTAACATTCCAATCTCAGCTTAAGAAAAATTGGCGCCTGTCCCAAAATAATTTCTCCAAATACAAAGCTCTTCATGTCGCACATGTGTCCACTGGACACCACTAATCTGATCTAATTGGCTTGACAACACAGTTATATTGTCCTCACCCCCTCTCTCTTGGATTTGAGAGTCCAAATTCATTTACAAACTCTGTCAAAATGCACAGCTGTTGTTGTACAAAATACAGATAGCTATGAGTCTTCCCTACACCCGTCCTGCACATCCCTAACTGCCTTTCATTTTGTTTTTCCCCATGCCTATCCCCATTTCACCACTTTTCTATCACTCCCTTTTTCTTTCCTTTATTTTTTTTAGCACAGGTTTGCAATAAGCTAAGCAAAGTGGGGCAGTGTGATGCACTGCGCCTCTTTACTTAGCTAAGCTTAAAGGAGCTTTAAAGATTAAATGTGTTTATTACATTGTCATACAGGGTGGCCACATTGGTGCAGCGATTAGCATTGCCGCCTCATAGCAAGAGGTTTTCCGGTTTGATTCTTGGCTGGGGTGCCTTCTGCGCAGAGTCTGCATGTCTTCCCTGTGGTCGTTTCCACTGGCTGATCCAGTTTCCTTCCACATCCCAAAGGCATACAGTAGGTGGATTGGACACACTAAATTGGCCCTAGGTGTGAGTGTGTGCATGTGTGTGCTTTCTGTGGAAGATTGGGCATTGGGCTGGCAACTTGACACTGTAAAACTCCACTGCAAATCATTCTGCAGACCGCTGTTCTGCTGTGGTGATGCCTAACAGGGAAAAGCTGAAAGAAGAAGAAGAAGAGTTACATTGTCCGACACATGTACAAAATGAACACCTCTACCAAGCTTTGAACCTAGACCCCTCTCACCTCCTGCCCTATGTATTAGCCCACCACTCCAAAAAGATCTGATGTAAAAGAGGTGTTTCCAGCAAAACATACTGATTGCCACTTACAGTCATTAGGCATAACTGAAATAAAAACTAATGGAAAAAATGGGAGTGTACCTTGGACTCTGGTGCAATAATATACCAGTAGACAGCCAAAGACATAATAATGGATGTAAGTGAGGCATGTGATAGCAGGTAAATGTGCCCTTTTATCAGCAACTTGTCGAAAGACACCTGCTAAGTCAGCAATGACAAAGTACATGTAGAACTGGGACCCTGGTGCAGAAATACAACCATGTAAAGACATGCACATCCTGATGGATGTAGAAATGTTTCACACAGCCTGTATATGTGCACATATATCTTGCAAATACACTTACTTTTGCAGTGATTCAGTGGCACAGTCTGTTAAATGCCTTGCATGCAGTACATTTTGTCACACACAGTCCTGGTTTCAAATCAAGTTTTGTCGAGCAGCTCAATTACATTATTGTGAATACAGCAAGTAATGACTGAGTCATGCAATCCTAATCCACACAGGTTACTGATAGTTAATGAACTGCTACCCACTTTTGCAAGTCAGAGGCCTGCAGATAGGGACACACTACACATATTTGCATAGCTTAACTATATGTAGCCTACTACTCTGTTATTGGCAGTGTTGCATAACAGATGTACCTTAATCACATGCCTCAGCTGGACTGTATGGGATACCCTTAGCCTGGCTCTGATGTAATGACAGCGCTGCCTCAGCTGCCACAGTTACACATACAGCTTGCTGACTGCAAAATTGTCCACAGTTCCCCTATGTGTGCTAGGCTGCAGCCTGTAGCATACACAGCTGTATGTAAAGGTGGCTGCTACAGACCTACCATACTTCCCAACCCCCTAGAACAAGGGATCAGGATACAGTCAGATGTAATGGGGGGGCTAAGGCCAACAGATAGGGACATGTGTAAAGGTTTATTTCTACAAAGATAGTAGACTGATAAGTTAACAGCTATTGCATTAGCATGCATATTATTATTGGTATGATGTCTGAAACTTGTGTGTCTCTTTCCTTACTGACCTCAATCCACAATGTTTGCCAGTGAACTGCCAGATGACCACTAGGTCATGGGATACTGACAACACATATGAGGTGAAACTGTGGACATACTCCATAAATCTATACAGTTGACAGTTATGTTACCTATGCTGTGTGATGCTGTACTCTCCACACCTCAGTGATGTATATCTTAACAACTAAGAAAGGGGCCCAGGTCAACATGAAGGCCTTATACTGTATATTGCATTCTGGTGGCATGTCATTGGACATTGATAGTGCAATTTAGCTGTTTTGGTTGCAATTAGCAATTCTCAGCCGCAGATTAGTGTAGAGGAAATTACCTGCTTATGAGCAGTACCTTAAAAAGGCAAGCATTTGCTTATGGGGAACAGCTCTGTATGAAGCTTCACTCACACGGAGAGCAGATTTCAAAATATATACAAGAAGCAAAGTTAAAAAAAAGGAGTTTTGTACTCCAGCAGGTATGCAATAGATTTCTCTATGTAACAGGATGTGGATGGGAGGATAGAGGTATGGGAATTAGAGATTATAAAAATAAGCCCCACATAGATACATGGTAATGATGTGTCAGTTATACTCTGCTGTACTACATCTACAGGCACGCCTCTCAACTGTCCCTGATTTATAATCACATTTCAGCTCTGTCCCTGTCAATCCCTTGAACAATGGTTGACTGTTATGGAAAAGCTAATGTATTATACAGAATAAACTCACAAAGTAATAAAAAACAACTTCCAAGTAGGTTCACCGCACAGAAAGTCCCAGCAAAATAACTTCTTTTATTGAGCGCTTTTGTCTACATGTAACAAGTGACTTCTTCAGAATAAAAAACATTTCTCAAATGCTTGTATAAAACAGTTAGAAGGAGAACACATGAGCATCCTCAATCAAAAAATACAATCAATCAACAAGCAATTAAGCAATTTTAAATAAACTATTAAAGAACTATCAACTTAAACTATACACAGTCACTAGATTGGATTAAAATGCATCAAATAAAGTAAAAACGTAACTTTAAATAGCTAGTAATACTAATAACTATCATTTAGTCCCGGTGCTACCTGAACATTTAGTTTTATTTGCCAGCAAAGCTCCTTGAATTCAAGAACATCAACCCCAGGTCCTCCACATACGTCCTTTTTCAAGCCTTCCAGAACCACAAACTTAATGCAGTGGGTGGGGAAATTATCCAAATGCCTACATAAACCATTGTTGCTATTCTTATTTTTCATGTCTCTGACATGCTCATAAATTCTCTCTTTTATTTTTCTCTGAGTTTTACCTACATAAAAACTATTATGGTGAAGACAAATAGCAGCATAAACAACCCCAGCAGAGTTGCAAGTATAATATGCATTAGGTCTAATAAAAGTATGGTTAATTTTAATTCTTTCAGTGCACAACATATAAGAGCACTGCCAACAAAACCCACAGTATCCAGTACCATTTTGTTTCTAATAGAAAAGGTTCTTTGACTCCATTCTAGCATGTTCTTAATTGAGAAGCAGGTAGTAATGTGCTGCTTTTGTCTTGGTTTTCACAGGTGACTGGGCGGGTTGGAGTCTGTCCCCCTCACAACCAATGTCAATGTCTCATTGGACTCTGATGATGGTGGTGGCCATAGTGGGGCACAGGTGGGGTTGTTGGGGGCTGAATCTGTCCCAGAGTTTTACATCCCTCTTCTCTCCCCATTATCACTGCACACAGTCAGTATGCCTACACATGCCCAGTCCCCAGAGGCCACAGATATTTCACAGTCAGAGGGTGGCAACATTGGACAGGACAGTGTGTCAACTATGGCATCAGTGAGTGCAGACACTGGCCATAGCCAGAGAGCTGGTGAGATCCCACACAGGCTGATTGACAGGGGCAATCATGGGAGGAATGCTCTCCATCCATAACCTATCACAGGTGTCACATTACAGGTCACTTAGTAGATGTTTCGGGCTGTCATGGAGGTACAGGTACATCCTGAACGCAACACCAGATGGAGGCTTAGGGTTATGTGCAGCACAGTCTGAGATCCATGACTGCTTCCACCACACTGGGGACACCCTGGAATGGTTCATTGATGTAGTAGACAGATGGTGGGCTGAGACAGTGTCTATCTTGGAGTGCACATTGTCAGTGCTAGAACATCTGGTTGGAGATGGGCATCAGACACGTGGATGTAGGGCAGCAACACCATCTGCTGAGAGTCCACATGGCCATGCACAGCAATGCTCCCATAGTGGCAGTACCTTCAGCGCTACAGAGGGAAGTGTGCTGTCCACACCATGACATGGCAGGTCATGTGCATGTGGTCCTGGGTGGTCCCATGGGGGACATAGCCCCAGCATTTTGTAGTCTCCATCAGGTAGTAGCACCACATCTGATCTTGGGCATGGTGGTGCCAGTGCTACTTCTGGTATAGCCACTTCCCATGTTCATGGCCAGAAATGGTGAACTGTCCACTCAACCATGTATGGTCTGGAACCGTGACTTCAGCGGCCTAAACACATGCTCTATGACATTCCTAGTTTGGGCGTGTGCCTCATTATGGCATTCTTTGGGTGGGTGTGCATTTCTGATGGGTGTCATCATCCACGGTTCCAGTGTGTAGCTAGCATCCTCCAGTAAATAATGGCCACGTGGGATGCCCCCCTCCAGCAAACATCTTGTACAGTTGTGATGCATGCCAGATATGGGAGTCATGATAACTGTCAGCACTGCCAGCACACATATTCATGATAATACCCTGGGCATTGCACACAACCTAGCAGTTGATGGAGTGATACTCTTTGCGGTTGATGTAAATTCTACCCTCAGGGTAATGTGCTACATGATAGAAGTGTTGCATACTGCTGGCCCTTGCCTCAGGGGTGAGGGAAAAATAAATGTGTTCACTGGCATGTGGTAGCATGGCATCCTAGAACTGGTGGAGTACCCTGGATGCTGATGCCTGTGAGACCCCCCATCATGTCCCCAGTTGGTCTTTGGAAAGTATCTGTAGCTAGTATCCTAAGAGCTACACATACCTTTGTGTCCACTGGGATGGGATCCCCTCTGTTAGCTCTGGGTCTGAGCTGGGGTCGGCAGAGCTCAGTGAGTTCTTGTAGTATGTCCCTGTCCACCCTGTAGCGCTCTACAGTCTCCTGCTCATGTAGATCCTGAAAAGTTACCCTGGGCCTGATCACTCTTCTCCTTCTCAGTCTAGTCCTGTAGTCAGCAGAAGCAGTAGCAGCATTGACCTCAACATCTAGCACATACACATGTAGCAGACCTACAGCAGCTCCTAGTGTTCCTTTAGTAAAATTCCCAAGTCTGTAGTCCAGTGGTGCAGAGTATGGGAGTGAAATCAGATTATAGGGTGTATGCAACCTTTATAGTGCTCTGCTATAGGTGCATCATGGGTGATTGTCTACATATGATGCATTCCATCGGCCAAGTGCATCATTAAGGACTGTTAATGGTCCTAGTTTAAGTGAAACAGGGGTCATCAGTAATTAAGATAATATTGCCTTTCTCAGCCAATTTTTTTTTTGGACAGCCTTCCTTGCTTAGCACTGCGGTGAGCTGTACAAACACTTGTCGTGAAGGTAAGCAGTGATTAGCACTCAGTGTATATGCCGCATGAAAGGTCATGTTCAGCATGGTGGCACACCACGCAAACATAATTAGACATGATGAAAGATGTGCCCTGAAGGTAAGCTTAGCAGATACTGTACACACCACCCAGCTCAGCAGAGTGTTGTGTCATGCAAACAGGTGCTGGTGAGCTCCAGTGAGCTTACAAGTCCTCAGACACACCCCCTTTAATGTCTGCTACCTCTTCTGTGGACACCAACACGGTTCTGTGCCTACACGAATGGGATCTGTGGACACGAATACCCATTTGTGCTATTCTGAACCCCAGCTCATTTGCATAGTGATCTGTGTACACAACCTGGGAACAACACTGTTCTAGGCACTGCCTCCTTAGCAAAAGAACCATTCCACCATTGTAGATACTCCACGCAGGGTCCTATAGAACATTACTGTCACATAACTCTAGTTTTTACCCTATTTTTTTTTTTTTATAAAGACATATTTGCACACTGCAGCACACCATCCAAACATACCACAATTATTTAAAGAAATAATAATTATTTTAAATTATTTTTCACACAGTTTTGGACACATGGTGGATAGTTTTGCACATACCTGTGTCTGCTATGCTATTTCTGCCTATCTACCTGCCCTTTTATGGCCTTTGTTGTTTTTTTACTTCCTATACATGGAATTTTTCTGTGCACACTATGGACACCAACACAGGGCCTGCAAGACTGCCTATCTGCTTCCTGGATCACTCTACCTCCATCATTCGCATGCAAATTCACCTGCTTATCAGGTGATTTGCATGCCATGGATACTTCCATGTAGGTGTGCTCATGAGTGCTACTCAACTCTGTTTACTGGATCGCAAACCTGCTTACTTCCATGTAAGCAGTATGCCACTATGCCTACATTGAGAAACAGTTTGTGTAGACTTTATTAAATTCCTACCACAGTTGAATGATTAGAATATATATAAATATTAGCACATAATTTGTACTTTTCTTTGTATCATTTTTCCAAGTCTTTGGGGTTTCTAATATCATGATGGGAATGGGCCTCATTCCTAAGTCAGGGTACAATTAAAGATCATGAAATTAGCATTGTTTCAATTATTGACGCTAAGTAAATGTGCTCTTCTCATCACTCACAGTCTGCCCAGAATCAACTCCTTCTATAATTCATACAACACTACATGTATTGGTAGCATATCTAAGTATGTCTGTAAAGTCTTTTTTTATTAGGCCTGTTGATCTTACTACTATTTGAACTGTACAGCTGTCTTTCTTCCACATTGCTTTCATTTCTGCCTGCAAATCCTGGAATCTTATGACTTTGTGTCTCTCTGTATGTTAGACACTGTAATTTCTGGGTGTAGCAATTTCAATGATCAATGTTAGTTTTGTCTTTTTTTTTGTGGACTACTATATCTGTTTTTCTCTATTTCTGTTATTTTTTTCTGCTTTTCCTGTGTAATATAAAGAATAAAATGTAAGGTAAGAGATGGAGTATATAACAGAGATTGAGATACGATACTAAAGTAACATTATTCACACATGTATTTTATATGTCTGTTGATATAGCTCTAAATTCTATTAAACAGTTAGTTCCAAATCTAAATTAAGGGTGGTGTTCATAGTCATTGGACATAGGCATAAACAACTTAGGCATAAAATAAATGTGTACATGCCAAGCCTAAGTGCAGCCTTGGTGCAATTCAGAGAGGCCAGGTACGCTTAGGTGTTGCCAATTTCAACTGACTTATGCAACTAAACTGTTAACGAGATGAAAAGAGAACAGTCTCATAACTTCTTATGCCAATGAGCCATCTTCCCACCTGTTTGCTATTCATAGTCTTTTCTTATGTGCATGGGCACCATGTACAGAGTTATAACTTTTATCTACTCTG
This sequence comes from Protopterus annectens, assembly GCF_019279795.1. Lineage (NCBI taxonomy): Eukaryota > Metazoa > Chordata > Ceratodontiformes > Protopteridae > Protopterus > Protopterus annectens. The sequence continues at coordinate 1,211,820,457 of NC_056732.1, read as the reverse complement.
CAACTGGTGAAGATGGTTGCTTTAGTTGCCGGTTTAGCTGTTTCTCCATTTGAGGTATTGGTATTGGCCGCACCAAAACTGCAGGTGACCAGCAACACTCATTAACTAAGAAGGTCCAGATACAGACAAAGACTAACTGATTATAACTTTGCTTATCAATAAATTAGCATTGACAGGGATATTTTAAGGATTTTATTGAGTTTGTATAGCTTAAAAATGGAAATTACTATTGTATTACTTAATGGGATTAGCTTAAAGGCCTACAGTGAAATATTTATGTCATATGTTTAGCAGTAATACTGATTCTGCAGGAAAGTTGATTTGTTAAGAATTGTCCGGAAGGATTTGAGTTCATAACTGGCAGAAATATGTGTGTTTAAGGAAGCATTGGTACAGTATTCCACCTTTAGAGGATATGTTCAATTCCACTGGAAAGGAAGTCTATTACATTTCTTACGGTATGGTCTACTGTCTCTGAACATTTTCGCAGATATATACAAAATAATTTATTTTCTGTTAATATATTGCACAGCAGATTAATTCCTATTGTCATAGACATCAGTTCTTGGGTTATCAGATATACTAACAATCATCATTTATACAGTGCTGATGGTGAAGTGGCAACACCATTAGTAGTGCTGGCAGGATTTATTGCACTACTGTAAAAATTAAACCCCTGTATGTAGTAGGCCATCAATAATTTTTTACATTGTGGTATACAGATTCCCCTGCCTATATTGTTTTTAACCTTTTCACTTAATTTAAACAGTGACTTTAGTCATGTCAAAGAGATGGTGCTAAGTTGCACCCTGACTTATAATATGCAAAATCTGTCATATATAATGCCCAGTAGGAATGGTGTGAATAATTGTGCCTGTGGTGATGAGGAAGTACTAGCATGTGAGCTTGATGCTGACTTGCTGCAGTGACATAACCTATCAGATACATGTGATCCTACAGACAGTGATCTCACAGTTCTGCCTGACTAAAACCTAGATTGAGAGGTTATGATACATGAAGATGAAAGCTGATGAGGCCTGCTTGTCTTCTTGTGAGTTACATCCCCCTGCCAAATTTTACTTTCCTGAGAATCATATGGTGAGCGGCCTACTCTGCCTCCATGTGTCTAGACAGTGCCCTGGTCTAATCCCTATATACGATTCTTTCCAACTTAAATCTGACTAGTGTGCATAAGGTGGTGGAGATGGCTGTTATGTGTGTGTCACCCTACTACACATAAATGTGATCTTGGCATTATCCATGCTCAGTACCATTCCTATATACATGTACATTCTGCAGTACTCAGACCATCTCTAGCTGGCTCTCTGTGGCAGTTTACTGCTTCAAAACAATGTACTGGCACATCTGTTGCCGGGCAGCCAAAGCTTTCCATGTGTCTGGTGCCATATGTGACATGTGTCTTTGTCTGTCACCCCTCTGCAGAGGTTGCACAATGTACACTGCTATCTCTGAGATGGTACAATCTTCCTGTAAGTGTGTAATTCAGCAAATACTAGTGTTGAGATACATGGGGTCTCACCCTGTACCACCTATAATCCAAGGTCCTCATGCACTTGAATCTATGAGCCTTTGTCACTGCTTGCAGAATTATGCACCAGCTGTGGGGTGTTTGATCCTTCCAGTACACTTACCAAGTGTGAGTTGCTGTCTTCAACCTGTGCAATAAATATGACAGTTATGACATCCATCATCTACAACCATTCTGATGTCAACATCTCCCTACTGTGCTGGCACATTGGGATTGCTGAATTTTTACTGCTGACCCTGTTAAGTAGTAATGTATCTGTAAGAAGGTGATGAGCATACTTAACATCCAAACTGTGGTCACTTTCCCTCATGACAGAAATGGAGAGGGCACCTTTTAATAAACAATATCACATGTTATACGTATACAGCTATCCTCCACAGTATTCTGGAGTATGTGACATTTCCATCACAGGTAAACTGATCTTCATGACAGGTTAAGTGCAGCTGATGTTCAGGTTGATAAATGTTGGTGTCCATGGCCTCCTCTGATTATGCCTGTGGCATACTTGGTGTCATAATCATTTCTCTCTGTATGAACAGAAGGTAATCCTCATCAGTTGCTAAAGGGATCAGTGTATGAGGTCCCCAGCAGTACTGCAACTGTGTTCTGCCTGGCCTGTGTTCTGGCACATACCACCATGCCATTGACCCTTTTTCTTCATTGTGTCAACTGCATTTAATCCAAAGCTACTTGGTTCCACCCCTGGGCACATTCAACTTGTTTTGCCCCACCCTATGTCAAGAATGTGTTTGACATAAGCCTTCAGAGCCTCAATAAGGATGTGTCTCTCTTCAGGGTTGAAGTTGCCCCTCCTCTGTCTGAATCCCTGCTGCTACATCATGTCACTTCAAAAACACATATTTATCCCCCTACTGAAAACAGCTATTCACATGAAAACTATTCATTAGTCCAGCAACACAACAATTAAAACATCATCCAAACTGAATGCAGGACTACAGATTGCCAGTCTTGACTCCTAAGTTCAGTGCCAAAGCATAGTAGCAGTAACATAATGAAAGAAGACAAGACTTTCATTTGAGTCCTGAGATTGGGGTTCAATACAAACACATACCAGTAGTAATATAATAAATGAAGATAAGATTTTTAATCATGGCACCTGAGTTAAGTGCAGTGATATACTAGGAAATAAAATCAATCAATAAGTCAGTAAAGTAAACTTCCACATTTCAATTAATTGCAGATTAGTGTTTATTCTAATAGAACAAGGCATGACAAAAAGCTGTAAAGCATCTGTCATTTATACTTTGATCATATATATATATATATATATATATATATATATATATATATATATATATATATATATATATATATATATATCATAGTCTGAACTACACACTATCAAAATCTCCCCTAATTGTTTTCTTACAAATTAGTGATGATAACTCTTCCACATTCATGTATATAGTTGTAAAAAATGATATCTAACACGTTCTCACTTCCGTCATTCACATCAAGATACAGAAACTGCAGATCTACTGTATCTTACCCTGAAATATTAATTTTCCCAATAATATCCATATCTGAATGCAGTTTGCCTAATTTCCCATTAATTGTCAATTGAAAAGTATTTGTTACTTTGTAATTAGCTATTTCACATTTTCCCAAATTACATGATGACAAGTTTAGCTAAGTGCTGTAATAAATGGTGGCTGTAGGATTATTGGCATGAATTGGAGCCCATGAAAATGAAGCTCATTTGAGCTGATATCTATGACTTGTATAATTACACATTGGTAAATCTCATCTCATCGGATTAAACTGCATCTAGGTTATCATTACTGAGTTGTGCTTCATAGAACTGATCACAGAAACACTCACCTGCTTCTAACATGTATTAACCAAGTGTGCTATAGTTATGGGAAATATATCTGGTGTGTTTACAGTTAAGTTGAATTGTACAGTACTGTACCCTAATCCAACTGCATCCATCAAACCATACCAGGCCACTTACTACCAGTCACTAACACCAAACTGCATAATAAATAAAATTTAAAACGGTGTTAATTAAATGTTCTACCAACATTGAATATTGTTGTATCATAAAATATTATAAGCGGCCCAAGTTGTAAGGCCTTGCTATCACACTGTCTCACCTTAACACCATAATTACATTCTGGCAATCTTTGAGGTACATTCTTGTAAATAAGTAAGTATTGAAAGACATGCCAAATTGTTGGACTGCTCATAGCTTTCCCTTGCTATAGCAAAATAAACTATAGCTCTGAAAAAACAAATGTGGATGCCCATGTGACTGCTTCAGTGCAGTTAGTAAACTTACCTTGACACTTGCTATCTTTTCCATAGTTTCTACTCCTATATGGCTGCATGGACTGGCCATGTTCACGTCACATCCTCATATCCTCTATCCTCAACTTAAATACTTCAGTTTTCTACAAGCATTTCTCAGGATAGTAGCAGCTGTGAAGACCGAGGTTCAAGTCCCATCTAAGAAGGAGATAATGATTCTTCAGTACATGTTGTAGAGTCATATCTGCAGAAGCTGAAATAGTCAGCAGATACTACAGAGTGGAAGAAGGTGGACATCTGGCAGGAAATGGGGTACTACCTGTAATGTCTAACAGGATCCACCTCCCTAGGAAGCAGTGCCTTCACAGGTATGATGACCTACAGAAGTAGAGAGGAGACCAGCTGGCATGGTGTGAATTTCAGGTTCAGGAGATAATGCCTGAGTTCTATACTAAGTATTTTGCCTTTTATCTTTATTTTATTAAGTTACTAAATATGTAAGTATAGCCACATCATTACATATGTGCATGTATAAGTACTTTAAGTAAATGTGGCATATGTATATATAACACATGCACACACACATTATTGTACATACATACATACATATGTGTGCGTGTGTGTGTGTGTGTGTGTGTGTGTGTGTGTGTGTGTGTGTGTGTGTGTGTGTGTGTGTGTGTGTGTGTGTGTAAATGTGTCAGTTACAACTTATTTTCTCTTAGTTCAGTGTTCAGAAAAAAGCTCAAATCTAAGAAAGACCTTCAAAGAGCCTGCCACCCTATAAAGTTGGATAAAGTATTCTATTCCTAACAATCATCCATAGGAGTCTTAAAAACGACCAGTGATTCTGCATTCCTAATACCATAGGATAACAAATTCCAGCATAATCCAGCACAATTATGAAAACACCTAAGATATTTTGTGGTTGTCCATGTATTGTTTTCAACAAACAGTTTACTATTCCTGTCTAATATTCATGCCTCAAGGCATTAATCCCAATATAAGGTCCATACTCTTCATCATACATACATTTATATAAAGTAATCAAATCACCTTTTAGAAGCCTATATGAAACAGAAAACAGAGACAGACTCACCGATCTATTTTTATAGCTCTATGCTTTAAATCCTTTGATCTGTTTAGTATAATATTCTGTTCAATCTTGCATCTTTTAAATTAGAAAAACAACAAATTGAAGCACCACATCCTATCAAAGGTCTCACTATGGCCTTAAGCAAGGATATAAGTACTCTGTGACCACAACTTTTTATTACACGTAAAATATTTTTAATTTTACCATAACATTTTTCTAACAATATTTCTTACATGCTGTTCAAATGAAAATAACTCATCAGTTCTCATACTTTGGCCTCTTATTTCTTCTACTTTTTTGCAATATTAAATTATCCATAGCATAAGGATATTCCTTATTGTTTAACCCAAAATTAATAATTGTTGTTTTTTCACGTTAACTTTCATACAAATTGATTTTGACCACAACACCAAGCTATTTATATAAGATTGTAAGATCCCATGATCATTCATTTATATTATAACAGTACCTGTTTTTGTATCATCCTTATACTTTACCAGATTGTAGAAACCCAGACACGTCATATCACTCCACATCCCTTCTGGCTAAAATTATGGAAAAGTGTATCCATAAACAACTCTTACACTACCTTATTCAATATAATCTTCTGTCCAACTCCCAGTATGGATTTAGACTACAGCACAGTACCATATCAGCTCTCCTCTCCTTTTCTAATGTTATAAATTCCAACTGTAACAACAACAAACTATCTTCTGCCCTGTTTCTTGATCTTTCCAAGGCCTTCAACATGGTTAACCACCAGTTACACTTACATACCCTAAATAAAATATCCCTAAACAACTATGCCATACAATGGTTTCAATCTTATCTTAGTGGAAGACAGCAGGCTATCCTTTGGCAGGGTAAACTCTCCACCCTTCTCCCTGTTACCCTTGGTGTCCCTCAAGGCACCATATTAGGTCCCCTTCTTTTCTCCCTCTTTATCAATGACTCCACACTGTAATCCCAGATGCGACCTGTATACAATAGGCTGATGACTCCACCCTGATTTGCTTAGCCCTCTACCCCTACAGATCTCCTTAGTTTAACCCAGAAAACCTTTAATTCAATGGAAAACTGGATCTCTAATCAACAGCTGATATTAAACCCTAATAAAACAAAGCTATTGCTCTTCTCCCTTACTCACAAATCCTCTCAACCTTCATTTACTATAACATCTAACAATGAAACCATAATCTCACCAGATATGTATACCAAACTCCTGGGTGTTATAATAAACAACAACCTCAAATATGATATGCACGTCGACCAAACTATTAAAACCGTTAATAAAAAACTTGGCTCCCTATACAAAAACAAACCTTTTCTCACCCCTCTAGCTAGGACTGTCATTGCCCATACCCATCTGCTTTCAACTCTACTCTGTGCCTTGCCAATACACACAAACTTGAACAAAACTTATCTCAGCAAACTCTCTCGCTGTTACAATCAAATTGTCAGGTTTGCCACAGGAACTCCTTACGGGACACACCATTGTCAAAAACTAAACCTCTTAGGATGGCCAGAACTCCCCAGGCTAATTCAATATAATCAACTTACTGTAACATTCAAGGTTATTAACGATCCAGAAAAAATTCCCACCCTTAAAAACATTATCCATCCATACAAAAACGCTAGGTCACTTCGTTCCACTACAAAACTTTTGGTTTAATCTAAAGCTAATAACCTATCTGGAGAATCTTTGTTTGCAAATTCAGTAGGCAAAACCTGGAATTTGCTCCCATCTCACCTTACTGTGAACCCCTCCCTTAATCAGTTAAAAAAAAATCTAACTCAGTATTTTAAAACTCACTGGTTATGTCTTTGCTCTAACCCTGACTAAAGCCTCATCTACGTCCATATCCCTGCAATTTTTATTCACAGCGACTTACCTCTTACACTAAAAGGTTTGAAAAGAGAAACTGTAATATCTTTGCATATACTCTGTATCTAGCTGCACCTAAAGGTTTGATAAGAGAAACTGTAACATATTTGTATATAATTCTGAACATAAAGTGTATTCTTCATAGGCTTGAAATGTGAGACTGTAACTTGTATGTTAATACATTATGTTTGTGCATATACTGTAACTTGCTTGTCTTTATCTGTTTGTAAGTTTGGAGCTTTTCTCCCCAGGCCTCCGCTGAAAATGGAGGTGTATCCAGTCGGACTATCCCAGTCAACAAATGTAAAATAAAAATAAATAAATAAAATAAATAAAATAGCAAACAATGCTGTGGCTAAAACTGACTACTTTGGAACTCAAGTGTTTATCATTTAGAGTTAAAAAATTACTTCATTTTTTTTTGCCCTGCAGTGCTTACCTTGAAGTCAATTACTCACCCATTTAATCAAATAATAATTAAATTGTTTATATGAGTTCCATCCAAACTCTCAAGAGATCAAGGTCTTGAATTATTGGCTGCAGTGTTTGAAAATTAACTTTTTAACCCTGCTGATGTTTAGGTGTGCAAGATCATGATACAGGTTGGATCAGAGAGTTTGCCCTTTCCACACTATTATATCATCTCAGAGATGTTATACCTAATGAGCAGGATGTATGGAGGGAGGTGCACGGACCCCTAAAAAAGATTTTGTTTTTCTTCAAAACTGTTTGATTTGAAATTTTGAATATTTAAATTTTTGAGATTCAAATGTGTGTTTTTTTGTCTATGTCATAGAGTTTGAACTTAGTATATAGATTGAATGCTTGACTTATACATATATATATATATATATATATATATATATATATATATATATATATCTGTGTGTGTGTGTGTGTGTGTGTGTGTGTGTGTGTGTGTGTGTGTGTGAGTGTGTGTGTATGTATGTATATATATATATATATATATATATATATATATATATATATATATATATATATATATATATATATTCATCCACAGATGTATGTATCTATGTCTCTATCAATCTAAAATTATATTATAAATGGTCAACACACAAACAACTGAAAATAATGAGAGACAACACAAATGAGTGACAAACAGAATGATATAATGACAAACACTGATAAGATCTGTTCAACTATCAGTATACTCTAAAAGCCATTTAAGGCATAGTCTGAATGGTGGTGCTGTTAGGGAAATGTTTTTTAGCAGTGTAATTTTTAGGGTTGGGGCAGGGTTAGGGCAGAGTTATCATACAAGTAAGTTGGATAACAAAATAAACCAGAACTTATGTGAAAGAAAATGATACAAGCAGAAGACTACTTGAGACAAGAAAATCAAAAATTATAAATAAAAATATTATACTTAAGCTATACCTCACAAACTAATCAATCACAAAAGCCTGCAAGTTGTTCATAGATAGAACATGCCCTAAAGGATTGTACTTTTATTAAATGCAGATTTCACTGAGTTCTTTTGCCTGGGTTCTGGCGTGTACATCCTGAGACAAATACTCACAAGCTACAACACTGAAAGCAGAAGGACGCAGCACAACTAGATCGTAGAGTGGTGTTGCCAAAAGATAGGTACTCTGTGGGAATCCACACAGTATGAAAAAGGGTGAAATGGAGATGTTCCCTAGCGTAAATAAGTGGGCTGCTTCCTGACAGTGGAAACAGCCGCACTAGACAAGCGATCAGCAGGAAAAGTAGTGGAAAGGGTCCAAACTCTCACAGAAAGATAAAACAGTTTACCTGTAGCCCCGAACAAGCATTCCAAACCCCCAAACACAACCCATACAGTACATCTTGCTGTGGGAAGCTGACAGACAGAAAATGCCACAGAAGCTGCAGTCAATTGATACCCTTGTACATGCACACCATACACAAGTCACAACAACACAAGCATCCCTTCCCATACATCCCAACCGTACAGTTTCCGCAGACTACCCAGACTACTGCAGAATATGTGTGGCCCATAATGAGAACTATTGTGGCTATCTGGCAGAGTAGTGGCAAAGCGATGTGCGTAGGAGTTAGAAAATAATGACAGACATTTAGAGTTTCAGACTTCACACTACAGAATATTCATGCTAATGCACAACCTGCCATCCTTTCCACTGTACAAGTTTGCAAAGGCAGAATATGACCCAATGTGTACCACTAGTGGTATGGCATTGTCCAGACTACTTACTCCAAGGGGCTGAGAGGTATGCCTACAACAGAAAGGCACTGTCCTTCTAGAGCCACCCTACTGCAGTGGCAAGTGGACACATGTCAACCCTAGCAATTACAGACCACCTATCCAACATTGCAAAAGCAACCACAGTAGAAGGGAACACAGACACAAAGGGGAGGGAAAGTATGAATGGGACACAAAAGAGTATCAACCCACCTCCAAGTCCACAACAAGGCAGCATGCCCGTAATGTGGGGGTTGCCAAACCCATCCAATGGTTGTTGCAGCTGGGGTACGCACATATGCAGGGGCATGTAGGCAGAAAAGGGTGCTACACAGGGAGACATCCCTATGTAATCTCTGTCACTGAAACTGAGGCTGGGCCCCACACCCTGATTGGCCAGCAGTAATAGGTGGCTGTTAAAGGGGACTTGTGCTGTACATGCAGAACCAGTGGTGTATGCAAGCTGGGAGACTCCCGCTGGACTACATTCACTTGCCAATTCCACAAATGTGTGAAATGCACGTAGAGAATCCCTAGCAGGACAGGTAGTATGAACAAGGTGGTGTGTATACTGCTGCAAAGGGCAACAGTGGCAAACAGTGCTTATTCAGAAGGGTACAACACAAGGTGTTATGCAGCAACATACCCAAACTCTGATAGTGGCCCGTACCGAAGTTGTGTCTTCCTTCCGTTCCCTGCTACACTGGATGTGATGGATACTGAGAGGCCATCTACAAGTAGTGTCACCATGATGGAATCTGTAGCCCTGGTCAGCTTGGCAACAGATACAGCACAGTGCCCAGCCAACGGGGCAAACCAGTGCTGGTAGCGGAGGGATACCTCTACCATTTAGAGCATGAAGCACCCCCTAAATGGTACTGGGCATGTATTGTGTGGAGATTAAAGGCCTGTAGAGGTCATGCCATCACTGTTTGCTGGGATGATGGGGAAGAACTGCTGAAATCACTGCCACACCAGCACGGGCCAGATGCAACAACAGCCCTAGTGGCTACACTGCGAGCAGAACTGCGGCAGAGGGTGGTAACTGGCAATAAACTGTCCGGTCTTTTATTGCAGAGTGTCCTAGGCACAGCGGATGACAATGTACTACAAGAGATGCCTTGCCATGCCACCCTATATTGTAGCATCACCAGGGTATGGTAGATGTCACGGTCATCCATGTTCTCACCTCCAGCAACACTTGCAGATATCAATGTCAGCCAGTATCCACTCCATATTAGCAGCTTTATGCTCCGCAGAAAGTATGATATTGATAGAACTGATTCCTTGGTTCTACTGACTGCAGCACATAATCTGGCTGATTTGTGCAGGTCAGACATCATTCTTGGAGATGGCACCTACCCAACATGAGCTGATATTTGCCGTCAGCTGTGTACATTACATGGATGTATTGGCACCCCCACCTCAGCAAGGATTGTCCCCCTGGTGTATTGTCTCATGACACGGAAATCAGAGTCTGCATACAACAATATGTGGGAGATACTGAAGGGTATGGCTGCAGATCAGGGATGCACCTTGGATCCACGATACATTATGACTGATTTTGAGAAGGCAGAAATCCATGCCAGCTGAAAGACATACCCTAAAAGTATTCTGAAGGGGTGCCTATTCCATTTTGCAAAGATCATTCGGTGCCAGATCCAGCATCACCACCTTGTGGCCTTCTATGGTACAGACACTGCTTTTTCAATAGCCATCCACAAGCTGATTGCATTGGCATTCCTACCACTGGATGATGTTATCCCCACATTTCTGGACACTGTGGCTATCGTACCTGACTGTGCAAAGCCTATAGGTGTATTCCTGGACCATCATTACGTGCGTGGCTGACCACAGAAGTATGCATCCTGCTGCTCAGCATAGCAATGCCTGCCATCTTCCTACCCTTTGAAGTTTGGAATGTGTGTGATGTCTCTGACATGGACTTCCCACGGACTAATAACCAGGTGGAGGCATGGCATTGTCAGCTGAAGGTGTTACTTGGAAGTGCTACAGTGCAGTTTTCCGACCTTCTGTCTTTTCTGCAACAGGAACAGAACCTGATGGATACCTGAAGGGAGTCACTTTTGAGAGGGATGCCTGTGACACTGTGTAGGAAGGCTATTGTTGTAAGGGAGCATTGCCTAAAGCACATTTTGCAACATAAGTGTGACTACATTAATGTGCAGGATTTCCTATGTGCTGTGGCACATTTCTACAAGTTGTGATTATATTTGGGTTTAGTACACCCCAAGCACTACACACATCACTTTACATGTTGTGTTAATAAAGGCTTTGCGCACAGCATACGGTACCACTTTCATGCCCACTTGGCATTCTGTGATGGCCACATGTTCGACTGACAGTCGCACATGTTGGCTTCTGAGGGGGGTGCAGAGTGTATCACTGTGGGGGTTTGTGTCTGCCACTTATGGTTAGAGTGCAGGGGGTTCTTCTATTCCCACAGGGAATTGTCCACAGGCATTTGTCAGTGCAGTTAAACTGCCAACCTGCCATGTGTCCACCTCCAGCTGTCTCACAGGGGGGTATCGTGCCACCTAGGCACCTGAACCCCTTTTGCCTTCTATACTGAAAACAATTCCCTTTAATATTCACACATTTAAGGATCAAACTGCCCTTAAAGATCATATGATCATACAAACATACTTTAATGAGTAGAAAGGAAAATATATTGCACGCTAGCAGTAGGAAGTAGAACTGCTGTGTCACACACAATACCACCAATCTGCCACAAAATCAGCTAAACTACAAAGTTGTTACAAACCCAGTGTTCCATCAGTTCACACAGAAGAAAATAAATGCAAAGTTCAAAGAATCGTGGCCCGCTCACACCATTCACATACTATTAATATTAATTATGATGTTAATATTACAATATTATTATTTATATAATTTAAAGGAGGTATTGAAGAACAAGCAAAAAAAAAACAGTCCCCAAGATTCAGGAAACTCCATGCAAGAATAAGACTATTTTTGCACGGAGTGGTTCTTGTCCGTTTTGAACAGCAGCATGCCTTGAATATTCATGAAGGCACGCTGCTGTTTAAACTACACGGACATGAGCCATGAACGAGTGCAGGGGGTGTGTCCAAGTAGTGCACAGACACTAAGCATGCCCCCTGCACTCAGAAAGTGCTGTACGGCACTTTCTAAAATGCAAAGCAGAGGGTGTGTAACAGGCTCTGTGACACATCCCCTGCATTGCTAAAGTGCTGCATGACACTTTTGTAACCTGCTAAAGCAGGAAGGGATAAATCCCCCAAAAGTGAAAAAGCACAAGTACAGCCCCACAAACAGAGAAAGTTGATAGAGGACAGGTCATGCATCAGCATGAAACACATAAGGGTAGAAGTCTGAAAGCAAATATATGGCAATATTCCCTCACAGCAGTGCATGTCAAAGGCACAAATAATGGGGGGAATAAATACTACATTAGGGACACGGCTGAAAAGTTGCCCTCACACAATTAGAAAGTTGATAGATAACTGGATATGTATTAGCAGGAGTCCCTGAAAGATAGAAGCCTGAAAGCCAAATCAATGCCAGTATTTCACAATTGCAGTCCCAAGTTGTCAGAACACCACAATGCACACTCATATAACCTAATAATATAATAATAATATGTACATTTTTTTCACTAGCCTAAGGAATGTTTACGTGTAGCTAAGTGGGCATGCACATTATGGCCGTCCACTTAACATAGCTTAAACATCCCATTGGAGCTAAATGCAAACAGACAGGTAACATTTCCAAGTTGAGGTAGTGTAGTGCAGGCATTCACAGTTTGAGTAAAATAAACTGGTAAACCAAATGAAAAACACAATCCAGGCTGGAAACAACCACACAGGAAACAGGATGAACCAGATTTTAATGTCAGTTTTAGTGCTTTCATCTGTATGTAGCACAAGACATCTTTAGAAACATTATACTAATACAAAAAATCCATTAAGTACCATACTTTCCCCTCCCCTAAAAAACACATGTACTGCCAGAACCAATGAAATGCACACCCCAATTAAAATACCTTACAAATTCTTTACAATTAAAGACTTGGTACCAAGGATTAAAAATGAACATTCTTAAAGACACATGGTCTTTGAAAAACACACATTTGGTATATACAAGAGCTTCATACTATATTGGAATGAGGCTTAAAAATGCTGGCAGTAGATATAGTTTCATTGAGTCCAAGTGGAAAACAAGTTTTAAACCTAACTTGCCACCTTAACTTTTTATATTCAATGGTATTAGCCCAAGGACAACCTCTTACATTTTTATTAATCACCTCAAGACTCAAAAAATCCAGATTCCTGACCAGAGTTTTCAACCACATGCTTAGAAAGTGCATTGTTGGGATTGCCTCTCTTAATAGCATTGATGTGCTCATATAAACAATCTTTAAACCTTATCTGGGTCTTTCCTATATAGAACCCATTGGATTGCTTACAGAGAGCCAGGCAGACAATCCTAACAGTATTACAGGTGCAGAAAAAAAAATAATTGGATGTAAATACCATTAACAGTTGTCTTGTCACCTTCTATGAATTATTTACATAGGCCACAAAAAACACATTTATGGGTACCAGTTCTCCCATTGATCTTGTTTGTAACACCACCCTCTCCATTTTCTAAGACTTCCTTAATATTCCACTACCCCTAATCAACTTTTGCATTTCATGAAAACATGAAAAAACATTCCAGTACTTTTTCAAAATTTCATAAATATGATCACTATCAGGGGAATAGGTGGTGACAAAAGTTAGTTTATAACCAAAATTGTCTCCATCATCAGGTCTGTTATTTAGGCCAAAAGTGTCATGTTCACCATTTAATAGAGGGGGGGGGGGGACTTTTTTTCTTTTCTCATCCACCTCATGTCTTATGTTTTGTACCAGTTCCTGGGGGTAAACTCTAGCCAAAAATATATTGGTCAAAAATTCACATTCATGGAAGTAGGTTTCTTTTTCAGAAACCATCCTTTTCAATCGTACAAATTGCCCCTTTACAATGCCACATTTTTGATGTCCCGGGTGGCAACTGTCATGATGTAGGAGGCAATTTGAAAAGGTGGGTTTCCTATAAATGCTGCTGACCAACCTTTTGTTTGATGTGTCTTTGGTGATTTTGACATCTAAGTATGAGATGTCTTGTTCACTCCATTGGGAGGTAAAAACAAGAAAATCTTTTCTCTGATTAATATAGTCAAAAAAGACCTTCAGTTCATCTAAACTTTCTTTCCAAACAATAAAGATGCCATCCAAAAAACGCAAATAGAGGGCCCATTGTGGGGCCTCTCCATATAGGGTTCTATATAGGAAAGACCAAGAGAAGGTTTAAAGATTGTATATATGAGCACATCAATGCTATTAAGAAAAGGAACCCCAAACTATGCACTTTCTAAGCATGTGATTGAAAACCCTGGTCATGAATTTGGATTTTTGTATCTTGAGGTGATTAATAAAATTGTAAGAGGTGGTCCTTGGGCTGATAACATTGAATATAAAGAGTTAAGGTGGCAAGTTAGGTTTAATGCTTGTTTTCCACCTGGACTCAATGAAACTATATATATTGCCAGCATTTTGAAGCTTCGTTCTTATATAGTATGACGTTCTTGTATATACCAAATCTGTGTTTTTCAAAGAACATATGTCTTTAAGAATGTGTGATTTTAATGTTTGGTACAAAGTCTTTAATTGTAAAGAATTTGTAAGGTATTTTAATTGGAGTGTGCATTTCATTGGTTTTGGCAGTACATGTGTTTTTTATGGGAGGGGAAAGTATGGCACTTAATGGATTTTTTGTATTAGTATAATGTTTCTGAAGAAGTCTTGTGCTACATACAGATGAAAGAGCTAAAACTGTCATTAAAATCTGTTTCATCCTGTTTCTTGTGTGGTTGTTTCCAGCCTGGATTGTGTTTTTCCTTTGATTCACAGTTTGAGTCCCAAGACAGACAACTTATTTTCCTATGTGAAAGTAGTGTTAAAATTATTTTAGTAAACTTAAATTATGTAGCAACTTTTTTTGTCAACCACGGAAGTGTAGCAGTTCCAAAAGTGAGATGTCTATGTAGAAAAGATATGAACCCCAATATAAACACAAGTGCACCATACAGTATAGTCACACAAGAATATAATTTAATGAAAGCACATAGGGGGATGTCATGGAAGATAAACGTAAAATTATAATGTGTATATAAATATTATTTTGAAATGTAAAATTATAAGTATAATATGCTTAAACATGCCTTAATCACTCTGTATCCATCAGACCTTGTTCTTCCCAGCAGCAAAATAGTCAACCATGCTAAGCTTCAAACCCGGGATGCTGTCCTCTACAATCACAGCAAAGTACCACTACACCATCTGAGCTGTGCGAATCTATAATGCTTTAACAAACATATCATGCATTCTGATCATTTAACATTAGTGAAAAAAAAACAGCAGTCCCAAGTGTCAGACACATGACCCTGAACACAACACTGAGAGGAATGTAACACGAAACCATCTGTAGGAATTAATGTCGCTTTTTCAAACATATCAGGCAATACAGGCATACCACATTAGGCAGAAAGCTTTGTGGAACCACTCATGTGTTGTATATAGACATATAAACACACACATACACACACACACACACACACACACACACACACACACACACACACACACACACACATATATATATATATATATATATATATATATATATATATATATATATATATATATATATATATATATGTCTGATGAAACATATATGAAAAAAGTAGTCATAATATAGATGTACATATACAAAAATATAAAGAAAGAAAAATATATGTGTGTATATAACATGCAGTGCAGTTATCCCTCAGAAACATCCTTCTCAACCTGTTAGTGCAAGAAACCTGTACAAAGGCTGTAAAAGGGATGGGGAATGGGCCACATATATGGACATATTTCAAATATTGCTGTTACAAATGAAGACATTGCTACAGCAACAGGGTTCATTTCAGCAGACAATTGCTGAAGGATATGAGGATGGAAACTGAAGGTTATGTCATTATTTACTGACATAAATCATTGGATCATCACCATGATTTACCAGACAACTACAAATAAATTGTAGAATTGAACAAAAGTGTAGGCCAAACATCCGGACATTCTGTGAAAATCCTGGCAGTGGAGAGGAATGGTCAAAACCCCTTAGTGCAATGAATCCGGACCAAGCCTGACAAAGTGGGGGGACAAAGGCCTGAAAATAAGGACATATCCAAAATACATCAGTAGACAAGCTGAGAAAGTTGATGTAGTAACACTGTATGTCCTAACATACACTGACTGAAATATCACAATTCCAGGACTCAATTGCTTCTCATTAGTTAGTGACCTCAATCCCCACATCATCCCTTTGATATGTCAGGAATACACAACAGTTATGGGGACCAGACTAAATATATCGGCCAGACAACTGACATCCTATGAATATGTGGACATAACACAACAGTAGGGAAACTACACTGAGCTACCAAACAATGTCCAAACTACAATCAGACTGACAGAACATTACCCAAGTCCAGCTCTGGGGCTGTACACATGCATTAGCAAATATAACAGGCACTACATGGATGTACCACTAGTGGAAAACAGACACTGGTGTGAAAGTGCATACACCCAAACAATTGCACCACAGTCACAGCGACATACCAGTAAGCAAACTGAACATGACAGTATAATGACTTTGTGAGCAACATCCCGTTTGCCACTCACACATTACCCCTACATATATTGCCCCAAGACACAGTGTAGTGGGAATCTTGAGGTGTTACTGGAAATGTCATGGTCTGCATGTACAAACATATATAGGCAATAGAGAACCAGAGACTGGAGCAGCATGCACAGTCATATAGAAAGGGCCCATGACACTCACATGTACCCCCTCCCTACACAGCCCAAATAACATGTACACACTACACTACTACACAATACTGACAATCTTTTAACAATGGCCAGGCATACAAACACCTCTCAAATGTACAGTTTACCACAGAATGTATAGGCACAGGATTCATATCTATGGCCACTTCCTTGTTACATGTCTGGGGGTCTATGACATCACTGGGACCGTAGCAGGAATTAATGCAATAAATAATGACACTACATACCTCTGAACCTCTTAGTGCATGACATCTGGATAAAACCTGACATAATTGGGGGACAGAGGCCCAAACACAGGGGTATATTCGACATATAACAGTGATAAATGTAGACAGTTGCTGGTGATATCAGCTTTGTTGTAACATATCTTTTCTGAGGGTTTTGAAGTCAGTAACACCAATGGATGTTAGCATTTACTGACTGCATTCCCCAGAGTATCCTACTGATTAGCCAAGGACAACAACTGTCTGGGGAACAGGCCAAACATATGAGCCATGTGTCTGGACAGTGTCTAAGCCTCTGGACAGTGTAGAGGTATGACCACAGTGATGTAACAGAATGTAAATCCCATAACAGCTGCCATAAATGTCAACCAGCACCTTATAAAGTGCAGTATGACCAACATGACACTCCCCCACATCACCTCTGTGCAATTACCCATGTATATTCAAATATAGCATGCACTACAGGGATGGAACTGTAGTGAAAAGCAGGGAGTCGTGCAAAAATGTCCACACAAAAACATTTGCACCACAGTCACAACACACATGTACCCAAAATGAACTCCTGATTAGAACGGCTGTCTGAACAAACATATCCTGATTGCCAGTCACACACTACACCGACAAATACCGGCCCAATTCACAGTGTACTGGGAATCCTGAGGTATTACAGGACATTGCACAGTCAGCCCCTACAAACATACAGACCTGATACCACCAGCAGCTGTAGCAGCATGCAGAGTCAGATAGGTAAAGGATGTATGGCTCTCACATCTGCTACTCTCCCGACCCAGCCCAACAAACATCTACACACAACACTGCTACACATTCTTGGCAGTGTGTTCACAATGGCCAGACATACATAACTGTCATATGTACAGATTTCCACAGAATTACCAGGGTGTGGAACCTTAATCTTGGCCACCACTGCATGTCATGGCCAGGAGTCTGCCAGGTCATTGGCATGATAACTGGAGTGCAGTTGGTAATTAATGATATACCATACCCCTGTACTTCATAGTGCAGGACATCTGAACAACACATGATGTACTTCTGGGACAGGGGGCTGGAAAGAGGGACATATCACACAGTAGCTGATGTTACACATGTTGTTGTAACATAACATCCCTGAAGGATATGATGTTTGGAACACCAATGGATGTCAACAGTTACTGACTACAATCCTCACATTTCCTACCAACCCCACAAAAGAACAGACATTGTTTGAGGAATAGAGAAAGCATAACAGGCAAACATCTGGCCTGTATGTGGACAGCATGTCAGTTGAGAGGTACGTCAGAGGCATATCACTGTCAGATGTCGTCACCCATTAAATGCATCTCCATATGAACCCTGTCAATCTAGCAACCCTCCATGTGTATAACAGCAGTAATGACATACAAGCTGTACCCAATTCTGGAGCTTCGGCCTCCATGTTGCTGGGCTGTCTCCACATGTCCTGTCCTGTGAGGTATTTCCACCTGTCTGTGAAGCTGTAGCCCCCACACTTCCATAATGTCCCCCGCACAGGCAAGGAAAATGGCCAAGGCCCACATGAAGGGCATCCTATATGTTGGAACTAGCAGCAGTGTCCAAGGTCACACCACAATACTATGTGGGCACCTACACAGACTTATGGCCCCAGCAATACCCGACAGGGCAACATCAACCCCTCAAGGTAGGCTAAATGCCTGTGGTGGACAGCAGCAATACACAACTACCATCATAGGTGGAAAGAATCTCAGAATGAGCCAAGAAGGAACAGGTGCCTCATTGGTAGCCATCTCACCTTGTTCTGCACAAGCAAATAAGGTCACAGGTGATGTACCCTAAGGCTGTCTTTGAGTGCAAATGGGAGACATCCACCAAGGCCAATCACTAGGCCTTCCAGATGTGTGTCTGCAATTCCAGAGGCAACACACATATCTACTCTGTAGTGGTGGTCAATAGCACCACATACACATATGCTATGGATATAGGATACCAACTGCAGACAGATGAAGTGTAAACATCACCCTTCCTTTTCCCCCATAGGTACACATGTGCATGTACAGCACCTCCCCCCTCCCCTCATGATCGGGAAGTAGGTCTGTAATGCCTTCTGATACCATTCCTGGCTGCATTCAACGTGAACACAGGCATGAGTTCTCAGACCTATTCTACAGTGTAGTCAACCACAACCTGAGCACCAGTGTCTTCCCATCTGCACAGAGGACAGACAGAAAGTTGACAGAAAACAGGTTATGCAATTAGCATTAACTTTCAGAAGGCTAGACGTCTGAAACTGAAATGTATGCCATTATGTCATGACAACAGTCCTCAAGGACATGGCAGAAAACCTCAATACTCTCCATTTAATATAATAATATAATATTAATATCCAATAACAGATAAATAAAATATACAGCTCACATTCCCAAACCAAAAAAGTGTAGTGGTCTGAGTCCCAGCTTTGCATACAGGCATACATGGTTTGAGTAATACAACAGGTAATCCAAATTTACATGGGAAACCAGTGTTAAAAGTGCTATGTTCATATTAAAATATGTGGTAAGTTATTTTTGTCACCCAGGGTAGTGTAGATGGTGTAAAATGGATGTGTGAGTGCATATAACCTGTGAAAACACCCATGTATACATGTTTCTCCATACAGTATAGTTACACCACTTGCTACTGTAATGAAAGCACATACAGCCATGTCATGTAATGGAAATCATATGCACTTACTAAATTAAGTCATTAGTGTGGTATATTTTGAGAATGAACTGTGAGCAATGGGTAGCACTGCTCAGCTATGCTTAGCAGGTTTGACAACAAATTTCTGTTGTCCTCACCCCTCTCTCTGAGGTTTGAGTGTACAAATTCACCTCCAAATTCTGTAAAAATTCACAGCTGTTGCTGTATAAGAATTGTACAGCTATGGAACTTTTGTACACCTGTCCTGCACATCTGTAGCTATCTTTCATATTGTTCTTCCCTCTACATTCCCCTTTTCCATCACTTTCCTATCATCCCTTTCTCTTTTCATTTAAAGAACTATTGTGGGTGTAAGCATAAGTAAACGGTTGTAAGTGGGAGTAAGCGCAACAAAATTATTAGCCCTGCCAGGTCTTGAACCCAGGGGCTTGTACACCATAGTCAGATTAATGAACCACTACACCATTTGAGCTGTCGAGATTACTGATGTTTTTGCCAACATATGCTCATTCAACAGTAGGAAAAAGTTTCCGTACAATCAGTCAGGTTTCATATTTATACATATACACATGTATGTATGTGTGGAGATGCATATATATGGCCAGATGTATACATAATATAAATAGTGATATACATATAAGGTATATATATATATATATATATATATATATATATATATATATATATATATATATATATATATATATATGGATCACCTTTAAAATCCCGAAAGCTCAAAATCCTGAATCTCAAAATCCTGAACACAAAATCCTGAAAGCTCAAAATCCTGAAAACTCATAATCCTGAATCTCATAATACTGAAAAACATACAGGACACCAACACAGACTATATTGCAGCTACACTACACTGCACATACACTACTATCTATCCACTTACCCTAACCCAGACCCTAACCCTAAGGTCCATCACTATCGCACACTCACCTCACCTGTGCCCTAACCCTAACTCACTTAACCCGCCCCTAACCCCAAATTCTGTCACTATCACACAATCACCTCACCCGCACCTTAACCCTAACTCACTTAACCCACCCCTAACCCTAACATTCATCGCACACTCACCTCACCTGTGCCCTAACCCTAACTCACTTAACCCGCCCCTAACCCCAAATTCTGTCACTATCACCTCACCCGCACCCTAACCCTAACTCACTTAACCCGCCCCTAACCCTAACATCCATCACAATCGCACACTTACCTGACCTGCTCCCTACCCCGAATGTCCGCACAATCACACATCAGTGTTGGTGTCCTGTATGTTTTTCAGTATTATGAGATTCAGGATTATGAGTTTTCAGGATTTTGAGCTTTCAGGATTTTGTGTTCAGGATTTTGAGATTCAGGATTTTGAGCTTTCAGGATTTTAAAGGTGACCCATATATATATATATATATATATATATATATATATATATATATATATATATATATATATATATCAAGAAACTTTACATATATAGAAAAACAAACACACACACACACACACACAAACATATATATATATATATATATATATATATATATATATATATATATATATGTGTGTGTGTGTGTGTGTGTGTGTTCATAACATGTAGTGGATTCATACCTCAGAACCATACCTACCAAACCCTTACTGCAGGAAACCTGTCCCAAGGCTGTCCAAATGGGGGACAATGGGACTAAACTAGGGGCATATTCCAAATATTGCTCTTACAAATGTAGAATGTTAATAATGAAAAAAGTGTATCAAGACCTGGACAAATCCAAAAGTAATATAACATCTAAAAGTCAAAGATGTCCAATAGGGTGAAGCTGTTGAATAAAAAAGTGTACTTTAATAAAATAACAAATAAAAACAGGTTAGTGCTTTTGCCATGTTATCACTTCTTCAGTCCATAAAACATACTCATCAAGAAGGCATTTAAAAACAACTCTTAACCAATCAAAACAAGAATATTGATCATATGACATGCATTAATGATTTTAAACCTCTTCTTTTTAAAGCAGGTTTTAAAGAGATAACACTGTTGAGCCCTGGAAACATATCACCTCTAAAATCTAAAATCCATTTCAACTCCAAAAATTCAGTTTCATTAGAAACATCACCTTCCCTAATATTGACATTAAATTGCTGCAGTACTAAAAACTTAAATTTATGAGTTTCATCAAAATCTGACACATGCTTAGCTAGTGCATTATTAAGCTTTTAATTCCGTATATCATTAGTATGTTCCAATACAAGTTCTTAATGGTAAGGTTTGTCTTCCTATATAAAACATTTCACATGTTATACATTGTGCCATATAAACAAGATTACTACTGTTACAATCTGCATAAAAAAACTGAAAGTCCTTCAATAATCTAGGATGAGTGATGGAATTAGTGGACCATATAAACCTACATGCCTTACAAGACCTACAGGCACGGGTACCGTGACATTCATGTTTTATCCTAGTAGGCCTAGATTGCTTATAACATTGGCATTGTTTTAAAGTTTTGTTATTTCTAAAAACAAATTGTGGAATATCACCAATAATTTTACTTATATTTTCATCCGTCTTTAAAATTGGCCAGTTCTTCTTCATGATGTGACAAACAAAATTAATATTGTTGGAATAGGTTAAAACCATTCTATTTTATCAAATTTACTAGCTGGTCATGGGTAGGTTTGTTGTATCTCAGGCCTCCTAGAGAAGTAAGGTATAACCCTTTTCATACTAACCTCTTCTATGGCTCGCTCTATTACACCTATGCTGTAATCCCTTTCCAATAACTCAACGCATACAGTATCTAAGGCTTTACTTAAGGATGAAGCATCAATATGCAGATGCATTAATCTTAAAACCTGATTCTTAACTACATTCCTAGCAATGTGTCAGGGGTGCATGCTCGTATTATGTAAAATATTATTTTTCTTACAGGGTTTCCTGTACATACTAGTGGATAAGGCACCTAAAACATCAGTGTTAATCAATGTATCTAGGAACGCAATACATGTCAAAGAGCTATGCATTGTAAAATTAAGATAGGATGTCGTATTTTGCAAGTAATCAACAAACTGATCTAAGATATGGGAGGGCCCTTGCCAAACGAAAAAGATGTCATCTACAAAATGTCTGTAGAACTTCACATAACTGACAAATAAAATGTTAGAAAAAACAGACTGTTTCTCCCACTGTGCAAGAACTAGGTTGGCATATGAGTTCGCATACACTGTCCACATAGCCACCCCTAGTTTCTGCAAAAAAATAGTCAGTTTCAAATGAAAAAATATTATTTTCCAAAATGATCTGTAATAAGGCACAAATGAGCTCTATCTTAGAATTCAAGAATGTCGTCTCAGATATAAGAAACATCCTGACATTATCAACCCCAAAATCATTGGGAATGACTGTGAACAAAGCGTTCACATCTAGGGTTACAAGAATAACACCTTCTAGGCTATTAGATGTATTTGACCATTGAAACAAGTCCTGAAGAAATTGTTTAGAGTCCTTCAAGATACTAACAACTAAATCTAGGGGCTGCTTCAATTGCTTTTCCACATAAATTGACAGTGGTTCTGTTAACTACCCTCCTGACACAATTGGTCAAAGGGGTGGATTAACTACATCTTTATGGACCTTTGTTATGACGTATATTGAGGGTATCAAGGGATGATCCACTGCAAATGAAGTGTATAAATCATATTCTGTCTGACCAGTCATTAATAAATCATATAAGTAAAAATTAACTCTATTAATAATCCCAGTAATCTGAAATTTCTGTAGTTTCAGATATACAGCTTCATCTGTTAGCATAGCCATTGTTTTGTCATTATAATCATTTTTATCTAACAAAACAATTCCACCTCCTTTATCTGCCGGCCTAATACTGAGCTGTTGCATCATGGTCAATTCACCCAATGCTACTGTTTCATTAATTGTTAAATTATAAAATTCAGTCTCATAACTTTGGGACATATATCCAGTTCTTAAATCCTTTTCACACATGTTAATGAACGCTTCTATGGCTGGTGAGAACTTCGGTGTAAATACACTAGGCTTCCTAAACAATTAGGCATTTCATTCCCCTCTGAGAAAGTCACCCCAGTATTAATTTCCTGGAAAATGATCGTAAATCTAACAGTACGTCTGTTAAATTAGTGGCAGTAGCTGGAATAAATGAAAGTTCTTTATTAAGGACTGCAGTTTGTTCTGATGTAAGTGGGAAGGAAGACAGGTTAAAAATCAAGTTACTTCCTACTGTTTCATTGAGTCCAGTCTCTTTCATTTGGTCAGCATATCCGATCTCATGCTCTGCCTCCCTTGCCTGCTGTGAGAATGGCCTTTTCTTTTTTCTTGCCTTATTGGGTGCACTTTCTCTAAAAAAATTGAATCCATAGTTAAAACGCTGTTGTGTATTGTTACTCAAGCAGTCAGGGCCTTGCCATGTATGTGCTTTTGGTCTCAGTACTGGCTCAGCTTGAGTGCTTATTGTAAAACCATTAAAATAAACAGTTGTGGAGGAAGACAACTTCATTTTCTCTGCATTTAAAAGGCTTATTCCATGTTCCACCATCAAAATAACATGTGGGACTGCTGTAGTAGCGTCTACAGTTGATGGAGAATCTCTGCTGTTGCTTACATCTGTCCTATCATGCCCTTCTGATAGAACTGAGTCTATCTGACATGATGCATTTGCTGTGGGTGGATCAAAACCCTTGGAGTTGCTCTCACTTCTCCTCATTGGTGTAATTTCTCTGGGCCAGGAGAACACATTGCCCTTTTAAAAGTATTTTACATCTCTCTGCAATTTTTTTGTGCTTTTCACTTTGAAGTTTCCTCTCATAGAGTGATACATTGCACAACACTTCATCTAGGAGTTTAGTATACATGTCAGCCTTATAAGTATCACTAATAAATAAAAACTGCTCATTTATCTGGCTTGCTAGGGATTCTTCTTCTTGATAAAAAAAATTCATTAAGTAGGTGCATATAGCTAAAATGTAATTGTAAATTCAGTACTTGAAGCACATCAGTAGTTCAGGATAGCTGTACCCATAAGACGGCATTTTAAGTACACATAGCCCCCTGGGGAACAATCTTATGATATAAAGCTGCGTCCATGTAGAACCGTTGCCATTCTAGTCTTTTGTACTTATAAAGCTTATCCTCCAGTGTTCTAAGTGCCACCTGAAAGGAGTGCATGTTGTGTACTTCATTGATAGCGTCCACAGAAGTTTCATTATCCAAGGTAATGTCCAAAAAAGGATTAACAGTTATTTTCATCAGTGAAGTTAATTTCATTTTTGTTGGAAGACTCACAGGCATATCTAAAGGGCCATTGTCTATCAATCTAGTAGTATTGCCACTAGGATTATATCCCAACTCTATATCCAAACTTTCAGCCATAGGTCCTGTAATAACTGCCAACTCCAAAATGTAATAACAAAAAAAGTGTACCAGGACAAATCCAAACGTAATATAACATATAACAGTCAAAGATGTTCAATAGGATGCAGCTCTTGTATAAAAGTGTATTTTAATAAAATAACAAATAAAAACAGGTAAGCGCTTTTGCGATGTTATCACTTCTTCAGACCATAAAACATACTCATCAAAAAGGCATTTAAAAGCAACCCTTAACCAATCAAAATAAGAATATTGATCATATGACATTCATTAGTCATTTAAACCTCTCCTTTTTAAAGCAGGTTTTAAAGAGATAGCACTGTTGAACCCTGGAAACATATCAGCTCTAAAATCTAAGATCCATTTCAACTCCAGAAATTCAGTTTCATTAGTAACATCACCTTCCCTAATATTGATGTATAGCATGTGAAATGTTTTATATAGGGAAGACAAACTGTACCCTTAAGGAATGTATATTGGAACATACTAATGATATATGGAATGGTAATCTTAATAATGCACTAGCTGAGCATGTGTCAGATTTTGATGAAAATCATAAATTTAAGTTTTTAGTACTGCAGCAATTTAAAGTCAATATTAGGGAAGGTGATGTTACTAATGAAACAAAAAATTTGGAGTTGAAATGGATCTTAGATTCTACAGCTATGTTTCCAGGGCTCAACAGTGCTATCTCTTTAAAACCTGCTTTAAAAAGAATAGGTTTAAATCACTAATGAATGTCATATGATCAATATACTTGTTTTGATTGGTTAAGGGTTACTTTTAAATGCCTTCTTGATGAGTATGTTTTATGGTCTGAAGAAACGATAACCGCAAAAGCGCTTACCTGTTTTTATTTGTTATTTTATTAAAGTACACTTTTTTATACAACAGCTTCAGCCTATTGGACATCTTTGACTTTTAAATGTAGAATGTTGCCAGAGTGACAGGGTTTGCTTCAGCATACATTTTCTGAAGGATGTAAGTTCTGAAAATGAAATGTATGTCATCAGTTACTGTCAGAAATCTTCAAATCATCACAGTGATTTACCAGGGATATGTAAATAATGTATCTGTGGAATAGACCAGAAAAATGAGCAATTAACCTGGTTTCTTTCCAAACAATAAAGATGCCATCCAAAAAACGCAAATAGAGGGCCCATTGTGGGGCCTCTCCATATAGGGTTCTATATAGGAAAGACCAAGAGAAGGTTTAAAGATTGTATATATGAGCACATCAATGCTATTAAGAAAAGGAACCTCAAACTATGCACTTTCTAAGCATGTGATTGAAAACCCTGGTCATGAATTTGGATTTTTGTATCTTGAGGTGATTAATAAAATTGTAAGAAGTGGTCCTTGGGCTGATAACATTGAATATAAAGAGTTAAGGTGGCAAGTTAGGTTT
This sequence comes from Protopterus annectens, assembly GCF_019279795.1. NCBI lineage: Eukaryota > Metazoa > Chordata > Ceratodontiformes > Protopteridae > Protopterus > Protopterus annectens. Next base: position 1,211,793,792 of record NC_056732.1, on the reverse strand, counting down.
AATGCTTGTTTTCCACCTGGACTCAATGAAACTATATATATTGCCAGCATTTTGAAGCTTCGTTCTTATATAGTATGACGTTCTTGTATATACCAAATCTGTGTTTTTCAAAGAACATATGTCTTTAAGAATGTGTGATTTTAATGTTTGGTACAAAGTCTTTAATTGTAAAGAATTTGTAAGGTATTTTAATTGGAGTGTGCATTTCATTGGTTTTGGCAGTACATGTGTTTTTTATGGGAGGAAAGTATGGCACTTAATGGATTTTTTGTATTAGTATAATGTTTCTGAAGAAGTCTTGTGCTACATACAGATGAAAGAGCTAAAACTGTCATTAAAATCTGTTTCATCCTGTTTCTTGTGTGGTTGTTTCCAGCCTGGATTGTGTTTTTCCTTTGATTCACAGTTTGAGTCCCAAGACAGACAACTTATTTTCCTATGTGAAAGTAGTGTTAAAATTATTTTAGTAAACTTAAATTATGTAGCAACTTTTTTTGTCAACCACGGAAGTGTAGCAGTTCCAAAAGTGAGATGTCTATGTAGAAAAGATATGAACCCCAATATAAACACAAGTGCACCATACAGTATAGTCACACAAGAATATAATTTAATGAAAGCACATAGGGGGATGTCATAGAAGATAAACGTAAAATTATAATGTGTATATAAATATTATTTTGAAATGTAAAATTATAAGTATAATATGCTTAAACATGCCTTAATCACTCTGTATCCATCAGACCTTGTTCTTCCCAGCAGCAAAATAGTCAACCATGCTAAGCTTCAAACCCGGGATGCTGTCCTCTACAATCACAGCAAAGTACCACTACACCATCTGAGCTGTGAGAATCTATAATGCTTTAACAAACATATCATGCATTCTGATCATTTAACATTAATGAAAAAAAAACAGCAGTCCCAAGTGTCAGACACATGACCCTGAACACAACACTGAGAGGAATGTAACACAAAACCATCTGTAGGAATTAATGTCGCTTTTTCAAACATATCAGGCAATACAGGCATACCACATTAGGCAGAAAGCTTTGTGGAAGCACTCATGTGTTGTATATAGACATATAAACACACACATACACACACACACACACACACACACACACACAGACACACATATATATATATATATATATATATATATATATATATATATATATATATATATATGTATATATATATGTCTGATGAAACATATATGAAAAAAGTAGTCATAATATAGATGTACATATACAAAAATATAAAGATAGAAAAATATATGTGTGTATATAACATGCAGTGCAGTTATCCCTCAGAAACATCCTTCTCAACCTGTTAGTGCAAGAAACCTGTACAAAGGCTGTAAAAGGGATGGGGAATGGGCCACATATATGGACATATTTCAAATATTGCTGTTACAAATGAAGATATTGCTACAGCAACAGGGTTCATTTCAGCAGACAATTGCTGAAGGATATGAGGATGGAAACTGAAGGTTATGTCATTATTTACTGACATAAATCATTGGATCATCACCATGATTTACCAGACAACTATAAATAAATTGTAGAATTGAACAAAAGTGTAGGCCAAACATCCGGACATTCTGTGAAAATCCTGGCAGTGGAGAGGAATGGTCAAAACCCCTTAGTGCAATGAATCCGGACCAAGCCTGACAAAGTGGGGGGACAAAGGCCTGAAAATAAGGACATATCCAAAATACATCAGTAGACAAGCTGAGAAAGTTGATGTAGTAACACTGTATGTCCTAACATACACTGACTGAAATATCACAATTCCAGGACTCAATTGCTTCTCATTAGTTAGTGACCTCAATCCCCACATCATCCCTTTGATATGTCAGGAATACACAACAGTTATGGGGACCAGACTAAATATATCGGCCAGACAACTGACATCCTATGAATATGTGGACATAACACAACAGTAGGGAAACTACACTGAGCTACCAAACAATGTCCAAACTACAATCAGACTGACAGAACATTACCCAAGTCCAGCTCTGGGGCTGTACACATGCATTAGCAAATATAACAGGCACTACATGGATGTACCACTAGTGGAAAACAGACACTGGTGTGAAAGTGCATACACCCAAACAATTGCACCACAGTCACAGCGACATACCAGTAAGCAAACTGAACATGACAGTATAATGACTTTGTGAGCAACATCCCGTTTGCCACTCACACATTACCCCTACATATATTGCCCCAAGACACAGTGTAGTGGGAATCTTGAGGTGTTACTGGAAATGTCATGGTCTGCATGTACAAACATATATAGGCAATAGAGAACCAGAGACTGGAGCAGCATGCACAGTCATATAGAAAGGGCCCATGACACTCACATGTACCCCCTCCCTACACAGCCCAAATCACATGTACACACTACACTACTACACAATACTGACAATCTTTTAACAATGGCCAGGCATACAAACACCTCTCAAATGTACAGTTTACCACAGAATGTATAGGCACAGGATTCATATCTATGGCCACTTCCTTGTTACATGTCTGGGGGTCTATGACATCACTGGGATCGTAGCAGGAATTAATGCAATAAATAATGACACTACATACCTCTGAACCTCTTAGTGCATGACATCTGGATAAAACCTGACATAATTGGGGGACAGAGGCCCAAACACAGGGGTATATTTGACATATAGCAGTTATAAATGTAGACAGTTGCTGGTGATACCAGCTTTGTTGTAACATATCTTTTCTGAGGGTTTTGAAGTCAGTAACACCAATGGATGTTAGCATTTACTGACTGCATTCCCCAGAGTATCCTACTGATTAGCCAAGGACAACAACTGTCTGGGGAACAGGCCAAGCATATGAGCCATGTGTCTGGACAGTGTCTAAGCCTCTGGACAGTGTACAGGTATGACCACAGTGATGTAACAGAATGTAAATCCCATAACAGCTGCCATAAATGTCAACCAGCACCTTATAAAGTGCAGTATGACCAACATGACACTCCCCCACATCACCTCTGTGCAATTACCCATGTATATTCAAATATAACATGCACTACAGGGATGGAACTGTAGTGAAAAGCAGGGAGTCGTGCAAAAATGTCCACACAAAAACATTTGCACCACAGTCACAACACACATGTACCCAAAATGAACTCCTGATTAGAACGGCTGTCTGAACAAACATATCCTGATTGCCAGTCACACACTACACCGACAAATACCGGCCCAATTCACAGTGTACTGGGAATCCTGAGGTATTACAGGACATTGCACAGTCAGCCCCTACAAACATACAGACCTGATACCACCAGCAGCTGTAGCAGCATGCAGAGTCAGATAGGTAAAGGATGTATGGCTCTCACATCTGCTACTCTCCCGACCCAGCCCAACAAAAATCTACACACAACACTGCTACACATTCTTGGCAGTGTGTTCACAATGGCCAGACATACATAACTGTCATATGTACAGATTTCCACAGAATTACCAGGGTGTGGAACCATAATCTTGGCCACCACTGCATGTCATGGCCAGGAGTCTGCCAGGTCATTGGCATGATAACTGGAGTGCAGTTGGTAATTAATGATATACCATACCCCTGTACTTCATAGTGCAGGACATCTGAACAACACATGATGTACTTCTGGGACAGGGGGCTGGAAAGAGGGACATATCACACAGTAGCTGATGTTACACATGTTGTTGTAACATAACATCCCTGAAGGATATGATGTCTGGAACACCAATGGATGTCAACAGTTACTGACTACAATCCTCACATTTCCTACCAACCCCACAAAAAACAGACATTGTTTGAGGAATAGAGAAAGCATAACAGGCAAACATCTGGCCTGTATGTGGACAACATGTCAGTTGAGAGGTATGTCAGAGGCATATCACTGTCAGATGTCGTCACCCATTAAATGCATCTCCATATGAACCCTGTCAATCTAGCAACCCTCCATGTGTATAACAGCAGTAATGACATACAAGCTGTGCCCAATTCTGGAGCTTCGGCCTCCATGTTGCTGGGCTGTCTCCACATGTCCTGTCCTGTGAGGTATTTCCACCTGTCTGTGAAGCTGTAGCCCCCACACTTCCATAATGTCCCCCGCACAGGCAAGGAAAATGGCCAAGGCCCACATGAAGGGCATCCTATATGTTGGAACTAGCAGCAGTGTCCAAGGTCACACCACAATACTATGTGGGCACCTACACAGACTTATGGCCCCAGCAATACCCGACAGGGCAACATCAACCCCCTCAAGGTAGGCTAAATGCCTGTGGTGGACAGCAGCAATACACAACTACCATCATAGGTGGAAAGAATCTCAGAATGAGCCAAGAAGGAACAGGTGCCTCATTGGTAGCCATCTCACCTTGTTCTGCACAAGCAAATAAGGTCACAGGTGATGTACCCTAAGGCTGTCTTTGAGTGCAAATGGGAGACATCCACCAAGGCCAATCACTAGGCCTTCCAGATGTGTGTCTGCAATTCCAGAGGCAACACACATATCTACTCTGTAGTGGTGGTCAATAGCACCACATACACATATGCTATGGATATAGGATACCAACTGCAGACAGATGAAGTGTAAACATCACCCTTCCTTTTCCCCATAGGTACACATGTGCATGTACAGCACCTCCCTCCCTCATGATCGGGAAGTAGGTCTGTAATGCCTTCTGATACCATTCCTGGCTGCATTCAACGTGAACACAGGCATGAGTTCTCAGACCTATTCTAC
>NC_056732.1:1211614040-1211784040 GCF_019279795.1 Protopterus annectens | reverse complement strand
CTCAGTACTGGCTCAGCTTGAGTGCTTATTGTAGAACCATTAAAATAAACAGTTGTGGAGGAAGACAACTTCATTTTCTCTGCATTTAAAAGGCTTATTCCATGTTCCACCATCAAAATAACATGTGGGACTGCTGTAGTAGCGTCTACAGTTGATGGAGAATCTCTGCTGTTGCTTACATCTGTCCTATCATGCCCTTCTGATAGAACTGAGTCTATCTGACATGATGCATTTGCTGTGGGTGGATCAAAACCCTTGGAGTTGCTCTCACTTCTCCTCATTGGTGTAATTTCTCTGGGCCAGGAGAACACATTGCCCTTTTAAAAGTATTTTACATCTCTCTGCAATTTTTTTGTGCTTTTCACTTTGAAGTTTCCTCTCATAGAGTGATACATTGCACAACACTTCATCTAGGAGTTTAGTATACATGTCAGCCTTATAAGTATCACTAATAAATAAAAACTGCTCATTTATCTGGCTTGCTAGGGATTCTTCTTCTTGATAAAAAAAATTCATTAAGTAGGTGCATATAGCTAAAATGTAATTGTAAATTCAGTACTTGAAGCACATCAGTAGTTCAGGATAGCTGTACCCATAAGACGGCATTTTAAGTACACATAGCCCCCTGGGGAACAATCTTATGATATAAAGCTGCGTCCATGTAGAACCGTTGCCGTTCTAGTCTTTTGTACTTATAAAGCTTATCCTCCAGTGTTCTAAGTGCCACCTGAAAGGAGTGCATGTTGTGTACTTCATTGATAGCGTCCACAGAAGTTTCATTATCCAAGGTAATGTCCAAAAAAGGATTAACAGTTATTTTCATCAGTGAAGTTAATTTCATTTTTGTTGGAAGACTCACAGGCATATCTAAAGGGCCATTGTCTATCAATCTAGTAGTATTGCCACTAGGATTATATCCCAACTCTATATCCAAGCTTTCAGCCATAGGTCCTGTTATAACTGCCAACACCAAAATATAATAATGAAAAAAGAGTATCAGGACCAGGACAAATCCAAAAGTAATATAACATATAAAAGTCAAAGATGTTCAATAGGCTGAAGCTGTTGTATAAAAAAGTGTATTTTAATAAAATAACAAATAAAAACAGGTAAGCGCTTTTGCGATGTTATCACTTCTTCAGACCATAAAACATACTCATCAAAAAGGCATTTAAAAGCAACCCTTAACCAATCAAAATAAGAATATTGATCATATGACATTCATTAGTCATTTAAACCTCTCCTTTTTAAAGCAGGTTTTAAAGAGATAGCACTGTTGAACCCTGGAAACATATCAGCTCTAAAATCTAAGATCCATTTCAACTCCAGAAATTCAGTTTCATTAGTAACATCACCTTCCCTAATATTGATGTATAGCATGTGAAATGTTTTATATAGGGAAGACAAACTGTACCCTTAAGGAATGTATATTGGAACATACTAATGATATATGGAATGGTAATCTTAATAATGCACTAGCTGAGCATGTGTCAGATTTTGATGAAAATCATAAATTTAAGTTTTTAGTACTGCAGCAATTTAAAGTCAATATTAGGGAAGGTGATGTTACTAATGAAACAAAAAATTTGGAGTTGAAATGGATCTTAGATTCTACAGCTATGTTTCCAGGGCTCAACAGTGCTATCTCTTTAAAACCTGCTTTAAAAAGAATAGGTTTAAATCACTAATTAATGTCATATGATCAATATACTTGTTTTGATTGGTTAAGGGTTACTTTTAAATGCCTTCTTGATGAGTATGTTTTATGGTCTGAAGAAACGATAACCGCAAAAGCGCTTACCTGTTTTTATTTGTTATTTTATTAAAGTACACTTTTTTATACAACAGCTTCAGCCTATTGGACATCTTTGACTTTTAAATGTAGAATGTTGACAGAGTGACAGGGTTTGCTTCAGCATACATTTTCTGAAGGATGTAAGTTCTGAAAATGAAATGTATGTCATCAGTTACTGTCAGAAATCTTCAAATCATCACAGTGATTTACCAGGGATATGTAAATAATGTATCTGTGGAATAGACCAGAAAAATGAGCAATTAACCTGGACATGCTGCAACAATCCAGACAGTCCTGAGGTAGGCTCAGAACCCCTTAGTGCAATGCACCTGGGCCAGGCCTGACAAAGTGGGGGGAGAAAGCCATGGAAATAGGGACACATCTGAAATACTGGAGTGGATAAGCTGACACAGTTGCTGCAGTAACACCCTCATGTCTGTCCTAACATATATTGACTGAAATAGCACAAGTCCAATACTCCATTACTTCCCACTAGTTAGTGACTGAAATTCTCACATCAGCCCACCAGTGTGTCAGAAATAAAAAAAAACACTTATGGGGGCCAGGCAACATTACGTCCTACGAATATCTGGACATAACATCACATTAGAGAAACTACACTCAGCTGCTAAGCATATCACCAAGCACTGTCCAAATTACAGTCAGACACAACACTAACCCAAATCTGCTAGGGTGAATTACACATGTATTGGCAAATATATCAGGCACAACAGGAATGTCAGAGCACTGAAAAACAGAAACCAGTGTGTAAGTGCATACCCACAACCAATTCAACCACAGTCACAGTGACATACCAGTAAGCCAAAGGAACAGTACAGTATAAGGACTGTGTAAACAAAAACATCTCAACATGTTTTCCACTCACACACTATCCCCACATATACTGGCCCAATTCACAGTGTACTATGATGCCTGACTGTGGTATGGGACATGTCTCAGTCTGCCCCTATAAACATATACAGCCAATAGACACCCTGAAGCAGGACCAGGATGCACAAGCAGATAGAAAAGGAGCCATAACACATACATCCACCCCCTCCCTACACAGGCCAAATAACATTGACACAATACACTGTCACACAATCCTGACAGTCTGTCAACAATTGCCAGAAATACACAGACATCTCAACTGTACAGAGTCCCACAGAATTTGCAGGCATTCCCCTCATATATAAGGTCTCTTCCACATAACATGTCTGGCAGTCTGATACATCACTGGGATAATGTCAGGAATGCAGGCACTAAATAATCATATACCATATCTATCGACTTCTTACTGTATGACATCTGGACAAAGTCTGACATAATTGTGGGACAGAGGCCCAAAAACAGGGGCATATTTCAAATATTGCTGTTATAAACTGAGAATGTTGCTGTTGTAACAGGGTTAGTTGTAACATATCTTTTCTGAGGATATGAGGTCAGAAACACAAATGGATGTTAGCAGTTACTGACTGCAATCCTCAGAGTATACTACTGATTTTCCAAAGACAAAAAATGTCTGAGGAACACACTAGACATAGGAGTGCAAATCCTGGCCATTCTGAGGATAGCCCTATATGTAAGAGTTATGTCAAACAAATAACACTGTCAAAGTTAAAATCACCCAGGAACTCCATGTTCACACAAACCCTGTTAGACTAGCATTAATCCAAATGTATAACAGCAATACTTACATTATGTCCCTATGTCTGGAACATTCTCCCCATTCTGTTGGCCTATCTCCACAGTTTTGGCTGTAAGAGGTATTTCCACATACCCTGTGTGATGCTGTTGTTCACACACCTCCATGAAGTCCACCTCAGTGGCAAGGAAAAGGGCCAGTGCTCACATGACGTACTCAATGATAGGAGTGTGTTGCCATACCATTGGCTTTATGAATAACAACACAGCTGTCTTGCAAGCAAGTATCAAGTGGGAAGCACCAATTGGTGCACAGGCCATCAGCTGCTCATAAGCATTACCTACAAAAGGCAAGTTGCTGCATATGCAAAACAGATGTACACCCTACATCCTTGAGAGAGAGAGAGAGAGAGACAGAGAAAAGAAAAAGAAAAACCAAGCAGGACATAACCACTTACACTTGAATAAAACAAACAGGTATGTCAAACAAGTAAGCATGTAATGGAGTGCAGTAGGGAGTATGTAAGAATTGGAAATTGAAACTGTAACATATATGTCTCAAATGACTTGCTGTACTGATATATTGCTCATCAGAACCTATGGCCATAGCATCTGTGTCTGTCTGCAGTGACATAGATCATAGGTCAGGCCCCGGAGTCACCCCAGGAAAGGAGGGCTGACAGATGACTACTACTGCAGTGTGTGATGAACAATACTGACTGTGACAATACTAGGACAGCTACTGGGATGTTGTACATATCCATATCTTACTTGTGAATACAACTGTGATATACTTGGTTGTCTCAGAAATGTGAGAGACCTATACATGGTATTTGCATAGTATAATACTGTTGCACACACGTGTGTTGAACTGCATATGATATACTAAGCTCATACCATTAAATTGTCCAGTGTTATGCACACTGACCATATGTGTGTCTCATATTTGTAGTCATTTACTCATACAGTTGTGTTATATCTGGCAAATCATTGGCAAATCTGTGAAGACTGACATTATAACATCTCCTTCTTTTTCTTCTGGCTGTTTCCATTAGGGGGTCACCACAGTGGATCATCTGTTGCCATTTATGCCTGTCCTCTGCATCCTGCTCTGCCACACCAACCACCTACATGTCCTCTTTCACTACATCCAGGAACCTTATCTGAGGCCTTCCTCTTTTCCTCTTACCTGGCAACTTCATCCTTACCATCCCTTTCCCAATATAACGATCATCCCTTTGCAGCACATGTCCAAACTGATGTAATCTTGCCTCTCTGGCTTTGTCTCAAAACTGTCCAACATGGGCTGACCCTGTCATATACACATTGCTAATCCTGTCCACCCTCGTCACAACCAGTGCAAATCCTAACATCTGTAACTCTGCCACATCCATCTCTGACTTTTGCCTTTTTGTCAATGCCACTGTCTCCAACCCATATAACACAGCTGGTCTCATTACCCTGTTGTAAACCTTCCCTTTTACCTTTACTGATACTTGTCTGTCACAAATCAGTTATGACACTCTTCTCCACCCTCTCCATCTTGCCTGTACTCTCTTCTTCACTTGTCCCTCACAGTCATTACTCTGAAATGTTGATCCCAATCATTTATACTCATCCATCTTTGCCAACTCTACTCCCTGCAGCCTCAACATTCCATTACCCTCCCTCCACTCACACACAGATATTCTGACTCAGTCCTGCTGACCTTCATTCCTCTAACTGTCTAGAGCATATCTCCACATCTACAGGGTCTCCTAAATATGTACCCTACTCTCAGTACAGATCACAATGTCATCTGCAAACATCATAGTCAATGGGGACTCCTGTATGATCTTGTCCGTCAACCTGTCCATTACTATTGCAAATAAGAAATGGCTCACAGCTGATTCCTGATATCATCCCACCTCCACCTTAAAAGCATCCATCACTCCTAGCACAGACCTCACCGCTATCACACCACACTTGTACATATCCTGTACCAGTCTTACATATATCTCTGACACTCATGACTTCCTCATACAGCACGACAACACCCCTCTAGGCATCCTGTCATATGCTTTCTCTACTTCCAGAAAGACACAAAGCAACCCCTGACCTTCTCTGTACTACTCCACCAACACTCTCAGAGCCAACATCGAATCTTAGTGCTCTTACCTGGCATGAAAACATACTGCTGACCACTACTCATCAGTGCCCTGCTTAACCTATCTTGAACTACTCTTTCCCATGACTTCATGCTGTGACTGATTAATGTTATCCCTCTGTAGTTACTACAGCTCTGCACATAAACCTTATTCTTAAAATGGTACACAAATACTTTTTCTCCAGTCCACATGCAATCTCTCACTTTCCAAGATATCATTAAACAATCTGGTGAAAAACACCACTGCCATTTCCTATAAACATCTTCATGCTACCACATGTATGTCATGTGGACCAACAGGCTTTCTCCTCATTCATCAGCCTCTCAAAATACTCTGTCCATCTGCTCAACACACTCTCCTCACTTGTGAGTATGTTTCCCTCATTATCCTTTATCACCCTTACCTGCTGCACATCTTTCCTAGCTCAGACCCTCTGTCTAGCCAACTGGTACAAGTCCTGTCATCCCTCCGTAGTGTTCAGCCTGTCATACAAATCTTCATATGACTTATCCTTAGCATTTGCCACCTCTCTCTTTGCCATGTACCTCATCTCCTTATACTCCTGTCTACATTCCTCATTTCTCTGACAATCCCACTCCTTCATCCCCAACCTCTTTCTCTGTATACTGTCCTGTACTTCCTCAGTCCACCACCAGGTGTCCTTGTACTCCTTCCTCCATCCACAAGTCACACCAAGCACTTTTCTAGCCGTTTCCCTTACTAGCTCTGCTGTACTTACCCAGATATTTGGTAAATCGTCATTGCCACCCAGTGTCTGTCTTTACTCTTCAGTGAACTCCACCTCACAATCACCTTTTTCCAGTTCCCACCATTTGATCCTTGGTGCTGCCCTCACACTCCTCTGCTTCTTGATCAATAACGTCATCTTACAGACCAACAGTCTCTTCTGCCTAACTACACTTTCCCCTGTCACCACTTTACAGTCTCCAAAAAAACTTGAAAAGACACAAAATCACTGGAAAACTAAAAAACTGCTCCAAACCAAGACCAAAAGACACGGACACCAAAGGTTAGCACTTTCATTCACTTTTATATGCTGTGAACTTCATCAGAAAAACACTCTAACCACCCTAAAACAGCATTTAAATACTTAATTAACAGTTACATTACTGAATAATCATAGTTTAAAAAGAAAACTTTACAGTCTCCAATCTCTTTCAAACTGGCCCTCTTACATTAGATATATTCCACCTGTGTGCATCTCACTCCACTCTTGTATGTCACCCTATGCTCCTCCCTCTTGTTATAGTATATATTCACCACAGCCATGTCCAGCCTTTTTGCAAAATCCACTACCATCTCACTGTCTGCATTCATTTGCTTAACACCATACATACCCATCCCTTCCTTATCCCCTCTGTTCCCTTCACCAACATAGCCATTGAAATCTGCTTCAATTACCACTCTCTCACCCATGGGTACAGTCATCACTATGTCATCCAACTGACTTCACATTTCTCTTTCTCATCTATTGCACAAGCAACTTGCATAGCATATGCACTAACAACATTCATCATGACACCATCAATCTCCAGATTCATAAACATCACTCTATCAGACACTTATGTCATCCTCCAAAAACACCCTTGGCATACTGTCCCTTCAGAATAACGCCTTCCCCCTTTCTCCAACCATCCACACCCTGATAGCACACTTGTGACCTGCCTCTGATACACCTAGCTGTACTCCCCTTTCATCTGGTCTCTTGCACACACAATATATCCACCTTGCTCTGGCCATCATATCAGCTAGCTCTGTTCCTATACCAGTCATACTGCCAACATTAAAAGTTCTTACCCTCACTACCACACTCCTAGCCTTTCTCCTCTCTTCCTGCTGTATGAGTGTTGGAACATCCTCCAGGGTATGCCTTTCAATGCAAAGGCTACTGTGCTATTGAATGACTCATGTGTGCTACAGGTATATTAAGAAAGCATCACTAATTTTGTCCCATTCCCCCACGTATGTGTGGCTTCCTACAGATGTCCTGCTCTAACAGGTTGAGAGGGTTAATTGGGCAGTAAGAGTGTGAATACAGTGTGCCATACTGACATCGAACAGAAATGTATATCAGGTATTACCTCTGCACATGTCAGTATGAGTAGGTGTATCTGGCTGCCTCATAACAACAGACATGGGATGCAAAATGTCAGTTAAATAAGCTGTACATGTTGTACACGTGTATAATCTTAGTTACTGTACATCCAGCATAGTGACATTTCTGCAACTACTGGTTGTTGCATTGCCCTGACACAGCCATGGGCACTACAATATGCATGATTATCTGTTTGAAATTGTAGAGGTGTCCAACTGGGTTCTGATTGTGTGTCCATGCCTACTACAAACAGCTATATGAGCACCAACATAGATGTATGGACTCAGCAATACCTTACTTGTAAAACCTGCCTCCACCAAAGTAGAATAATCCCCCTTGCTGGATAGCATCAATACACAAACCACATACTTGGTCCCTATACTGGCTGTACAGGGCAAATCAGGAACAGGCACCAACTTGGCATCAAGTCAGTCTTTGTCTGATCAAGCATATAAGGTCACAGGTGGAGTACTGCAAGGCTAACTATGAGTACAAATTGGACATATCCACCAAGGGTAATCACAAGGCCATCTTCTCATATGTCTGCAATCTCAGAGGCAACAAACCAACCCACCTTGTAATGGTGGTCAATCAGACCACATACACACACAACATAGCTATAGCCAACCTACTGCAGATAGGTTTAGGGCAAAGATCACCCCCTGGCTCAGCATCACTATAGGTTGATATGCACAGCACCCACACCCCTCCCCTCATCACAAGTGAGCAAGTACATATTGCCTACTGAAAGGCAACAAATATAAGTATCCACCAGATATCATCCCTGTCCACATCCTACATGAACTCAGACATGTGCTCCCAGCTCCATTACCCACTGTAGTCACGCCAAGCCTTAACACCATCCGCGCCCCATCCACATGGACGATGGCCAATGACATCCCTCTACACAGACATGAATGAGAAGTACAGGCTTATGAAATTAACTAGGCCTCATTGGGGGGAATATGACACATCAGGACCTGCAGTGCAATGCAAGCAGATACAGTGCTGATAGATTACAGGGGTATGGTGTGGTTGTGAGTGGTGGTTACTGGTATTCGATGTAGCTGTGCAGGTTCTCTAGATACCGTTGCCAAATGTATGAGGTCCTGTGATGTGTTTCCCCTTTTATGTCTTCCAGGTGCAATGTCGCATCAGCAAAGGTCAACTTTCTCAGTGGCTAAGACAAATATAATCATAGAAGCTATACTACAGAATCATGCTATAATGTTTGGCTGGAGCCAGCAACATCTGCGGGAGAGGACTGGCCTGTAGGATGACCTTGTCCACAGGGTAAATGATGTTGGCCTGCATGCACGTAAAAATGAGCAGGTCCAGCATTTTTCAAATGACCTCAAATGCCATGTCCATCAAAGTGCTGCTGCAGTGGCCAAGGACCGCACAGCCACAGGTGGGGGCCCTGCCATGCAGCCCCCACAGACACCCACCGAGGAGCTCCTCAGCAACCTTGGGGTGCCCATCCAAGTAGAACATCAAGGTACAGACCCCCCACATGCCGGAGCTGGGTGGCACACAGACAATGGCTGAGAAGTGTGTAGGTAAGGCCCCGGTGGAGATTACTAGACTAGTGTAGCAGACATACTTGTATTTGTAGAGTATCTACGTGCATGTGTCAGGTCAGATTGCAGTTGTGAATGGGGTTTTCTAATGCACAGAAGTGCACATCTATGACTAAGGACAGCAAGTTGTGTAGTATTGGTGGGTGCACTGTAAATGTTCAGACATGCTGCATCCATCCTGTACCAATGATACACATGAGTCTGCTGACAATACTTCTCTCCCACAACTACCTAGGTCCCTCAGGTTTGCATATGGGATGGCAGCCTGAAGCTGGTGAGTATGGAATTGTTCTGTTGTGGTTTGCCAGTACCCCAGGCATGTGAAGGCGATGTAATGTAACATGCACACAACTGCCACTAATAGCCATAGTGCTTTATGTGCATGTTCACTTGTGATGGGGTTAACTGCATTGCATCACAGTTGTTACCACAGGAGCCTCTTTGAAATGAATGTATGATCCCTGTAGAATAACTATCAAACTGTCAGTGCAAGACTTCTGGGCAGAGACCAACAAAATGGGGGGACAAACGGTCTAAGGTAGGGACATGTGTGAGTGATTACTCTCATACAGTGGATATAAACAGTGTACACACCCCTGTTAAGATGCCAGCAGTTTGTGATATATGTACAAATTGAGACCACAATATGTCAGTCCACACCTTTTCCAACCTGTAATGTAACCTATGATATGAACAATTCACTTGTAAAATCAATCAGTCTGTTGGGCACCAAACAGGGAGTATACAAACCTTACAATAAGCTGGATGCATATGTGCACACACCCTTAAAATAATATTTTATTGCAGCAGCTTGTGATTTACTGACAACATTTAGTCTGCATGGGTACAAACCTGCCATTTAGTAAAGGCACTCTGAGTAACACCAAATAACAGTCTGCTGTCCAAGTAGGATAATCATGACATTTGCTCAGTTGCTTGCAACAGCAACAGCCATGGCTTGCAGACAGCTTACAAAGCAGCAAATGGATCTCATATTTGAAAGGTATCAGTCAGGATTAGGGTATTAAAACATTACAACAGCATTGCTGACACCATGGAACACAGTGGAGACAGTTGTCAAAAGGTAGATTGAATATGGGACAACAGTGCTGTTGAAAAGAACCTGACATTCCTCCAAAAATGATGACAAGACATGTCAAAACCTGGTCAGGGAGGCTGCCAGGAGACATACAGCAACAATGAGGGAGTTGCAGGAATCTCTTGCAAGTACTGGAGTTGTGTACTACATATGAGAACACTCTATTGTATTCTGCATACGTCTGGCCTATGGGGTAGGGTCAGAAGATGGAAGCATTTCCCCACACCAAAAAACATCCAGGGGTATATACAATTTGCAATACAGCACATCAAGTCTCCCAAAGGCATGTGTGAAAATGTGTTATGGTGTAATGAGACTATGGATCAACCTCACAGCCACAATACCAAAAGGTATGTGTGGTGCACTACGTTTACCTTTATATCGTCGATCACACTTTGTCGACCAGCTACTTAATCAACTCATTTACACAAACCAAAACCACGAAAAATTTTAAATATCGAAAAACATTCGACATTTCCGGCTGCGCCACACCTCCACACCATTGCTACCATGGGTCAAAAAGGGGCGAGGTTTTGTCGTTCTCTTATTCGGAATTCGACGTTGGAGACGTTCACATTTCGGTATTCGCGGAAGTCATTTTGCCCATATTGGGATCGATGATATAAAGGTAAACTGTGCACAACACCTCTCTTTACCTGAAGACCAACTTTCCCATGGTGAATCACACTGGTGACAGTGGCTTGCTGTGGGGATGCTGTTTCAAAGCCATAAATGGGCCTGTAGTGACAGTGGTTGTTATTCTGAACAGTTTCAAATAACACCCATGTCTGGCCCAAATCCATCAGGCGTCTGAAAGAATGCTGAGGATGGAGAGGTATGTCAGCCTTCAACATGACAAAGACCCAAAGCATATATCCAAAGCTACCTAAGAATGGCTCTACCTGAACACACTCATGGTTATGGATTGGCCCAGCAGAGCCTAGACCTACACCAGATAGAAAAACCCCAGTGTTACATGATGAGGGCTGTGCACATGAGCTGCCCTTGCAATCTGACAGAGCTGGGTGACCTTTCATTGGAAGAGTCACAAAATAATGCCAAGTCAAGATGTGCCATGCTGATAGACACCTTCACAAGAAGAGTGAATGCTGTAAGTCACTTACAAGGTGCTTCAACAAAGTATCATTTTAAGGGTGTGCACACTTATGCAACCACCATATTGTACATATTACAGTCATTATATTTTACATGTAACATATGTTTGTTTATCGATTGGATTGCACAGGCCATATGTCGCATTGATGATGGGTAGCATATTTGAATGCATTATTGCAGTCCCGTCTTATATATTACAGGAACATGTCATGTTAACAGGGTTGTGTACACTTACCATATCCACTGTAAGCTTAGAAGGTTGGTGGTGTAACAGGAATTGTGTGACCATACATTTACTGCTGGTTTAGAGATCTGACACTCACATGTATGTCATTAATCAGTGATGCCACTCCTCAGATCATCCCAGTTATGTATCATAGAAACACAGGGGTTATGAGAAATAGAGCAAACATATGAGCCAGACATCTACACATCCTGTGAGGATCTGTAAAGTTGTGAGGTATGTTCTGTAGTACTTGCCACTGTGCTATGCAGGTGAACAGCAATGATGTGTACATGGGTGCAGTCTGTGCTGGGGAAGGGCCATCACCTTCTAACACGAACCATGTATCCCAGACCTCTATATTGTTAGTTACATGTAGTAAAACTGTCTGCAATGCATGATGTTGAAGGCCATGTGTCATGCATGTCACCATTTGGGTAATGTGTGGTTTGTGTAACAGATTTGTGCCACCTCAAGTGTAAGTGTGTTTTGTGTGTGTGTGTGTGTGTGTGTGTGTGTGTGTGTGTGTGTGTGTGTGTGTGTGTGTGTCTACCAGCCAACCTCTTAATGTACATATGCCGTCTTCCCCTCACAGGTGGTGATGGGGTTCAGGGTCCCTCCCGCTTGGAAACTGATGTCATTATCTCTGCAAATTCTGACAATGATGATAGAAATAGTGAGGTAGAGGTGGGGTTGTCAGGGGCTGAATCTGTGCCATTGGATGGCATCTCACTCTTGTTCACACTATCCCCACACACAGTGACAGTGCCCTCACATACCCTATCACCAGTGGCCTCAGATGATGGACAGTTGGCAGGTGGTGGCATTGAACAGGCTAGACTGGTGACTATGGCAGGTGTGAGTGTAGATATTGGCCACAGCCAGAGTGCAGGTGAGGTGTCACACAAGCAGATGGACAGCGGTACTCGCAGGAGGACTGCTGCTCATCAAGCCGCTGTCACAAGTGCCACAGCAGGACTTACCCAGACACATGTTTCTGGGCTGTTATGGATGCACAGGCACGTAGTGAGTGCCAAACCAGACAAATATTCAGGGTGGTGGATGCAACTCTTCTTGATTTATGTGGCAACATACATGACCCTGTTGAGGCCACAGGTCATAATACTTAGGTCAATAATAGACGGTGGGATTAAATCTTGACAATCCTCAACCGTGGCATTGTCTGTGCTAGAGCATGTGGTGGGAGATTGGCATCGGCCACATGGACGTAGGTCAGCACCAACAACAGCTGAGAGTCTATGGGGCCATGCACCTTCACACTCCCATAGTGGCAGTGACACCAGCACTACTGAAGGGGGGGTTGCTGTCCACATCACACTGGAGCAGGCCATGGGCACGTGGTCCTGCCTGGTCCCTTTAGGGGCACAGATCCAGCAGACAGTAGTCATCATCAGGAAGCAGTACTGCATCTGGCCTTGGGCCTGGTGGTGCCAGTGATACCCCTGGCAGGACCATTTCCCTTGTCCATGGCCAGAGACAGTGAACTGGACAGCCTGCCATGTATGGTCCACAGCTGTTCAATATACCCCTGTGTGGGGCAGCCACATGGCGTGACTGTGTGCACACATACACACACACATCTTTATCACAGGCAGATCACCTCCAGACGCACACAGCACCTCTGCACAGCCCATCTATTGGATAACCCACCAAACACACACACATGATGTCAACCAATATGGCCAGCCTAGGCCTCTGGCAAACCCACACCACACCCTGTGCATATGATGATACCTGTGCCACATCTCTGTCATCCATACCATTGATGCAGGGACATGCTAGTATGGGTTTGATGCACAGGGTGAATATAGTACAGTGCAGCTATGTAATACTGTGTAAGGTGCTGGCTGCTTGCATTTGTTATGGGTACACATACAGATGTATGTACTTTATTAGCCAGGATGCATTATTGCTGTTAGTACCACTGACTGAATGTAGTCTGACATGCTGTATTCTGTGTTCCAGGTGTCTGTGTGTCTGCAGGCTGTGGACTTGCAGACATTCCCAAGAGGGAGTATGACAGAGTGGGAATACACCAACCATGGCATAGGCAAGGTGCAGCTTTCTATGTACATGTACTAGGTGTGTATGCATGCAACAGTGTGTGGGGGACACTGCTGTCAGACAGTGTGACCTTGCATACATACCCCTTGTCACAGATAGGTAACCTTCAGATGTGTCAACTCAGTGTTGTGTAGTACCACAGGCTCATACATACAGAACAGGTTACTACAGTACTGTCAGCAGGTCCCTCACAAGCATAGCCATTACTTTAACTGCAACAGATTCAACTGTCAACACCTATTGGCCCCTTTATTTCTTTCCAATACACTCAGCCCTGATGCAGTTGATGAGGGCATGCATGATACTGTGTATGACAGGTTTGTGGTATGTATTCCTGAGTTCACCGGGTGGAGCAGGAAGACAAAATTGTATATCCTTTGCATACACACAGTAAGCACTGACATAGGGGATGTGCACATAGTAACATTAACACAGTTGGCAATAGACAGATTAGTAAACCTATATTTCCACCTTGATGTACTGTACTACTACATACACATGACATGCCCCACATAGATTATATGCAAGGAACATAACACACTACCTCTTATAATGTGTACTGGTCTGAATGCTTTTATGGATGGTGAGAACCCACCAGGAATAGGATGTGTAGTCATGTGTATTGCTCCTACAAGCCTGGACAAGTGATAGTGTAGCAGACATTGTATCAGCATGATGTTTCAGTCAAGTATGATGCCTGATGCTGGCATGTGTGTTACTACACTCACTGTGGCTGATTTGGCAACAATATCACATATATGGGCATTGGTAAGGGACACAGACCACATATAGGTTGCAAACATCTGGATATTCCATAGACATCTGTACAGAGGACTGGTATGGCCTGCACAATGGTTTATCATGCTGCATGTGAGGCAGATGTCATTACCACGCTATTGCCATCAGGAGGTGGTAAACAGGTGTGAATGGTACACAAATCAAAATTGTAACAGCCAAGCAGGATATGATCTTTACCCAAAGACACCCACACACTTACAAGTATTGCGATTAGAACCCCTGCCTATCCTATTTAGTTATTTCTACTGTAGTAATACACAGTTATTAGACACGCCACAGAACTTACATGATTTCACCTCATCCCGACATACTTTTTTTATCAAATATATTTTTATTGCATTTTGTTTTCTTATTTTAATACAAGAAAAGAATATCACAGAAAAAATATAACAGCAGGTACTAGGAATATCAAGTTGCAGTAATCCTATTAAAGTATATATGACATGAACCATCAGTGTTAAGCTAACAATATGCAAAACTAATTAACAATTATGCTGTTCATATTGAGCTATAATACAGAAATCTACAGAGAGATAATGTACAACATATTGAAATCTGACATTAAAACACTTGCATTAAGACATTCTAGTCTACCTACACACTATATACATTGATGTAACCTTGAATGGTCACCTTATATGTGTTACCATGACCTGCCCATTGTTTTTGTGGGTAAACATTTTACAATACTAAATATCTTTAGTTTCCCATTTTTACATAGAATAATACTGATGTTGTAGTCCCTTGTTCATAAATCAGTTTTGACCTATGATTTCTATAAGCATTCTCCAATGTTTCTGATAGTAGGATAGTTTTTTTTGTTTGGCTTTTTGTAATTAGTTTACTGGCTAATAAGTACTTTATAGCCATTCCTTTAAATTCTTCCCATGTGATTTTACTTCTCTCTAGCCAATTTTGGGCTATGTATGATTTCATGACAACAACACATCATCAGTGTGACTATGATGTGTTTATTTTCATAGGAAAAATTGGTAGGGAATGCATGTAAAATTGCCATTTCCCATGACAGGTAGATTTAGTGTATCCTTTTTTTCTAACTTGGCTCTTAACAAACACCATCATTTGTAAACATTCTTGCAGCTCCAAAAAATATGAAGAGGTGTCTGCAGGGCTGTTTTGGCATATGGTGCAATAAGGAGAGTGTGAGAAATTAATTTTACTTAGAAAAAGTGATGTGTGATAAGCATTGTTATTAATCATAATTTGGGTGTAAATTATTTTTTTGAAGGGGGGGGGGTTAGTTTCAAAGTAAGCTCAAGTGCAGCAGATTTTTGTTCAGCAGTGATCTTATTATTTTTCTCTTCCCAAAATGTTGAATATAGAAGTGCATCTTGAAATTTAATTTTTGTTATTAATCTATAGGTATTTGATAACATTTTTGATCTCAACAGTAACAGGTTAATAATTTGTTGATATAGCTGCATGTCTTGGTTATCTATTTTAACATTCATAGTAATTGTATTAATCAGGTATGCTAAATGGTTGATTATGGTGTTATAACTTTTATTTACTTTGAATCTTTGCCTAAATTTGTCAATTGAAAGGCTTTTAACCTGATAGAGATCCCATAGGTTCATAGATTAGTACTATGCTAACTGTCCTTGCTAGCCATTTTAAGCCTAGCCAATTATCCCTTGTGAGACTCAAACCCTGCACCTTGTGTTTGTAAGGCAAGCACCTTAACCATTAGGCCACTCTCCCAACCCTATGCTGATGTTTTTGATTTTGGGGTTTTCAGTCAGGTTTATCATAGTATAATTTAGTTTACTATTAGGGTTAAAGTGTATTGGTTGTCCCAGTACCAAAGTATCTTTAAGATTTAGGGAGGATACCGACTTTTGAAATATTAGTGTGTTTCTTATGATTATGGGGTGGACCTTAAAATACTTTAACTTCTTAGAATTCAAAAAGGGTACTGCTTTAGGATTTAAATTACATGAGATTAGATGATTGTAATATATTTTAATCCATAGTGGATGCCATGCTTTGTTGAATGGTTCAACATTTGCTATTTGTATAATTCAACTAGCATTTATAATGTTATAGTATGTTCAGAATTCAGGTAGACCTAACCCCCCCCCCTTTTGTTTCGGTAACATTAATCTAGAGTATTTTATTCTTGTATTTTTTAGATGCCAAATAAATTTACCTAGTAGTGCTTCAAGTTGGAGAAGAATTTTTTGGGTATATTTTGATTAATAGCACTAAAATTAAACAATAATCTTGGAAGAATATTCATTTTAATTATAGCCATCTTAGCTAGTAGAGATAGATTGAGATTTAACCATCTCTTAGTGTCCTCAGTGGTAGTAGTCCAGGTTTTGAGCAAATTATTTTTAGTCATATCAGATTGGGGATGAGTGAACATGATACCCAGATATTTAAGATTATAATTGACTTTTATTTCAGTTTCAGGGAAATAGAATTCTTTATGTCCTAGAGTATTCAGATGGAATATGACTGAATTTTTGGGGTTAATGGCATAATTGGATATTTTTGAGAATTTTTCAGTCGAGTTTAATATCTTATTCAAATCTGTATTTGGGAATTCAAAATAGATGTTTAAATCATCAGTAAAAGCTGTATACTTTATTGGGATTTTTGAACTATTCATAAGATGGTGATAAGTTCTTTGTGATATTTTAAGAAGTAGAGGTTATATGTATATATATTGAACAGATATGGTGATAGTGGACATCCTTGTCTTGTACCGTTCACAATCTGAATAGGTTTTGATTGCTTTTTATTTATAAATAGTGTTGTTGTGGCATTATTGTATAAAGCCCTTACCATGTTTATATAGCCTTCAGGGATGCTAAATGTCTTGAGTATCTTTAATAAAAAAAATCAAAATTTACCCTGTCAAAAGCTTTGGCTGCATTCACTTTGGTTATCATTCACTTTTAAATTAATGCTTGAATCAGTTGTGAGTGTATTGTCATATACTTGTCTGCTGTTGATAAAACCTAGTTGTTCAGAAGATATGATAAGAGGCAAGATTTTTTTTAATCTACTGGCTAGAACTGTAGAAAGAATTTTGATATCAATATTTATGAGTGCTATTGGCCTGTAAATATTTGGATTTGATGCTTTAGACTTGGGTTTTGGTATGAATATAGTTTTTGAGTTATTGATACACAAGTCTTTAGTACCATACTTTATTATGTATTCATATACTTTCAGTAATATTAGAACTAATTGTTTTTTGAAAGTCTTTTAAAATTCCACCACATAACCATCTGGCCCTGGTGATTTGCCTGGTTTCAACCTATTTACAGCAGCAATCATTTTCTCTACATTTAAGGGAGATTTGAGGTTATTTATTTCTGCTTCATTCAGCACTGGAAATTATAACTCTTCAGTAAATTGATGAAATAATGATTCATTAAACTGGTCATGAGGGCCATATAGGTTTTGGTAAATCTCTTCAAAGGCCGCTGTAATATCTTTGTCTGTATCTAGAGATTTGTTGTGATAGTTTAATTGCTTTATTTTGGTAGGGGGGTTATGTTTATGATTCTTGCCAGTGCTTTTGAGGGTGATTGAGTCCATTCGGCATATTTGTGATGAAGTTTAATTTCACTGATTGTGAACTGTTGTTTTTGAATTTTCCCTAAGTGTCCCTGTAGTGTAACCATTTGACTTTCAACTGCTGGTGAATGATTAATTTGTAATTTTAACTCTATGTTTTTTTATTTTGATTCTATTGTTCTGACCTTTTCCATATTTAATGTTTTATAGGAAGCAGCTTTTTGAATTAATATTCCCCTAATAGTAGCTTTTGTCACTTGCCATTGAATGTCATATGTTATATCTGTTACTTCTAGGTTATTTTTAGCTTGGGTGAGAATGTCAGTGATATCCTGTGAAACTTCTTTATTCTTTAATAAGTTAGTATTCAACGTCCAGTTCATAACTGTTTGGAGTCTTTGCACTGAGCTCCCCAGCTTTATTGTAATGTTTATTTTTGCATGATCTGATGTTGTTCTAGGTTCACTATTGTAGGTGACTGTATTATTTAATAGAACTTCAGATACAAAATATATATCTATTCTAGACCAAGACTTGTGGTATGGTGAATAAGTGAATTTACTAGTAGTTGTACTATGTTGCAGCGGTAGTGTTGTTGCCTCACAGCAAGAGGTTCTCCTGTTCGATTCTCAGCTGGAGTGGGGGGAGTGCCTTCTGTGTGGAGTCTGCATGTCCTCCCCGTGGTTGGGTGGGCGTTCGAAAGACATGCGTAAATGAGCATGCCTTCGTTGAAGGCTGAATGTCGAGCTGGCACCTCAGCGTTCGTGAAAATCTACTGCCAATCATTAGTGGACCGGAGTTCCGCTGTGGCGACCCCTAACTGGGAAAAGCCGAAAGACAAACAACAACTAGTAGTTGTACTATTCCTATAGTTTTCAAATGGGTCAGTTAACTTAAAATCTTCGATTATTTCAGCTATTTGTGTAGTGAGTTGAACAGGTTGCTTATTATCCTTATTTGTCCTATCAAGTTCTGGACTAATTATCATATTCCAGTCACCACCTATGATATAGAGATAATTAGGAAAGTTCTCTAATATTCTATATATCTCATATACATAGGTTACTTGATGCAAACATGGACAATAAACATTTAAGACTAAGAAAGGTTTTTTAAACGGTGGCAGTTCACAAGTAAAATAACACCATCTGCCATTTGGGTCATAACTACCCTTCATTATAGTGCCATCAAAAGATGTTTCAACTACTATAGCAACTCCCCAAGAAGCCATACTGTCACCAGCAGCAACAATATGTTTCACCCGGTTTTTTTTTGTATCTTTCTCCCATTGTTCTTTCAACATATGAATTTTTTGAATGAAAGTTATCTCTGCCTCAGATTTAAAAAATAAATGCATTAATAGATTCTTCTTTTTCTTATTTTGTAAGCCCTTTACATTCCATGATTCCACAGAAATCATCAAAAAGCTGCAATACGCAGAATACTGACTTTCAGAACTAATGGAAGTATATAGGGACAAAGTGACCTTTCAAAGTTATTAGAATTTTTGATACAGTTCAATGGTATGAATATAAGTGCGACATTACTCCCTTTCAGACCCCACCCCGTGCATATCCACGCTAGCCTACTAACTGAGAGAGAGCTAAAAAGAATATTAACAACTATAATACATAACATTTCTGTAATTCTAAGTCCCAGCAACAAGAAACAACACACATAACAGCTTGCTCAACCAAAGCATATGTAAGCGATATGATTTCTAACCCTTACTTCAATTAAAGGTAATTAAGGTGAGCATTTTTAAAACTGCTTTTAACTGAGATTTAGAAATCTAACTTAATAGGCAATCTAAACATATTGCAATTCAAAGCAAACCGTAGCTTTTCTATTACGTTCACAAATAGCAGATACTTACATGCACAACTGAATTTAACTTATAGTTTATCAGTCACTGTTTGCATGTTACTTATTTTCATAATTCAAGTACAGAATTTTTTAGTGTAGAGCAGTTCTTTACTTGTTGGGTCTGTATGCATAGCTAAGAGCAATTATAGTCCTGATTATCCATTTGTTATATATGAATCAAGCACATATACATCAAGATTCAGCTTTGTGATTAGACAAAACAGTACCAACATGTCTTTCATAGTCTCTGCTGTTCAAAGTTGGTATGCTTATATCTTTGATGCATGCTTATTTGAAAGCTAAAGAAAATGTGTGAACAGTAGATAAAACAAAACAGACCCAACTGCATTACATTGCTTTCCTAATATGGACTAGTTATTGTATACAGCTTCAGCAGCTTCTTCAGCCTCTGACCCAGAAGATTATTTTTTAGTCCAGCGTGTATATATTCAGGAAAAAAGAAATAACAAAAAAAAAATAAAATAAGAACCTATATATTTGCATTTGTATATAATTGTTTAAATTGTTAGACTTAGTTCTGGGCTGGATTTACCTTCCAGATGCCATTTGCACGAGATTCTTCACTTTCTTCTTAATCAGGAAAATACAAATCCAAAGGTTTTCTGAAATGTGAGAGCCTTTCTTTCGTTTTTAATTGCAAACATGGGTTCTCTGAGTTATTTGAGCTTGGATGATGCCATAGTTGTTCCTTTGACCTCAGTTATGCTTAATCTTCTTGATTTGTGGTCTCAAAGGATTATGGGTGTTGTAGTTTGTTCTGAATGGCGTGGCGTAACAGTTTGAATTGAATTAGAAAGCCCAAATGGAAAGCAATGGATTTAGATAAAAAAGGTAATTTAAGTACTTTACCTTGTCATTGAAGTCAATTTAGCATGCACAGATGTATAGAAGTATTTATTCATTGTGTTAGAATCATTTTGAGGTAAAAGCACCTTACTTCGTGGCAGTTCTTTAAAGGCTTTCAGGAAAAGCCATTTTTGCTTCTTCTTTATTTTTTACTGCATAATTCAAGCCATTATATTGCAATTGCAGAGTTGCTGGATATTTCATTTTGAATCTGATATGTTTCCTTAGTAAGTGCAGTAAGGATAGGACTTGTCTTAACTGTTTTAACTGTAGAGGCAGATCCTGAGCAAAGGTTATCTTGCAGCCTTTCCATACTATGTGTTTTCTTTTTTTTGCAGCCTGAATTATTGTTTGGTAAAGAACAAAAAGTAAATGACTCCTTCCACTAAAAGTACTGCCAAAAAATCCAAATAATAAATCCAAAAGTGAGGCAAATACTACCATGCTATATATGAAGCAACTTCACTTTATTAAAACAATAAAAGCAGTATCATAAGCGCTTTCGTGTAAATCCCTTCATCAGATGATAAAACACTAGTAAAAAAATAGTATATAATATAGTACAACACAGCCAATAAAAATCAATAATTTACCCTCCTTTTTAGTAGAGCTGGTTTTAAAGGGATAACATCATTTAATCCTGGAGTTTTATCAGCTCCCAGTCTAAGAGTCCATTGCATCTCTTTGTATTCAATTTAATTATGCAAATCACCCATTCTTTGACTTCTATTTACAATACATATAACCATAAAGGCAAATACATGATCACTATGTAATTCTGTATGCTTGTACAGTGCATTGTGTTCTTTTCTTAACCTTATATCTGATAGATGCTTAAAAATTCTATCTTTAAGTCTGCAATTTGTTTTTCCTACATAATATGCAGTACACTCTCGACAGTTCACAATATAGACAACATTGTGTGTGTTACAGTCAGCATACGTATTCAAAAAATAATTCTTGTTGGTCCTGGGGTGTATAAAACAGTTCCCTTGTAGAATGTACTTACAGGCTTTACAATGTAGTCATGGATAAGTTCCCTTCTTCTTAATGCCTGAATTTTTAAAATGTATAGGTTCTTGACACAAAATATCTTTCAGATTTCTATTTCTTTTAAAAATAAGTGTAGGTTGTGTCCCTACAAGTCTAGTTATATTCTCATCTGTTAAAGAATTCTCCAGTTGTCTCTAATTATAGTACATATACCACCTATATCATTACTGTATATTAAACTTATTTTCAAACCTGCATTAGGTTTTTGGACCTGTGCGTCTATCTTATTAGGCCATTTTTACCTCTGTGTAACCATGGTTTTGCACTTTGTTTTCTATAGAGACTGCTGTTGTCCATTTCCTTTTTTAATACATTTTTAGTATAACCTCGTGCTTGAAAATTGTTCTTTAAAGAGTTCAATTCCTGTATAAAGGAATTTTCATTCGTGCAAAGTCTGGATATTCTACAGACTTGTCAGTGAACTATGTGTTGGAATACATGTCTAGGGTGCATGCTATCATATCTAAGCATGCTGTTGGTCCAACAAGGCTTCCTATATAGTGAGGTCTCTACATCTCCATTTTCTTTCTTAATAATACTAACATCCAGGTATTCAATAACTGAACTTGAATGTTGTTGTGTCTTTCGGCTTTTCCCAGTTAGGGGTCGCCAAAGCTGAACTCCGGTCTGCTTATGATTGGCAGTAGATTTTTACATGCCGAGTTGCCAGCTCTGATGCACAACCTTTAACGAAGGTATGCCCATTCACACGTCTCCACACAGAAGACGCTCTAGCTGAGAATCGAACAGGACAATGTCATACTATGAGGTGAATAACTGAACTTGAATAATTCAATGAAAATCTGAAGAAGCTGGTAGTGGACTCTAGATACTTGACAAAGGATGTTAATTCTGATGTGGTGCCCCCCACAAAAAGAAAACATCATCCACACATCTATTGCAAAAGCGAAGTTAGTCTTTCCAATCATGTGCTGCCTCAAATATCACCATATCTTCCCAGTATGCCAGGACAAGGTTAGCATATGTGTCCGCACAAGGCGTACCCATAGCTATAACTTGTCTCTGGCAATAATACTTTGTTTGAAAAACATAGTTCTCTAATACTAGCCTTAATAAGGAACATAACCATATATTTTCATCTATATGTATATTCACCTTTTTGTTCAGTATTTCTTTTATGGCAGTAATACCATATTGATTTTCTATGACAGTGAACAAATTATTTACATCTAAAGTAACAAACATATAGGAAATGTCACTGTTCTCTTGTAAATAAACACCCAGTGATTCCAGAAATGTAGCAGTATCTTTCAAAATTCTAGGGAAGGTTTGTATCATTGGTCTAAGAGTGCATTCTAACCAAATAGAAATATTTTCTGTTACCCAGCCCCCTACCCAATACTATGGGTCTCATGGGTGGTGTTTTGGGATCCTTATGATTTTTTTGGTAAGACTTTAAAAACTGGGATAGTAGGATGTTGTATATATAAAAATGTCAGCGGCTCATGATCTATCAAACCATTTTTTTCCATGTTAAAGATTTGTGCACTTTTTGTATATAGGAATTCACCATTAGTGGGGACAGCTGAAGAAAAGTCAGTCTGTCAGCTAGCAACAGATCTATTTGTGTGTTGTAAAACTCTTTGCTAAGTACAACACCACCTCCCTTATCAGCAGATTTTACAACTATGTTGGTATTATTCTTTAGCTCTTGCAGTGCTTTTCTATGTGGTTGGTCTAAGTTGGAATACATAGATCTATGTGTATTTTGTAGATACTGTTCAATTTCACATTCACATGATTTAACAACAACAGGGGGATCCAAGATGGCTGCCGACTAGATTAGTCCCTACTCACTGAGCTCCTCACAGTTATTTAATATCTAACTTTTTTTTACAACTTTGGAGTGATATTTTTCCTCAGTTTTTTTAAACAAAATACTTCTCTAAGAGTTTGTCTTCATATTTGGATTATTTTCTTCCCTGGAAATCTCAGGTTTGGAATTATTTTACCTCAGAACAATTTTTGTGGCTTCAATTGTCTTGGACACATCTAGCTTAAAGGCTCCCCCCAGATTCTGCTATCCTGACTTCACACCTCCACTCTGGGCATGGCTGCTAAATCTGACTCCATGGAGACACAGGCAACAAAGGCCAAATTCTCTTCAATGCTCTCACCTGAGAAGGATACCAGTTCAAAAAGATTAAGAACCACTAAACATCCCTCTGAAAGTACTAAAGTAAGTAATAAAGATGCAAATGACTCAAACTTTAATTTAGATGAACTAAAATTAGCATTACAACCAATTCAAAATGCTATTCAAAATTTCTCTGAACAATTTACTGACTTTGGTAAGACTCTAAAGCAAATAAGTGAGAGAATGGATGTTATTGAAAGTAAAAATACTGCTTTAGAAATAAGAACTGACACAGTGGAAAGAGATATTAAAGCTAAAGATAAGATTATTACAGAAATTCAGGCTAAATTGCTGGACTTAGAAGCTAGAAGCCGTGGAAATAACATTATTATCAGAGGTTTGCCAGAATCCTATGAAAATCAAAACTTGTTATCAGTGACAAAACAGATTTTTGAGGCATTATTAAACTGTGAGGCAACTTCAAAAACTGTAATTATAGAGAGAGCACATAGAGCATTGCGTGCCAGTCAGGATTCTACCTCTCCTCGGATCATATATACTAAGTTACTGAATTTTCAAGACACTTTTCAGATTTTAGAAGCAGCAAAAACCAAAAAACAGTTTGTCTGGAAAAACCATAAACTGTCATTTTCACAGGATCTTCCTCAACAAATAAAAGTGAAAAGACAAAAACTTTCACCTTATTGTGCAGAACTTATTAAAAGAGGGATAAGGTTTAGAATGAGTTATCCGAATACCATGTCTTTTACTTATAATGACAGAAAGTTTACCCTTACAGATCCTAAGGAAGCAAAAGAAATATTCCTAAAAATATTCAAGAAGCTTCCTGAATCTATGTCTTAATAATGCATTATTTATCAAGCTTTAATTGTGCTAATATTTTTTAGCTAATATGTTGTGTCTCTAACTGGAAAAGTGACTTAAAGTACTTAATTGATTCATAATTTTCTATACATAAACAGTTAATTAAGCTTTTATTATAGTATGCTCAAGTTCCTTTTATTGTTTTTGACAGTTATCACTAGTTTAATATTTTATCATTCTCATATATTTAGTTGCTGACATTGTGTTCCGTTGTTACAGCACATAAATCAATATGTAAATATACTGTTATTGCTGAAATTTCTCTTATGACATTTTGGAGGGAATCTATTCACCTCTCGAGACTTTAAAAAGTGTAAGATTGTTCATTTTTGCAGTAACAGACTCTCCGATAGACACACGCGCTTTATGTTGAATCTACGGAGCCTCAGAGTGATGTCATCACTTATACAAGCAATTTGAGCACATACAGACATCGGGTAATTCTAAACTCAGCGCTTTACAGTTTAAACTAATTATCGTGCTGTGTATTGTTGATCAAGTGAAGATTTCATGGTATGTGCAGAGTTCTTTCATATGAAATACGCTGTTGCAAGCTAAACGGGGATGTTGGATGCTTCATACGTTTTGTATGCCTTTAAGAAGCTCAATAGATATGGTCGCAAAGATGGAAACATCCTTATTGTGAACAAATGGTATGGTTCTCTTCAATTTAAAATTTATAAATGCAGATTTTTTTAATATTTGATTTATGTTAAACTTAAGGTAAACAGCACAGATATATTTTACAGGGGTCGTGTTTTCTTAACAAGTGGACTGATCTGTATGTTATTGAATGCAGCTGAGGTATATGTCTCAACTTATGTGTTTACGCTAACATTTCAGTTCAAAAAGTAACTTGCACACTTATTCCATAACGCGAATATCTCTCAATGTTTTATTTAGTAACAAGCAAATATAGAAGGTGACACCACTGAAGACTGATACCTCTATTGTAGAAACCAAAAAATCCGTCTTTCTGTATGAAAAATCTTCTTTAATCAAGGGTTAGCGCTTACACGTAGTAAACACTACGCTTCTTCAGACATAAAACAAACAGAACAGTGCCTCACTTAAATACAAATTTTGCACCAAAAGTGAAACAATCTATCCATTATTCAATTAAAAACATTGATCAAACCTTAAAGATATCTAATGACAAATATAATATATTATATATATATGAATAACCTCATATCAGACACCTAAATTCTTAAAATGTTATATAAAATATAGCGACATTATGTTATATCTTTAGTTAAGTAAAAACATATTTGAATATGTTTGAATTTCTTATGAAACTCTCTGTAAAAATCAAACACGATTGAATACAATGAGCAATCTGTATTAAGCACACATTTCCTTATTTCTTAATACATGAAATGATGCATATAATATAGTGACTCTTTATTGTAATCAAAAACAATTGAGTACTAGTTTAAATTTGTTATTGAAGCTCTGTAAAAATTGAGCATAATTGAATATGATGGATGCACTACGTTAAAGGAATATTTTCTTTTTACTTTGTCATGCGCAATTGCGCTGGAGATGACAGATTACACTGACAGCTCTGAGAGCACTAATGTGCATCTTGATGTAATCATAAAGTACTTAAATGCTTCTAAATAGTCTTCCTGTTATGATCTCCCTAGTTCAAGTAACACCAGTCAAAGTTACTTGTGCGTTATATTGAACAAACTTGATCGCAACAACATGTGTAAAAAAATTTTTAAATAGATGGTTGCTCTATAATTTAAATAGGTTGAATTGAGTGTTATCTTTAAAATTATTAATAAAACAAGTTAAATATGAGATAAAGTAAAATACGGAAAAAGACAATAAGCATGTTCAATTGAATAAATTTCTTCTCTTTCTGTGTCATGCGCAATGGCGCTGAAGTAACTGAATCAGGCACTGGGGGCTCTGACAGTCCTAATGTGCAACTTAATACAACCGTTGAACATTAACAGGTATAAACACTGTTATTTTCTGATCCAAAGAACAACTAGTTAGTTGGTTCAAAAAACATATTTTAAATGAGTTTAATTTTAAATAAACCGATGAATATAGTTATTAAACTGATTAGTCAAAGCAGCATATATAGTCAAAAGGCAACAATAATTAAAGGCTATCGCTAGTCGTGGGAAGTTTTTTATATAAGTATGGACATACTTCATTAATAGGATGATAGATATAGAAAGATATTCAGTATATAACAATTTTCTATATATATTAAAATAGTGAGCCATGTAATGTAATTGTTCTAACCTCATCATCACAAAAAAAAACATTAGAAAAATTCTTCATTAATAGAAATTGTAAAGGAAAGAAGACTAACTAAAACCCTGCTTCCAATAGTGCAAAAAATTCTGAAAACTATTGACGAGGGAACCAGGTAGCTTGACTACTATACATTATATATTATATTCGCCAGCTCATGCGTAATATATATAGCCTCGTCGAGGTGATGTACCAAAATATAAACTAATGATATGAGTCATAATTCACTATAGTCCATGGTGATAATGAAGTGAATGTAACTGAAGAATAAACAATGAAAACAAGAATCAATAACTTGTTAAAACTGAAAAAATGTTTTATTTAGATGGGTATGACTTATGTTAGTTCAGTATACCTTTCTGTTCTAATATTAAGCCCTTATATTTAAAGTTATTTGATGTTTTTAAATAACAAATTTCTGCTTATTGGATTAATAACTATATGCACTGACATCTGGATATATTTTTACATTGTGCTTTTTTCTGTAATGGTATCTAGTTAAAACTAACTGGAAAATTCATTCTACTTCTTGATGTCAAATCTGAGGCTTTAAGTTAAATGACAATAGTGAGTACCTGATTCATAGATGGCAGTTTAAATTTGGGACAAAATAAATACAAACTTTTATGGTCTTTGATAGTTAATGTTTTATTTGGAAATAGTGATGCGTGTTGCTTCTGTGGTCTCTTATTTTATATGTATTTATGAATATATTTTCCCTGAGACATGGTTAGGGGTAGTTTTTCATCTTTAATGATGGCAAGTTGATCAGGAATCTCCTTTGAATGGCTTGTCAGATGTTGGAATTCTTTTGGCTGTTATCCTGGTCATATATATTGTGTTGTAATAACCCTTTTGATTTGGAGTAGATCTTTCATGTCAGATCACTTCTGTTATTGGATCTTGTGTCTTATTGTGATTGTTTAGGGTGTACTGTTTCCTTTTTATCGAAATTTAAAGTGTAGCGTTAGGTATATTTATGCTGTATTTTTGTAGAGGAAGCATAGGCAGTTTTTATAGGCTTGTAATTTTAACAATTGTTTGTATGCCGACATGTTGTATGCAAATGGCACTTAAGATGGATGATGTTTATGCTGTTATTCTTTACTTAGTAATAGGCTTAATCTTTTTATTAGATTTGTATATATTTGATTTAACTTATTCAGGTTTACAAAATGACATTTGATGTTGATTTGGGGTCAGATCTTCCTTTATCTTTTAGTTTAATATTTGTTAGTCCTAGTTTAATGTATTATAATTCTAAACATGTTCTTCAGTTTAGTTAGATATTTGGCTGTACATAATAATTTTAGTTAATCTAGTTATACTCTGGTAATTCAAACTTATGTTTTAACAAACAATATAATTCATATTACAAATTGCAATTTATCTGCTTATTTAGGCTAAAATATGCATATGAGATCTGTGAGGAAAAACATTTAAATTTTAGACCTTTCTGTATTATAGGAGCCAGTGGTTACAACTGTATAGGGATTGAATATGTTGGATGTCTTGAGTTTAGACAGATTTGTAAATATGTTTAGTTTTATTGTGTGGGTTATAGTCCTTTTAAGGGCTCTAAGTAAAGCTTTTTGTACTAAATTGAAGATTTTGGTAACCAAAAATTCTAATTTTATTCTCTTTTTTCTTGATCTTCCTTCTGTAACAAGGGAATGGTGGGCAGGCACTAGGGTTAGAAAGAAGGAAGTGTATAATTCCATAATTATTATTTCTTTGTGGGTACATTTATTGTTGTGATATTATCTAATCAAGACCAGAAGAGATGTATTGTTTTACTGTTGGGTATTAGTTCTATTCTGTTCAGGTTAATACATTATATTTTCATTAATTTAATATCTAGCCTATATTGCTCTTATGACAAATGACATAATAGTTGAGTCCTGGACTGTTAGAGGAATTCAAAACAAAGCCAAAAAATCCTTATTATTCCATTTGATATTTAAATCACAAGCCAATATTTGTTTTATTCAAGAGACACATATTCCTCGTGATGTTTGGGACAAGGAAAAGAATAAAAAATGGATCAAGAAGATAGTAGCCTCTGGGGATTCTTCCAATTCTAGGGGAGTGGCCATAATTGTTAAACATAAATTCTTAGGGAGTATAATTGATGAGAAATACGACAATGAAGGTAGATGGTGCCTTTTTACAGCTACTTTTCATAATCTTGATAAACCACTTTTGGTTCTAAATTTATATGGTCCTTGTAATCGACAACATTCTTTTATCTTAAAAATATATAATATACTCACATCTTATAAGGATCATTATATTATAGCAGGAGGGGATTGGAATGCAGTCATAAACCCAGAAATTGACCTCTCTAGCTGTCCCACATCTTATAATTACCAAGCATCATTGGCCCTCGAAGATTTAATTTTGGAATATAATTTAATTGACCCACTGCATTTTATAAAAATCTCAAATAAGAAAGAAATGTATACATATTATTCAAAATGTTGTCGCTCTTGGTCTAGATTGGATTTTTTTCTGGTTTCTAATTTTCTTTCAAAATTTATATTGGATTTTTATACTGAACCCAGATTTTTTTCGGATCACTCAAGAATTGTACTAAATTTAAACATTACTCATAATGATAAAAATAATACTCACAAAAACAATTGGTCGCTAAACAACAATTTACTCTTAAATAATGATATATGTAAACAGTGTTCTGATATAATTCAGGAAATGGAGCATGATCTGGATTTAACAGATATTCCTTATGACGTTCAATGGGCTGCTTGTAAGGCGAGATTAAGAGGAATGTTTATCGGTAAATCTGCATACCTTAAAAAACAATTTAATAAAAAAGTTTTTCTAAAGTCTAGAATCCAGTATCTCGAAAATCAATTTAGACTAAATCAAGATAATGTTCTTGAAAAGCAAATTATAGACTATCAAAAAGAACTAATCTTGCTACATCAGAATAACCTCTCTATAGTAGATCAAAGATTACTCGCTACTTATTCAGAATGGGCTCAAGTTCCGTCTAAAATCTTAGCCAGAATAATTAAAAATAACTTCGATAGACCTAAAATTTCATCTTTATTACACAAAAATAAATTATATAATACAGATAAGGAAAATATACATCTTTTTACTTTACTCTATACAGAGTTATACTCTAATTCATCCAATTCGTTGATTAACAATCATATAAATAGTTTTCTAAGCTCTTTAAGATTCCCTAAGTTAAATGAAAATCAAAAAAATTTACTTTCTGCTCCTCTTACTTTTCAAGAAATTTCAGATTCAATAGATAGACTTAAATTGGGTAAATCCCCTGGTCCAGATGGGTTTACACCAGAATTTTTTAAACCCTTTAAGTCGATAATCGTTCCTTTTCTCTTTAAAGTATACAACTACATTAAAATCAAGGACATATCTGATCTTTACTGGAACAGGTCTAAAACTATACTAATTCTGAAAAATAATAAAGAGAAAACAAACCCCTCAAATTACAGGCCCATTTCTTTAATCAATATAGACATAAAGATTTTATCATCACTTTTGGCCAACAGATTAAAACAGGTCTTACCCTCAATTATTTCTCAAGACCAAACAGGTTTTATGTCTCATAAACATGCATGGGATAATACCCTGACTCTGGAATCTATTATTTATCTCTTAAAAAATGATTCTAACCCAATATATGCATTGATTCTTGATGCATCAAATGCGTTTGATAGAGTATGTTGGGATTTTCTTTTTCAAACTATGACATGCTTTAATTTCCCCATATCCTTTATAAATTTAATAAAAACATTATATAAAGATATGTATACTTATATGTATATTAATGGTTACACGTCTTCCCCTATAAAGATTACCAGAGGTACAAGGCAAGGTTGCCCCTTGTCCCCTTTTCTTTTTAATATATACTTGGAACCGCTGCTGTTATATATTACTCAAAACACCTTTCATAATATTCCAAGGATCTTTAACACAAATATTTTTTTTTTCTGCATTTGCTGATGATCTAGTAATATATTTCCAAACTCCATTATCTGACCTTAGTAAAATATCAAACTCTATTGAACGTTTCTTTCTTCGAATTATCTTATAAATCCTTCAAAAACCCATATTCTTCCTTTAAATCATAAGGTTCATAAATTGTATTTGTTTTCTGATTCACAAATTCAGATTACTTTTGGTGTGAGATATTTGGGAATTAACATGGAGCACAATAATCACTCCTCATTTCAAAACAACATGAGTAAAATATGGAAATCTATAATGTCTGACATGAATAGATGGGAACAGCTAAATTTGTCACTTTTATCAAAAGCTGCAATAATTAAAATGAATATTCTTCCAAAATTTATATATCAATTCAATTCTTCGGATCAGATAATTCCCAAGTCTTTTTTCGAGAAGGTAAATAAAGAATTAGCAAAATTTATGTGGTTTCCCAAATCGGTTAGGATCTCATATTCTAGATTGTCAATTACTAAAGATAAGGGAGGTTTGGGATTACCAAATTTCTACCTTTATTATCTAATTGTTTCAGCAAATAAGCTATTAACTATATCTAACTTTAATAGTAGTAAAGATATTCAGTACCCAATATGGGTTAGGACGTGGTATCATTATATTTTATCTAAAAATATAAATCCAGAGGCCATCCCTTTTATTTATTTAAATATGAAGAGCACCTGTAAAATTTCGACCCTTCTTAAACACAAGATTAAGGCTTTTCAGAATTTATTAAAAATCTGCAATCTTGATAAGTTTTTTCACCTCTTTCAACCACTTCATCTAAATCCAAACATAATGTTAGATAACTCTCCATTTAATCTAACAAATTATCCTCTTATTAAAAAGTTAAAAGTTTGGCATATCTTGAAATATAAAGACTTGTCACTAGCAAATTTACGTAAGATTCTAAAAGTTAGTTGGAAATACACTACAGTTTTATGTCAAATAAGAGAGGTAATTATGATAAAGTTTGATCTCATAAAACCTACAGAACTTGATCTTAATAATTTAAAAATGATAATTAAAACATTATCGTTATCAGTGAAAATGTTATCAAAGTCTTATAAACTGATAAACAAGTTAACATTAGATCAGAACTGTCTTTTCTCAAGTACCTGGTTGAATCATAATTCTCAAATAACTGAGAATCAAAAACTTCTAGCAATCAGAAACACCAGAGAATTTACTCCATTTAAGAAATTGATCTACACACAATTAATGATTAGCAATAACGCCTATCATACTCCATATAAATTAAATAAATTTAATGCCAGTAAATCTCCATCGTGCACATGTTGTTCCTTTCCCCAAGCTGACCTTTTACATATCCTGTGGTATTGTCATTTTTCTCATAAACTTTGGACCTCTTCGAAGGTAAGACTGCAGAGAATGGGGTATCATAAATCTACGCTCTCCTTGGAATTTGCTATACTTCATATACCGATAGTTCATCTTTCCAAATTGGATACTCACGTACTTATTTTTATTTGTTCGCTTACAAAACTTTGTATTACTCAAAATTGGCTTGATCGTACTAAATTAAATTGGGATACTTTTCAAAAAATGGCTTACCTATATATTGATGCACAATAAAACTTGGTTAAGAGTCCAATAAAAATGTCTTTAAAAAACAGAGTGTTGGGGAAGGTTTTAAGTATTATAAACAATTAATACCTTCTAGAGTTTTTTTTTTCCTGGTCTTGATTATTAGCTCTTTTATTTTGTTAACCATACTTTTTTTACATAAGTGTGTATAATGTCTAAATTTACCACTGATTTTATGGTTACCGATTGTATATAGTGTATATATTGGGATTTGTTATTTAATGTTCTTTTTTTAACTCCAACAAGAGTTGCATTTTGTTTTATCAAATTGTTAATCATTATACAACTCCTAAATGTAATGTTTATAAATCAATAAAAAGTTTTTTGAGAAAAAAATGATTTAACAACAACAGTGTAGGATTTAAAATAGGTGAAAAAGTGATAGGTTGCTTCAATGCATGAGGTGTTTGAACACTGTTAGTATCATTAAACATTTGCTTCAACATTACATTCCATGCAAATTATAGCAGCTCAGGTATTAACAAAAATCTGCCCCTGTACTTGGTACAAAATTTAAACCCTTGCTTAACACTGATAGTTGTAATTCAGAAAGAGAAATACCTGAAATATTATGAACATTACAAATGTTACATACATTATCAACAGTCAATTGGAGGTCCGTCGTCTCTTGTAGTCCTTGTCCATCTAATGTGAATAGCTCTTCTTCCAAGAATTCTCCTTCACCAGTGCTGGTAATGAGAAAAAAAGAGGACGAAGAAGAGAAGGAAATAGGTGTAACAACAGATGCAGGCATCTGGGCACTTTGTTTTGGTTTGGCTCCCATTGTGGAAAAGTCCAGCCTGTTTCTTGGAGACTCATAAATTTGGCCAGCTGTTGTGCCCAAATTAATGTCCACAAATGTTTCTCCTTCAGTCACTGTCTCAGTGACATTGGTAGATGTTGTTTCATTATTTTCTGTACTAAACAAGACAGGACCCTGCGAATGAATAGTGTTAGACTGCTTTAAGTTTACAAAGTCGGAGCATTTTTTTTTCATGCTGTTGATTAGGTGCAGGTGTGGCTGCTACATCATTTGAAGCATTCCATGCTCTTTCTTGAGGGCAAGGCCAAACGAAGATGTTACCAGATGAAAAATTGCAGTAAACGCATTGCAGTTTCTTTAACTTAACTTGTTGAAGTTTTAAAGCATAGTTAGCAGCTACACATAGTATGTTCATAAGTCTATTCTTATGGTATTCAGTTTTATACTCTCTTTCCAGTTAAATACGTAGGTCTTCAGCTTTGTTTAACAGTGCATCCTCTTCAGGCTGAAAAAGGAAATAAATAAATTAATGTCTGATTTACTAGTTTGTAAGTTAATATGCTGCCAGCATGCCAAGAACTCGTTCCCCTTGTGCTGGCATGCATAAAACACGTAAGCCTCTTGGCACAATATTGTTCTTAAGACAAGCTTCAAAATAAAATTTGTGCCATTGTAGGCATTTTAATTTCATTAATGTATCTTGCAAAAATGTCAGTGACATGGTAAATTCAGATCACCTCTTTGCCTCTCTTGTGTAGCATCAGAGAAAAGAGCGGAAGTCCCAGTGACCATGTCCAACAGCGGATTTTGTAGAAAAAAGATTTATTAGTCATGGTTTTGAGATACCTGCAGCAGCAGTCTCTATAGAAAACAAAGTACAAAACCATGGTTACACAGAGGTAAAAAATGGCCTAATAAGGTAGATGCACAGGTCCAAAAACCTAATGAAGGCTTGAAAATAAGTTTAACATACAGTAATGATATAGGTGATTGGGTAGTTTTCTGCCTCTCAGTGATAGTTTCTTTTTCAGGAGAAGAAATTTGAAACAATCTTGTCTTAGGTGTGTGTGTTTCCATTTGATCCATTTTTCTTTGTTGTGTGAAAGTTTGCTTATTTTCTTCTTTATAGCTGCTACTTGCTAATTACAGGCCCCAGCACATGCACAGGAATCACTGCTTAGTCATCTCCTGGATCCAACATATGTATTTCTTATTTTTACACACTCAGGGGTTAAAAATAAGCTTCCCTCAGATAAGATATTAGTTTTAATTTTGCAGGAGATGCTTTTTTGTAGATTTTTGCTGCAGCAGTAGCCTTAGATAAGGTTAGATTCGTAGTTAGAAGTTGAAGCAAACTGAAGTGTGTGCTGTCTAGTTGGTGGCCATCGTAGAACCCCCAACATACTTCTAAGGTGAATGACATCAGCAGGCCTAGTAAAGTAGGGCGATGGAAAGTTTACAGAGTGGTATACAACTCAAAATGGTATAACCCACACAGTATATGATTCACACACACACACACACACACACACACACACACACACACACACACACACACACACACACACACACATGCCAGTATTGAGAGCTTACATGATTTAATTTACTCCCAAGTTACTTCTAAGGTGAATGACATCAGCAGGCCTAGTAAAGTAGGGTGATGGAAAGTTTACAGAGTGGTATACAACTCAAAATGGTATAACCCACAAAGTATATGATTCTCACACAAACACAGACACACACACACACACACACACACACACACACACACACACACACACACACACACACACACACACACACACACAAACTATTGAGATTAGAACCCCTACCTATCTAGTTATTACTACTATAGTGTTATACAGTTATCAGATACACCATTTATGCTGACATGATTTCACCTACTCCCAAGGTACTGAATGACATGAGCAGATCTAGTAAAGTAGGGTGATGGGAAGTTTACAAGGAGGTACACAACTCAAAATGGTATCACACACACACACACACACACACACACACACACACACACGCACACATGCACACACACATGCACACACACACGCACACACAAACACACACACAGACACACAGACACACACACACACACACACACACACACACACACACACACACACACACACACACACACACACACACATGCACACACATATGCATACACAGATGTCCCACTCACTAGGTTGAACATGGAGGAGGTAATAGTCAGCTGTCTATGAGGTGCCAGAATCCAACACATAACACACCCAGTCAGGTTACTCCACAACAACTACAAGTGTCACTCTGTCATCATCCATGTGTGTGTGAATGACCTGAGACGCACTTCCATGGACTATATGAAAAGAGACATGGCGAAGCTCCCAGATTATATGAGCCAGTCAGGTGTGACAGTAGCCCTGAGCAATATACTACTATCACCCAGAATGATACCGCATTACAAACAACAAATGACTGACTTCAACAATTGGCTTAAGTGTCTGGTGTCACTCTCATGGGATCCAGTATCTGTCTGCTTGGGAGGACATGAGTGACAGGCTGAAAAGGCTTGCCAGAGATAGCTTGCATCTGTCACCACTGGGTTTCTAGGTACTAACTAAGTGTCTTGCCATTCCTATAGTGCCTTTTTAGATGTATTCCAAATGAAATTACCACTGTAACAACTATACATATATGCAATCTGAGGGTCATGCTGCTCAACACTAGACATCTACATCCTGAGATGCAGCCACTTGAAGCACTCCTCATGATGGAGAACACTGACATTTGTGCTGTAAAGGAGACCTGGTTTACATCAGCAGACAGTGCTCCTGCACTACCAGCCTATAACTCATTCCACACTGGTCAGCTCCAAAATATGGACCACAGCTCCAAAGCCGGTAGTGTCTCCATATTAATAATGAATATGCAAACATCCAGGGTAGTATCCCAGCAAAATGCGTCTGAGATACTTCAGATACAACTGACATTGGGTAATAGTGCATTCCAGGTCTTAGCTTGTTATAGGTCCCCAACCATATCCCTAGACTCTCAATCCACATTCCTCAACACACTGGAATCTATCAAGGTCCAACCCAACACTCTCATAGTAGGAGAGTTCAACTATCCCTCCATCAACTGGGAAAGATACTCAAGCACAAATACACTGGCCCAACGCTTCCTGGAATTCATCAGTTTCAATGCCCTGGACCAGCTCCTTCTGACACACAGTAGAAGAAGCAACATCCTTGACCTGTGTTGATTACTAACATATGGGACCGTTGCTTGACAACAGTAGTCAATCACTACCTGGTCAGATTCAACATAGAGTAATCACCATGGGAATCCACATCTCACCCACACCCCCCACAAATGTAACCACCTTGAACAGCTTCTCCAAAGCTGATTTTGTACTCATAAGAACAGAGGTGGCTCATTTCACAGCACCCATGTCAATGGAAAATACCTGCATGACTGCCAAATCATACACAAATGCACTGTACAAACATGCACTTCAATGCATGGAACTAGCCATACACAACAGAACCATGACACCCTCCTCCAAACACTGGAGGCAATGTAGTGGTCCACTGCCATTAATAACCTGTAGAACAGAAGGAATACACTGTTGCAGAAAAAGGAGGAGTCCCAAGAGTGGTAAAACTCCCTTATTAGCCTCAACAACAACTTGAGATCCCTCATGAAATCATCTAAAGCCACCTATGATGGCAGAATTGCAGCAGACACTGACAACAATCACAAATCCTTTGATAGTTATATCAAGAACCTCCATGCCAATAGCCAGAAGTGTTCTGAGTTACTGCACAATGCTGCCTCCTATACTAAGCCAACAGATATTGCCAACATTCTTGCCAACACATTCAGTGCCAGCTTTACCCCTCTCTCCCCATAGGAGAACAATCAGAATTCCAGGAGAATGCTAGGCATCCAGGATTACTACTGCCACCCAGGTTACACCTGCATTGTCCACGGGCAAGAATACAGCTTCTATGGGACCCCACATTATCCATGGCTGTATTCTACATGAACTACAAAAATACCTAGCACCATATGTGTGTGCCCTGTTCAGTCACAGCCTCACCTCAGGCTTTGTCCCTCCCAAATGGGACACTGCTATAGTCATCCCTCTCCATAAACATGTGGTAACTACAGATCCTGGGAATTATCAGTCCATTAGCCTGATGAGTCTGATATGTATAGCTATGGAGTGTATCATCAGGGACCTGATCAACAAACATATAGGTAATCTCCTAACTCTGGACCCCACACAGTTTGGCTTTGTAAAAGGGAGATCATGCCTACTCAACCTGGTTGACTTTTTTGAGTCAGTCACCAGGGCTGTGTATGACAGTAAAGCACTGCATACAGCCTACACCAATCTGGCCAAGGTTCCTGATAACATTCCTCAATCAGGAATTATGGATGAACCCACCAAATTAGGCATCAACCCCTATATCACTGGGGGGGTTGCAAATTGGCCCACAGATAGAACACACAGTGTGAAAGTAGCGACCTCCAAGTCAGACTGGCAGTCAATCATGAGTGGAGTCCCACAGGGATCAGTCCTGGGTACTCTCCTGTTTAGCATCTACTTCTCAGGAGTCCAGGTCAACGCAAAGGAACTCTGGGTGACCAAGTTCACAGACAACTGCAAGCTGGGAGCCATCATTAACTCCACAAGTAATGCAGACATCCTACACAAAGGCCTCACTGAGACCACTGACTGGTGTGGAAACCATGGCCTGAAGCTCAACACGACAAAATGCATCATCAGCCCCTTTGGTAAAATCTCAGTTCCCACTAAGTACCACATTTATGGGAGCCCACTGAACACTGTAGGTGTTATTAGAAATCATGGGGACACAGGTTGACAGCAACCTCTCCTTTAACCACCACATTGCCACTGGGGTCAGGAAATCCTTCTATATGGCACATCTCATTACCGAGGGTTTTGCATCCAGGAAGAAAAAGGATATTGATTCTTTGTACTCTACCCTCATTAGGCCTATCATCAAATATAATAGCCCATTTGGCATGTAGCTCACTAGACAGCTGCAACAGCTGGAGAGGCCACAGAAGTACCTCATAATGAGGATCCTAGACATTAAACACATGTCCTACATAGACAGAATCAAAAGATTCCAGCTATTCTCTGTCTCATATCACCTACTTAGAGGTGATCTCTGCTTAACTTGCAGTATCAGTGTGTGTGCTATGCATTGCCTGTTTGCCAAGATGTGAGCATACTGAGCACGCCTCCATCTGCCTACAGGAGCAGGCTCAGGGTCCTCCTCCTTTGAGTCTCTCTATGCCTGTGGGGACCTTGGCAATGGTGGTGGGTTGTGTGGCCCTTCCCAGTGCTGTTCCTGCTGCAGCTGTTTCCACAGGATCATATTTGTGTAGCATGGTACAACTATGAACATTTGTGCACATGTGGCTGGACAGTACCGCAAGGCACCACCAGATATGTCAAGGCAGTGGAACTGTGACTTGAGCATCCTAGACACATGCTCTATAATGATCCTGGTTTGTGTGTGTACCTCATATGGCATTCTTGTATGGGTGTGTGTGCATTTCTGATGGGTGCCATCATCCATGACTCCAGTGCATAGCCATCATCCCCCAGCAGATGGCCATATGGGATGCCCTCACTGGCCAATGCCTGGTACAGCTGTGATGAATGCCAGATGTGGAAGTTGGAATAGCTTCCAGGGCTGCCAGCACACACATTCATGATAATGCCATGGGCATTGCACATGACCTGGCAGTTGATGGAGGGGAGGCCCTTGCGGTTTATGTAGACCCTACCCTGTTCACCAGGTGGTGCTTTGATGTGGATGTGCATGCAGTCTATCGCACCCAGTACCTCTGGGTATTCTGCTACATGGTGGAAGAGACACATATGAGTGGTCCTCTCCTCATGGGTGTTGGGAAAGTAAATGTGCTCACTGGCATGTGGTAACATGGCATCCAGGAACTGGTGGTGTACCCCGGATGCAGATGCTTGTGAGACCCCCATCATGTCCCCAGTAGGTCATTGGAAAGTACATGTAGCTAGAGTTCTCAAGGCTACACATAACTTGGTATCCACTGGGATGGGTTCCTCTATGTTGGTTCTAGCTCTTAGTTGAGGCCAGCACAGCTTGGTGATTTGCTGAAGTATGTCTCTGTCTACCCTGTAGTGCTCAACTATCTCCAGATCATGTAGC
This sequence comes from Protopterus annectens, assembly GCF_019279795.1. NCBI lineage: Eukaryota > Metazoa > Chordata > Ceratodontiformes > Protopteridae > Protopterus > Protopterus annectens. Next base: position 1,211,744,248 of record NC_056732.1, on the reverse strand, counting down.
CTCTGGTAGGTTACCCTGGGTCTGAACACGCTTGTCCTCCTCCTCTGTCTGTGGCGGTTGTCAGCATTATCCTCCTCTCCACCATCAGCCTCAAGCACATACTGATGGATCAAAGCAATGGCAGCCCCTAACATTTTTCCAGTTAAAATTCCCTCATATGTGTACACCAATGGTGCAGAGTCTGTGGGAAAAAACAGACTGTAAGGTGTTTCCATAGTTTATACTGTTATGCTGCAGATGCTGCCTGTATGATTGGCTGACTATGATACATTCCAGCTGCCACCTATACTACTCATGCATTTGCTTTGACCACTGTGAGTTTTTGAGGCATCAGTGGTAATTTGTGCATAATTGCCCTTATTCTGCTGTTGCCCTTTTTTCATTATTTTTACATACATCTCCTCCCATTTTTAGCCATGCAGCCACCTGCCAGCTGTATTGTTGTTTGTTTTACATGGCCCATTATAAGTTGCAAGAGACTCATATTAGTGATTTCTACTTCATTTCTCCTTTATTCTGCTTTTGCTGTTTATTTCTTTTTTTTTTTTTTACATCTCCTCCCATTTTCAGCTATGCAGCCACCTGACAGCTGTATTATTGTGTGCTTTGCATGGCCCATTGTAATTTGCAAGAGTCCCATATTAGTGATTTCTACTTCATTTCACCTTTATTGTGCTGTTACCCTTTATTTATTTTTTACATCTCCTCCTATTTTCAGCTATGTAGCCACCTGCCAACTGTATTATTGAGTACTTTCAATGGCTCATTGTGGGTTGCAAAATCCCATATTGCTGATTTGTACTGCATTTTCCTTGGTCTGCTATTTCCTTTTTTTTCCTGTATCCTTCTTGTTTAATCCCCATAGTTAGTGTAAACAGCAAGAAATGTTCCTTCCCTGGACATGAACACACGCCTCAGTTCATGGAATAAGACTATACAGCCTCAGACACACCCCCCCTTGCTTAGATGTGCTTAGCTAAGCACAAACCCAGCCAACGGAGCTCCAGTGTGCTTATGTGCTTACAGCAAGCATGACACACCCCCTTTTCATGTTAGTTGCTCCTCCTGCCTGCAGGATGGTGTTACAGCACCTACATGGTTAGGTGCAGTGTGACACTTAGAAGAATTTTGTGATTCAGTATAAGTCCCCTCATTAACATACCCCACTGACTTAATCCGTAGTTACTGCACTACACAAGAGCCTTCCCCCTTAGCAACCACTGTTTCCTGCCATTGTTTTCATTCTGCTTGACACTGAGTATAATGGCAAAATGCATGTTTCCCTTAAAATGGACTTTTCACAATAATTCTTTTATTTTCTCCACAATCCTGTTTGCACAGTGCTTCCCTATGCTTTAACGGCTGAGATCGGCCAAAAAATAATAAACTTTTATTGGTATAAAAATTAACCACTTTAACATGCCAATGGCCATATATTTGGACATTGGCAAGCCTACAGATTAGGGTACATGCTTTTATTGGAGCTGTCATGGCTCCATTTTCATTTTTGCAGAAATGTATTCAGCTAGTAGCCAAATACCTTTCTGCAGCTTACACTGTTCCTGCACAGTTACCTACCTGCTTGCTGGATCACTAATTCACCTCAATTGCATGGTTTTCACCAACAAATGAGCTAATTAGCATCCTGCATGGGTTTCCATGCAGGAACAGTGTATGGACACTTGTGCATGTCAAAACTGCACGTTCCTGAATCGTTCAGTGGCCATATTCCATGCAGGAGCGGCTACACTGCTCCTGCATGGAGATTTTTCATTCATGAATCCCGGGGAGTATTTTTGAGGGGGGGGTGGCAACTCACCATGTGGCCCCACACTCCCTACAACTTATGTATATCAACTTTGAGATCACACTACACACGAGATAGAGCATGCTCCTCAATCCCCACTATACTATGATCTCTTACCAGAATAGCTGGTATAATATATAGATGCATCACTTACAAAATTGCAGTCAGTTAGGAATCATTATATTCAAAACTCACATAAATAATATACATAAAACAGTATAAAGGGAAAGAAACTATTAGTACTGAAAACTAAAAGCAACTAACAAAATGTATATAAAAAACACCAATACTATATCAGCGTAATTAAATAACATCTTTGTCAACACAGTAAGTAAACCAGGCATTTCAGCTTATAAAAAACTTAGGGGGTCAACTATGAATATACCACTTTCATGAAAAATGTAGAAAAGAAAGGAAACATTTTAAAAGCAATGCAGAAGTAAAATAAATGTAAATGTTTGCATCTCACCAATATTAAACATAATTTTTTATTGCAGTCTGCTTTCCAGGAAATAGCAATTTATTATTTGTGAACATCTCTGACCTAGTTCAGTAGCTTTCATAATGTTGAAGGTTTCAATATACTACAGTATGTAGATATTCCCCTGGATTCTGCAAGCCTTGCACGGCATGCAGGATTAGTACAGGAGCACTAGCAGGCAATATGTCTGCTGTGCGATCCAGAAATAGCCTGCAGGGGTGTGCACGAGCGCTCCTGCACTAGTCCTGCACAGACTCAGCCGCTGCAGGAGAAATCCATGCAAATGTGTTGAATTTGTGATCCAGGAAGCTGGAAACCGGCCGTGCAGGACTAGTGTAATCTGCAGAAATGTACTCGCTTAGTAACCAAGTACATTTCTGCAAATTCCAAAACGAAGCTATGACAGCTCCAAATAAAGGGTGCATATCATTCAGGAAGCATGCCAATGGCCAAGTATAAGGCCATTGGCATTGAAAACAGCTTAAAAAAAAAAAAATCAACTTTTATTTTTTTTTAGCCGATCTCGTCTGTTTAGGGCAGCGGCTCGCAAATGGGATCGGGGAAAATAAAAAAAGAAACCTAAAATAAGTATTCTAACTAAAAGCACTATTTTGCCATTAAAGTCAATGGCAGGCAGAAGTCAACATGGCCAGTGAGTAGTGGTTGCTAAGGGGGGAGGCTCAGTGTGAGACATGTAACTATGCATTATCAGGCAATCCTATGCAAATGAGGGGAATGATAGTGAATCCCAGATTTCCCCAGCATGCTAGTCAGCTCCCAACAGTGTAAGAGCAGGAATAGCTTGGTGCAAGCCTAGGAGTTAGCTGACATCATAGGGTTGTGTGTCAGGCATACTGTAAGCAGACTGGAGCCCTGTGGCTCAGGTTTGCTACTAGCTAAGCACAGTGGGCAAGGGGTGTGTGTCTGAGTCTGCATAGCACTCTTTACATTGCCTAAGCGGGTGTGCATGCCTCTCATCGGGTTTGAAAGAAAAAAAAAAGGTAAACCAGGAAACAGCAGCTCTGTGCACATTTGAGCACTGTGCTTGTGTGGCACGCCCCTGGGCTGAAACAGGAAGGCAATGGGACGGGACAACAGTAGTAGGAAGTTAATCAAGGAGAACTAGCATAGCTGGCAGGTGAAATGAATCAGAATCAGCCAATTACACAGGCAGCAGACCAGCCCAGGCCAGAATAATACTATAAACTATGCAAACACCTTCCACTCTGGTTTTCCCATACTCTACACCACTGGTGTATACAAGCGGGGAAGTTTTAACAGACAAAATAACAAAATGATAGGGGCTGCAATAGCTATCATACAACAACTTGTGGAAGAGGCTGAAGGTGGTGAGGATGTGAATGCTGTTAACCAACATACAGTAAGGAGACAGAGAAGAGTGTACAGACTCAGGATAACCTACCAGGGGCTACATGAGCTGGTGATAGTGAAGTGCTATATGGTGGAAAGGGACCTCCTACAGCAAATCGTTGAGCTGTGCCGGCCACACCTGACACACAGCACTAACAGAGGGGAACCCCATCCCAGTGGATACCAAAGTATGTGTAGGCCTAAGAATACTAGGTTCAGGTACCTTCCAAAGGCCAACTGGGGATATGATGGGGATCTCACAGGCATCAGCATCCAGGGTACTTTACCAGTTCCAGGATGACATGTCAGCACATGCCAGTGAGCATGTATATTTCCCCAACACCCATGAGGCATTGGCCAGCAATATGCAACTGTTCCACCAAATAGCAGAATACCCTGAGGTAGTGGGTGCTATAGACTGTACTCACATATGCATCAAAGTACCACCCGCTGAGTGGGGTAGGGTCTACATTAACCACAAGGGCTTCCCCTCCATCAACTGCCAGGTCGTGTGCTGTGCCCAGGGCATAATAATGAATGTGTGTGTCAGCTTCCCTTGAAGCTATCATGATTCCCACATCTGTCATCTGATTCAGCTGTAGCAGAAATTTTCCAATGGGGGCATCCCTCACAGTCACCTAGTGGGGGATGCTGGATACGCACTGGAGCCGTGGCTGATGAGACCCATCAGAAATGCACACACACCCGAACAACAACTCCATAAGGCACATGCACAGAAGTGAATTATAATAGAGCATGTATTTGGGATGCTCAAGTCACGTTTCTAATGCCTGGACACATCCGGTGGAGCCTTAGAGTATTCACCAGCTACATGTACCCAAATTGTCATCATATGTGCCATGCTACACAAGATGATCCTACAGAAATAGCTGCAGGAGGAACAGCATGGGTCAGGGCCACACAGCCCCCCACCATTGTCAAGGCCTGCATAGGCACAGAGTGACTCAGAGGAGGAACAACCTGACACTGCCCCAGTAGGCAGAAGGAGGCATGCCCAGTATTCCCTGGCCTTGGCAAAGAGGCAATGCATAGCACATACACTGACACAGGGGGGACCCAGGGAATAACACCTCTCTCTGACTCTCACGTAAAGTAAAAGGGATGCCAAACATGACACTCCCTGTGCTCAACCATGTGTAGGGAGTGTACTATGTGCATCTGACATAGGCAGCCCTGCAGCACCACCCTCAATACTGGGACACCCACAAGGTAAGTGACTCACACATGCCAGTCAGGGGGGTTCACTTGCCCAACAACAGTCACAGCCAGCAGGACAGGTGCAGACAAACACAAACAAAGGCTGTGCTATGGCCTCTGAATGATGCCTATGGGTAACCTCCCCGGCCTACACAGACAGACTACAGTAGGTCAGGCAGTGGGATCTTAGTTCTAAAGAGTAAGAAGTCAGAACCTAATATGTAGGTCAGTCAAAGCTAAGACCTGTAGTACACTGATATGCCTCTAGTCAGCATGATAGGTTAGAATACAGAATGAAATGGAGTACCTGACATACCAGTACAGTCATAGCAAATGTGTACAAGTCTCAGGTGTGCCCCCCCCATCCTATGTAGAAATGTAATAACAGTCAGGTGTGCCCACCAATCCTGTGTAGAAATGTAGTAACAGTCAAGAGTGCCCCCCAATCCTGTGTAGAAATGTAGTAACAGTCAGGTGTGCCCCCCCAATCCTCTGTAAAAATGTAGAAACAGTCAGGTGTGCCCTCCCATTCCTGTGTAAAAATGTAGAAACAGTCAGGTGCACCCCCCCAATCCTGTGTAGGAATGTAGAAACAGTCAGGTGTGCACCCCCATCCCTACGTATGTATGTAGTAATGGTCTGGTGTGCCCCCCCAGTCCGATGTACAAACGATGTAACAGTCAGGTGTGCCCCCCCACAACCCTATGTAGAAATGTAGGAACATGTATGTGTAGGTATAATACCAGTGGAGCATAGATGCACAGAGGTGGCTAAGGTAGCAGGATAGGTTGTAGCATCTGCACAATATTCAGGTATGTGTGTGTTAGGTTGGTGTGTGTTTCATGTTGTGTGAGAGTGGTCGGTATGTATGCATGTTGAGGTAAGACCTGGTGGCCATTGCCCACTACCGCTGATGACAGGGACAAGTCCTCACAACTGCAGTGCCAAACACAATACCCACCAGTATAACACAAGCTAGCAGTAAGCCATTACAAATCTATGGTGGTAATATGTGTCACCACCTGAAAGACTGACATGGCATGGCTGTTGGGCTAGATATACAAGCAATACACAGGGGAAAGTACCCCAGACATAGAGTATATATTGTGTCACTGTGAAATGGACACACCCTTGGAATAGTACAAACAGGTATGCATCACATTATCTGGTCCTGAAGTAGGGGATACCGGTGTTGTCTGCCCAAACACTAGCAGATCACAAAGGGAGAAGGACTGATGTATTGGGAAACAGCTGATGCACCTGCACATGCAAGCATAGCTGGAATGCCCAATGCATATCTGTGTGTCAGATGCAAGTAGTGTCCATAGCACACATGCACCCAGCTCATGCAAACACCAACCACAGGTACCTCTCTGGTTGTACCTCTGCTGTGTGGAATGGGTACAATATGACCCCAGCTGTATATAGCAATAGTGAAAGAATGCAGCATGCTGTGCAGGTGTCCCATGCAGGTGTTTCACCAGCTGTAGGTAGCACCCTGCCAACATCCATACCGCCAATTAAGGCTGATAGAAGGTAGTGGCATGAACACCTAGCACACCTACCCTGTCACCCCTGGGGAATATACTGTATGGTGGTCTGAGACTGTAGGACATACAGAATGCAACGGCATGCCACATCTGGCTCACATCAACAGCTAAAGGCTCACAGGCCTCTGCCTAGGGCCTGTGTCTCACACGTACTGCCAATGCATGTTATGTCATGGATACCCAATTAACAACACAACACACTCCACATATGCCATATATAAGGCCATGTGGACAAACCACAGTAACATGTCCACCATGTCCCACTGCATGAACTGTTGACCAACACTGACACACAGCTGTGATGGGGTGATAACCATAGGGAAAGTATCAGAGAATGTATGCATAATGTAAGGAAGAGGAGAGAATAACTGGGGGAGCATGGCCAGCATGGAATGTGCAAGGTCCGACACAAAGCTGTGTGCACACACTATCCCAGGCTGTAAACACATAAATGGGTGCCTACATACCTGTTTGTACACCACAATAGGGGTAATGTCTTGACTCATGGCCCCTGCCTCTGGGTAACCTGTGCGAATCTGTACAGCTGTGAGATATTGCTATAGTAATATAAGGCTATACTGTCATGTTGATCGATGTACATGTATAGGATCCCCTGCCAGCACTGTACCAAGGTGCTGAACCGGATACACAGACCCAACAGTAAGTGTCTGCAGCACCCCCTCCAGGATGGCATAACCTACCATGAATATGTAGGTGTCTGCCCACAATACCGCACAAAGCTGCAATCACCCTTGTCCCCCAAGGCATCACTGTGAGCAGGAATATTCAACTGACAGTGCATGAGGACAGAAAACTTCATAGGGTATAACAGTACACATGGCTGAATATCTCTGCTAACAGCAGTACCATGTAGCTGAAGCAGCACAGGCACAATCACCTGCGGTACACACTAACCCCTGCACATTTTCCCCATATTGCCAAATGATCGACAGATACCCTGCAGAAACAGTTTGCTACCTGTAGGTGTACAACACAAAGGTCTGCACTAGAGTACAAACTACCTGGAATCGATCCACACATGCAGTACAGCAGGGCATACTGGGCATGCTCACACACTTAGAGAAATGAAGACAATGTCAGACAACAACATACTGAAAGGTCATACTGGGCATGCTCACACACTTAACATGAAGCCCATGTCTGCAAACAACAGTGGACCAGACATATCTAGCAGTTGCAGATGTTAGTGCAGACGCTCCTCAGTATGCACCACTCATGCTTTGCACACACAGTGGATAGGAATACAGACATATATCCAAGGACAACACACTATAATAAGCCAAAAGTAGACATACATAGATGCATGGAAGAGAGTGACTGTGACAAGGAGCCATCCAGGCCTGTCCCACCCACCACAGAGCCAAATGGCTACAACCACACGAGGTTCAGATGTCACTCACTGTATATACTAGCCAATGGTATCTGTCAGCAGTACTGACTATGTGGTGCAAGTGCTAGCTGTGCAACATGATTGTGCAAGGAAGTAGTCATCTGGCAGCTGTATACATGTACCTGTGGAATATGGCCCGGTGTGTGCCTGCATGTGGTGTGTCAACCCCTAGATGAATAGGTTATTGCCCATGCACACACACTGGCATCCCCATAGCCCTATTATGACAAGCCTGCTGAGGTTATCCACTGTGAAATAGAGTTTTGGGAAGGTTTTAGCCCAGTAATCTCCGTGGCGCATCATGTAAGTGTGTACTGCTGTAGTGTGATAAAATAATTAGGTAGGAGTTCTAATCCCAGACTTGGCAACTGCCTCTGTCTGTGTAGAGAACAATGCTTTTTAGGCTAGTCACACTCCCTACAATCCAAATGCCCTACTTTGGCAAGGCTGCTGTCATCCACATTGAAATACACCTTTGGGAAGGTTGTAGTCCTGTAATTTCCGTGGTGCATCCTATAATTGCGTACTGCTGTAGTGTGATAAAATAGTTAGGTAGGAATTTTAATCCCAGAAATGGCATTTGATTTTGTGTGTCTGTCTTTGTCTGTGTAGAGAGCAATGCTTTTTTAGGCTAGTCACACTCCCTACAATTCAAATGCCCTACTTTGGCAAGGCTGCTGATGTCATCCACCTTGAAATATACCTTTGGGAAGGTGTAGCCCAGTAATCTCCATGGTGTGTCTTCTAATTGCAAGCTGATGTAGTGTGATAAAATAGGTAGGAGTTCTAATCCCAGACTTGGCAACTGTGTGTGTGTGTCTATCTCTGTCTGTGTAGAGAACAATGCTTTTTAGGCTAGTCACATTCCCTACAATTCAAATGCCCTAATTTGGCAATCCTGCTGATGTCATTCAGTGTGAAATATGCCTTTGGGGAAGGAGTACTCTAGTTATCCCCATGGTGCATCCTATAACTGCTTCATTCTGTAGTGTGATATAGAACTTTGGTAGGGGTTATATCCCCACACATGGCAGTTGTGGATGTTTTGTGTATGTTTCGATGTCTGTGTAGGGAGTAATGCATTTTAGACTAGTCACACTCCCTGCACTTCAAATGCCCTATGTTGGAAATCTTGCTGATGTCATTCACTGTGAAATACACCTTTGGGGAAGGAGGACTCCAGTTATCCCCGTGGTGTGTCCTATAACTGCTTTATGCTGTAGTGTGATATAGATCTCTGGTAGGGGTTCTAAACTCACACCTGACAGTTGTGGTTGTTTTGTGTGTGTATCTATGTCTGTGTAGGGAGCAATGCATTTTAAGCTAGTCACACTCACTGCACTTCAAATGCCCTATGTTAGCAATCATGCTGATGTCATTCACTGTGAAATACACTTTTGGGGAAAGAGAACTCCAGTAAGCTCTGTGGTGTATCCTATAACTGCGTAGTGCTGTAGTATAATAAAATAGTTAGGAATGAGCTCTAATCCCAGCCATGACAAGTGTGCATTTCTGTGTTTGTAATTTATATCCTGTGTGGAGGTGGTTGTGAGTGTGTAACAACTGGAGTCAATGGGGAGTAGGTTTTGCAAATTTCTTATATGGTGGTCCTAGTATATATCACAATGTCCACCATAGAGGGATAACAGATGTGAAATAGCCGAGAGGCTGGGGTGCATATCCATACCCCTACATTTGACATCAAGGCCAGGCGAGCAAAGTGAGTGACCATAGTATTATAACACTCTCAACTTGTGTCTCATAAACACACACACACACTTGCCTAGGCAACAGCCGCTATGTTGGTAGCACCCTACATATTGCCCACTGATAGTAACCATGGTGTGATTGCAGTGGGCTGCAGTGGGCATGGCACCCCGACCATCAGTCTAATAGGCATGTACATGCTGACAGTGCACCTTCCCCATGTTCCCCACTGGACACCTGCAACATCTGTGGTGCCTTCAAATGTGACCCACAAAGGACATGCCATGCCTGAAAACACATCCTGTATGGACAGATGCCACTGACACAAGGGAATACCGATATCATGCTATCAGTGTAGGTGCTGGGTCAACCTGCTGTTGATTAACAGTTCCAGCCACATGAGGCCAGGAATGGCACATCTGATAACAATATGTGTACAGAACATGGGCCAGACACCCCAGGTATAGTTCCACATGTCACTGTACATGCATGTGGGAGGTATGCACATCCCAGACATCATCCATATCATGGACTAAGGAACACATACATGGCAAGCAATGCACAGCATTGGCCACACACAATAGTGACCCAGGTGATTGGATGGCGAATGCAATACACACTTGTGTGGTCAGATCCAGACACTACACCCCTGAGCCACAATGAAGACCATTGTCATGTGGCCTGATGCTAATGCATACCCATCTGGCACAGTCGACCATGACACACCCGAGCAGCAGTGCACCCATGCATGTCAGTACTGGCACCCTGTGTCTGTGTGTGTGTTGTGTGATGTGTATGACCACATTCACACTCACTACAACCCCCATTGGCATACTGAAGCATGCTGTCTGATGTCAGACACCTACACATACCCTTTGCCCATATAACCTCTGTATGACCCCTGTGGTGCATGTTATACCTGCACTGTAATGTGGTGTGACAATCTCACTAGTGATGATTTGTATTCCTGGCCCTGTCAAGTGTGTCAATGTGTGTGCGTCCCTGTGAGAGTCTGGCTGTGTTGAGGCTGGCACCTGTTCATGCAGACAGGCACATGTACTACACCTACCATATAGCTACTATATCCCTGTTGTAAATCTTACTCACCATCCCATATACATTTTCAGGGCTCCTCAAGATGTAACCTAATCTAATAATTGCAAAGACATGTGATAGCACTACATAGTCGTCAGGGGTTTTATACCCTGTACTGGTAGGTGTGTGACTCAGACATGCTTATGTTTTACTCTTTCACCACTCCCTGACTATTCTTTGCCTCTGTCTGCCGCTCTCACTCCCTCTCTGGTGGATGTGCAAACTTGCACCTGCTGTGCTTAGGCAGCAGCATGTGTATTTTAAGTGTTGCTCATGACCAGCTGATGGCCTCTGCACGAATTGCAGCCCTCCTCTAGCTGATTGCATGTGCAATATCTGTGGTAACATTCCTATAGCCAATCACATGGAAACACACTCCAATTTCTAGGAACATCATGTTGGTGTTGGGACTTTACATTCACTGTGAGCAGGGACTAGATCCGTTGATTGGCAAACAGCTTCTCAGATGGATTGGGGATCTAGCTCTAACAACATACACTGTGGAAACAGGGCAACACACAGGAGGGTGACTTGCCTGACCTGACTGCAGACTGTAAGTGCTGCTATACTGCATTTGGAGTACTGTTGGTTTTGCAGGGTGTGTATGGATATGGCTGTCCTACATGTTTTAATAGCTGCCATGTCAGTTCTATGTTTATGAGGAAACCCCCACCTGTAGGGTCTGGTGCCTTTTGTTTCATGTGTTACCCACAGAGCACCTGTCTGTGAACTACAGAAGGTAGTGTGAGGATTGCAGTCTGTAGATGGTGACAGCCGTGAGAGTTACTGACTTCATATCGCTCATAGGACATATGTTGCAACAAACCCTGTTACAACAGTAAATGTATAAGGGTATCACAGCAACATGTCAGTAGTGGCCCTGTGTATGTGCCTCCAGCCACAACTCTGTCAACCTTTGTATATATGCCATGCAGTAAGAGTTGCATATGTGCTGTACACCATAATTAGTGTCATCATATCTGATAACAAGCCAGTGAGATATCAGACTGCTACACATGTTATGTGTAGTAGGGGGTAAAATTTATGACATAACCTGGACATTCTGTGGTTGTGTGTACAGTACTGAGGTCTGTGTACTCATGCTGATTGTCGACACTGTGTGTATTACTCATACCTACTTTGGCTTGTGTACAGACTGTGATAGATGTCATTGTTCATGGTCCTTTTCTATCTGATGTCACATGCTGCTCCACTATATGTTACCCTATCGGCTTACACGTTTGTAGGGCCATACACACACATGTCCCATACCACAGACAGGCTTTGGACAATACTGTGGAGCAGCCCAGTTTATGTAGGGTTAGTGTGTGAGTGGCACATATGAGGATAGTGTTGCACAGATAGTCCATATACTGCAATATTATGCTAGCTTTTCATATATTCTTGTGGTTGTGTTCACATTGGTTGTGGTTATGCACTTTCACACAGGTGTATCATATTCTGTGCTGTGACATGAATGTAGAGCCTGCTATACATGCTGGTACATGTGCATTCCCCCATAGGAAGTGTAGGCCGGTGTTGAGCCAGTCTGCCTGTACCCTGCACAGTGCATTGTTACATGCCTAGCAGCTTAGTGTATTTACCCAGTGAGATGTCATATCCTGATACTTGCCAGATGTACTGCTGCTGGGCCACCATAACAGTCATGTATTTCAGACAGAGCAGTGGGATGCTGTACAGATGTATGTCAATATCTAGTGGCTAGTATGTGGCCATGGCACCTCCGTAGCAGCAGTTATCATCTGTCAGGACAGACAGGGGTGTGTGAATGCATAACCTATGGGGACAAATGTGTACCAGTAGTCATGTGTTATACCCATCTACATGGCTGTTAACATCCACATTGTCAGGCTTGGTCCACATGTCTTGCACTGAGGGGTTCTGTGTATACCTCTGGACTGTCCAGAGTGTGTCAAACTGTCCACATATATTGGCCAATATCTCCAATGTAGTCCACAGGAGCATTACATGCTAGCAGTGGTACTGTCCTATGATGTCCTTAGGATGTCTATCAGTAGCCAGTGGAGCACATGATAAAAACAGATGTGACTACCCACACACACCATGTCTATTCTGCCTTAAAGTATCTGGATGTACATTACCATACAATCCACCTCGGGTAAATGCAGGCCTACTGCCTCCTGCCATACAGACTGTTCTGTCTGTCAGTGTGCTTGTGATGGTGCCAGTTATGCCTTGTTATGTAACAGTTACATCCCATTGTGTCAACTGAGTTTTTTACCCCCTAGGGACTGTGTACAGAGTGTAGCTAGAGGCTGCTGGACTATACATCTGCATTACTTACTGTTGATTGTTTGGTATCCTGTGATCCAGTCTGTCTTTACTATTGTACTACTTGAAGGCCTCGGCCTGGACATCAACATTTGCAAACCTTTCTGGACTACTGTATTAGTATAACTGTTTCACAGTTGCATTACTCTGTTTATATGGATGTCAGTGTCTAAATAGCTATGTGACATGGCATATACAACTTTAATAGTACACAAATAAAGCTTCCCCATTTATGCAAACCTGTGTGTGGTGTTATATTCTTTGACCTCTCTGTGGGTATATGTTGCAGGCAATGATTGTCATTTATATGGGTGGCTCATACAGTATCCAGTTGTTAAGGTGATAACTGTAGGCATAGTGGCTCTTCCATACTGTGTGCACCTTCTACATATGTATCTTACTATACATATATTTGCGTGTGTATGTGTAGTTACATTTTTTTTATTTTTATTTTACATTTGTTGACCGGGATAGTCCGACTGGATGCATATCCATTTTCAGCGGAGGCCCGGGGAGAAAAGCTCCAAGGGTAAGCAGATACAGCATTACATAATACCAGCATTACATATTACAAACAGATTATTTACAGAGATTACATAAGTAAGCAAGTTAAACAAGTTCCACAGGTTAAAGTTAGTCCTGAGCACAAGTCAGGATTAAATTAAATTACACAGTAAACTGGTTAACAGATTTTTACACATTCGAGTTAGCCAGGCTTGATACATTGACATAGCCAGTTAAGTGACAAATGTTGTTTGAGTCTAGTTTTAAATTGACCTAAGGTGGAAAGTATGGTAATATCAGCTGGAAGTGAGTTCCAGGATCTACTTACAGAGTTTGCAAAGAGAGAATCACCGGCTGTGTTATTAATTGTGCTAGTCTGAATTAGTAGTTTGTTAGATGATCGAAGCGGTCTAGGATTGTTATAGGGGGTGATAATATTTTTAAGTGCAGGAGAATTGTCCGGATTATAGAGGATTTTATAGGCCATAATCAGTTGGTTATACTGGATTAGGCTAGGTAGTTCAAGCCAACCAAGCTGATTTAGATTGATGCAATGATGTGTCCTAAAAGGCAGCCCAGTGGCAAACCTGGCAATGTGGTTGTAGCAAATTGAGAGTTTGTTAAGGACAGTCTTGTTCAAATTCGAGAGTAGAGGGGATGCATACAGAAGGATTGAAAGAAGGTGAGAGCGAGCTATGACAATTTTAGCTGGAGGGTTTAGGAAGGCTTTTATTCTGTAAAGTGACCCTAGTTTTTTATTGATGGTTTTGATAGTTTGGTTAGCATGTAGGTCAAATTTGAGATTATTGTCTATGATGACACCTAATAGTTTTGTAGATGGGTCAGGAGAGATTATTGTGCCATCATTTGATTTTATGGTAAAGGTGAAAGCAGTAGTCCTACGTGTTGCTGAAAATAACAGCATTTTAGTTTTTTTGGGATTTAGGATCAGACTATGTTCAGAAAGCCAGTTTTCTATTGTATTAAAGGTGGTCTGGGTAGCTGACCATAACTCTACTGGAGATGTGGCTGAGCAAATCAGAGTAGAGTCATCAGCATATTGGATACAGCTGACTTTTGGGATGACAGTATAAAGGTCGTTAATGAAGATGGAGAACAGCAAGGGCCCTAGTATAGAGCCTTGTGGTACTCCGAGGGTGTTAGGTAGAAGGTTAGAGAGTTTGCTCTGCCAGAGGAGAGTCTGCTGTCGACCATTCAGGTAGGATTGAAACCATTGGAGGGCTCCAGTATCTAGACAGAATGTTTGCAGGGTGTGGATTGAAAGTTGGTGATCAACCATATTGAATGCCTTGGAAAGATCCAAAAAGAGGGCTGAGGATATATAATTATTGTTGCGATTATGGTTTATGGTGTTAGTAAAGGCTAGGAGGGCTGAAGTAGTGCTGTGATGAGGATGGAAGCCATGCTGACTGTCTGCCATAAGGCGATTTTGGATTAGGTGGTGCATGAATTGTCTATGAATACATTTTTCCAGTATATATATATATATATATATATATATATATATATATATATGTATATATGTATATCTGTATCTGCATATATGTGTCTGTGTATATGTAATCCTAGGGATGTTGATAGCTTCCACATTGTACAGTCCCTATGAAAGCCAGACTGTATTGCATGATATGTTACTGATACCAGCCTGGTATCGTACAGGTGGGATGGAGTACTGTAAACATCTTGTGCCCATGTCTTGTCAGGGCCTGGTTATGGGATCTGCAACAGTTGGTAGTGTATTGCAGGGCAGATTTGTTTGACTGTGGGGGTATACCTATTTGTACAAGACATATGTTGATTGGGGCCTTACAACCTCATTAACGGTGCATGTGGATGTATATGTTTTTGTTATGTTCCCATTGTTATCTGCAGATGTATGTCCATATATACTTATATCTATCTATATATATATATATATATATATATATATATATATATATATATATTTATATATATATATATATATATGCATAATCTGTATAGATGTAGACATATATATCTATAGATGTATGGATTTGTATGTATATATGTTTATATATATATATATATATATATATATATATATATATATATATATATATATATATTTTTTTTTTTTTTTTTTCTATTTGTATATCTATAAAGATATAGATATGTTTTATCTGTTTAGACATTAATATATACATACACACATGCATCTACATATTTTAATACATTCCCTGTACTGCTGAATAACTGGGCTGGATGATATGTTTGTGTAAACAGCAGGGTTATGTGTATCTGACATGGCTTAGTGGTAAATCAGTTTGGCTACCCTATGCAGGGTCCTGGGTTCGAGCCTTGCAGAGGTTGTTGCTGGGCAGACAATGGCAGTTGGATACAGAGTGATTAAGGCACATTTGAGCAGTTGTGACTGGGTTTGCATGGAGGTAAGCACTGCTAACGTCCGGTTACTGTTTCTTATACTTAATTAGCTTCAAATTGCTTAACCTATGTAGGCATTGCTTACCCCTGTGCAAACAGGCTTAAACCCATTTACTGCTGCTTAAAAGTGCTTACTCCTACTTACCCCATGCTAATTTCTTTAAAAGAAAAGAAAAAGGGTTGATAGGAAAGTGGTTGAAAAAGGGGTGCAAAGAGAGAAAGACAATAGGGAAAATAGCTAGGGATGTGCAGGAAGGGTGGGGGGAAGGCCCATAGCTGCCCATTTCTTCTACAGTAACAGCTGTGCATATACACTGAATTTGGAGGTAGATTTGGACACTGAAACCCCTGGGGGAGGGGTGAGGACAACAATAATAAGTTATGATGCCAATTAGACCTGATTACATGTGTCCAGTGTGTGATTACGTTTGCAAAATGGACAGCTATGTATGGGGCAAGATTTTTTTTTTTGGGAACAGATTGCCCATTTTTTCATTTGTTTTTTAGGTGAGAGTGGGATGTTGGGGAGGGATATTAGGCATATTTGGGAAGGTAGGCTGGGTAGGGTAACAGACAAGACAAACAAGACACATATAGGGGCGGTATGTGACACATGTGGGGGTTAAACACCTTGATGGGGAGGGGTGTTGGGAAATCGGATGCCCATGAGCCTCCTAGTGGAAACAGTGTGCCTGAGGTCCCCCCCATGGGCAGTCACCACTGCACCTTCACAGTCCCAAAGGGGGCTGAGTCACAGAGCCAGCCTGACCCTCTAGTCACAACACATGGCTCTCGAGCTGGCGTAGCAGATCACAAAGCTGCTGGTTGAGCTTGCTACACACCACAACCCAGACCTGGCGATGGGTGACAGGTTCCTGTCTGCGCCCTTTCCCGGGGGGGGTGAGCCCCATCCTCTAAGGCAGTTCCACCCGAAGGTGGTGCAGGACCAACAGACAGGGAGGTCCCGGGTTGGGCCCCAGACATGCTGGTGCCCTGTGCCATGGCCAGCTGAGGTGGGACAGATGAGTCTGATGGGATCGGCCTTCCCAAACATGCTATAGTGTTTAGAGTTTACCGTCATATGTGGGTTAGTAATAGTTCAGGGTTAGGTATAACAGCATGCATAGATATTCCCATTAGCCCAGACACCAGATACAGAACAGTTGCATAGCAAACAGAACACATGCATATATGGGACCACAGTGGTTTTAAGAACAGCATGCAGGTACATTGATGGCACCATGCCACCAATGTTGGAATAATTCAATATTGCACATGCATGGGAATAATTAAAATATTTATCAAACAATAGGGCATTATCAGAACGTTGGAGTCATTACATACTGGTTGGGGGGGTATGTTGTTTATTGTTGGAGATATGGTGGGGGGGAGAGAAGGATGTCAATTAACAACTAGTATATTCCTGTAGTCCACATTACTTTCCTAGTCAGTGCTGTTATCTGTACCTTACATGTCTTACTACACTACCCAATAGCCTTAGTTTGGACAGTGACATGGCTGTTATCATTGTTATACATGAAGTGTTTTTACCTGCAGTTTATACCTCTTATCTGGTATACCTGTGGAGGGAATGTATGTTAACACTAACTGTTTCTACACATACTTCCAGATTCCGGGTTGATGTTGTGCACATAGCTATCCAACTCTTTGTGCACAGACTCTGGCCATGTGTTGACTACATGCAGGTGTACCAGGACATACCTAGAATATTGCCCTTTTCAACCTTTAGTGACTTGACACACACATATACATGCTTTCCTACACAGTTATATTATGTAGCACAGTGTGGGTAACACTCATAATTCCCTACAATACCAGAGTAAACAGTACCAGTACAGGGTATAATGTTTTTTTTTATTTCTCAGCACAGTGTCTGTATCCAACATACCTGTGGGAGCAATGTTTGTTAGCACTACCTGAATGTTGCCACACAAAGTTCCAGATTACACATTAGTATTGTGCACATGCATCTCAATCTGTTACTATACACACTCTTGACACAGCTTGACAACATGGGGGTGTAGATAGGACATACTTGGCTTATTACTCTCCTAACAGGTTTGGGAGTTGCTACAGTGACAGGTTTGTTCACATAGATGTTGGACAATCACTTGTATTCCCTGTTTGCTGGCTAAACATCTGGGATCATCCCACAGACTTACCAGGGGGACAGGGGGACATGCAGCAGATATGGGCCAATATACTGGACATTCTGGTCTCATCTGTACAGTTGTGGAGTATGATTCTGTATGCAGCCTACTTCCACTCCCAGGATTCAGACCATGGCTGTGTCTGCTACAATTTAAACACTGTCCATCAGAGTTGTATATATATATATATATATATATATATATATATATATATATATATATATATATATATATATATATCTCCAATCTGCTTTCTGTCTTATAATTCTCCTGTGCTTTTGCATTCTGACCTTGTATTACAACACTCTTATACAGATTTCCTAGACAATTATATTTTGTAGGACAGTGTGGGTAACAGTGACGAGTAATACCTCATTATTCACAATGCCATACAATACCAGTGTAAACAGTACCAGTATAGGGTATCATTCTTGCATTTCTAGGCACAGTGTTGGTATCTGACAGATCTGTGGCAGAAATGTTTCTTAGCACTACCTGATTATTGCCACACACAGTACCAGATTCCACATTACTATTATGCACATACATCTCACTCTGTTACTGTACACACTCTAGCCACTGCTTGAGAAGATGGGGGTGTAAATGGGACATGCTTGGCTTCTTAGTCTCATAAGGTTTTGGGGAGTTGCTAGTGTGCCAGCTTTGTTCTCACAGATGTGGGTCAATCAGTTGTATTTCCTGTTTGCTGCCTATACGTCTGGGATCATCCCACTGATTTCCCAGGGGGTCAGATTGACAGGCAACAGATATGGGTCACTTTACTGGACATTCTGGACATATCTGTACAGTTGTGGGGCATGATTCTGTACAGACTACTACCACAGGCAGGATATGAACCATTGGTGTGTGCGTGCTAAAAAAAAACAACAGTTCACATCTCAGTTGCATGTGCTATTTGTGTTTTATTGTCTGCATTTCCCTGTTTTCTATCTATGTGTCTTTCAGTTGTACTAAATTGCCTCTGAGGATTATACCAGCCGTATACAGGCATTCCTACACATTCTATTTATGGTGCACAGTGTGGGTAATGCTTACTACAACAGTACTATTACGTGATTGCAAATCTACATTGCCATATGATACCAGAGTATACACATGCAGTCCAGCAGTTAGACCTTTATTGTCAGGCTATTACACTTTTATTTACATACAAACTATATGAGACTCTTCCTGCCATATTCTCTGGTGTATACAGTACTTTCCTTAAACAATACAGGTTTTATACAGGCAATTAATTACTAATACTTTTAGATTTATTTCCTATGACAGTAAATGCGAGAGTATTACTGACCTGCCTCACATCGCAACCTCTCCTGGTGACTTCCATGGGCCTCCTGGTTTGCGACCCGCTAACTTGCAGCTGTGGAGGACATAAGAGGAATATCTATCCATGATGTACATGAGCTGGCAATTAATACACACATAGTGGGGTGATACACACAGCTGGTACAGTCCCTGCCATTCTAGCCTCTTGGATCCACTGGTCCAAGAGGACCCCCTTACACCGCTTCAGGTCAGCATCATGATGCCTGACCTGCTCACCAGTTCGGGGTATGCCAGTAGCACTGGCGAGGTCACGGGCGAGATGGTCTCAGGCTTCTGCCTTATATTGGGAACCCTGGTACTGGTCCTGCAGCAGTCTATGGTCATGGTCTTTGACAAAGAGTCCTGCCATGACTCTGCACTCTTGGATGCACCAGCACTGCACCCAAAAGCGCACACCCTCTCCACTTCCTGACATAGTGTCTGCAAAGGAAGCTACAACCAGTTCTGAGATGTATTCCCACCTCCTGGGTTTACGTAGGGCTGATTTCCCACACTTTTACGTGATTGGCCAGTTAAAAAAAGGCTAAGCTATGGGCAAACCTGCTTATCTAAGGTTGGCATTGTTTAAAGGGATATAAACACTGGGCACATTGAGTTAGCTGGCCTACACAATGCTTACACCTCCTAAGCTGGCATGTGCAATGCTTAGCATTCCTTATATTTGACTTTGCATTATATTTCCTTTTTGGCATTGATTTATTATTCATTACATCTTATATGTATGCCTGATATCCATGATTCATGTGTACATACACTGTATGGGTTCCTTGTGTTTTATTGGGGACTTCAAGACTCTTTTACAATTACACCTGACTTATGGGCTTACTGCTGTACTCCAGTTCACATATTTATGTTATGTAGTGGGTTATGGAACATATGTCTGTATGCTGATTCATTTCACAGGTTCAGTTTGAATTTACTATAGGGAAGACTTGTTTGCTCATTCTTCTGTACTGCTGTGATGGCTTGGTGGTTAACTATTGTGACTATAGTGTATAGTGTCCTGGGTTCAAGACCTGCAATGTTGTTTGTTTTGTTGATGGGCAGAACAAGGGCTATTTGATACAGAGTGATTAAGGGACTTTTGAGCATTTGTAGGCAGGTTTGCACGTGTTTGCATGAGGATAAGCAATACTAATCTCTGGCTACATAGGCTTACAGAGAGTTAGCTTCAGAATTGCTTAACCTGTGTGTGCATTGTTTACCCCCACACAAACAGGCTTAAACTCACTTACTAGTGCTTACGTATGCTTACTACTGCTTATTGGTGCTTAAACCTGCTTACTAGTGCTTTATTCATTATGACACTGACACCTCACATGTGCATTTCCTGCAGTACTCCAGTTCATAAATATATGTTATTTAGTGGGTTATGCAATGAAAATATTGGTCATAACGTGCTTTGCCATGGAAAATGGTATGTGCTGCAGTAGGACTCAAAACGGGAATGCCTGCTCATAAGGCGAATGATCTTCCCACTGCACTATTGCTATGCTGTTTCATTTGCATATATCTTCCTTGTTATCCTCTTCAGCTATTTAAGCTGCATTAACCATAGCTAAACAATGGGCACTCCTGCGCACCTGCGGTTAGCTTTAATCGGATTAAAAAAAAAAAAAAAAAGTTTGTTCATTTTATTTGTATTAACTTGCTGTTGCACACCGGGCAATGTTGGTGGGGATATGCAGACACCTATAAGTGATCTCGCTCATTTCCTAGCCCTGTCTGCTGTTCTTCATTGTGGGGGTGTGTATATTCTGAGATCTCTGCTCTCAGACATTCCCCCTGCACTCTTACATGCTTCGTGTAAGATTAGGAGCTCAGGGAGCGCGACTCATTAATATGCATGGTGCGCTGCCGTCCTGCTCCTAAAAGACCGACTCCATGCAGGACTAGCTTAGTCCTGCATGGAAGAATAGTAAATCCATGGGGATTATCTTCAACTTCAGTTTATTGTTGGTGTTTTCAAGAAATGTCAGCTATAATAAAACACAAATTCATTTAGCATGAGATAGAGTAAAGTAAAAATGAAAACAGATTGCATAAAAACCCAAAACATAATAAACAAGTCAAGATAACACTATTAAAAAGTGAGAATAAACTCTTAAGTAAAACAGTTGAGTGGTTTAAATTAAAACAGTTAAAAATCATTCCATAATATCAAGGGCCATTAAAAACAGAAGCATTTAAGTGATTTATGGAATATAACAAAGGTGGGACATTCCTTAATCCACAGAGGCAGTAAGCTCCACAAGTGCATGGCATGAAAGGTACAAGAACAAACTCCAGATATATCTAAATATGTTAGCAGAGCAACTAATATTCCCCATGAGGTTCACCGTAAACCCTAGGTTGGGCAGTAAGACAGCACCAGCACCATCATTTAAGAAGGATCCAACTTATGAATGGACAAATCTGGTAATACCATCTTGTTAACTATTTTGTAACATATCAGGAGCCAATTCAGGTTGCATAGTACAAGCATTATATGTTGGTACCACAAAGTCCCTGTAATTAACTTGGCCACAGAGTTCTTCACCATCAAAATATGACCAGAGCATGGACAGCTACATAGAGACTAGTTTGTGGAAACAGGTGTGTTATTATGGAAATTCCCAAAAGATAAAACAACAAGACTTCACACTGACAGATACTTGATCCTGTTATGCACCATATCCACAAACTCAGATTTGTTACCCCCTAATAAATACAATTTTGAAATGAAAAAAAACAAAGAATCTGTCAGAGCTGCATGACAAATCCACAGCCTCAGTTCTGGGAAGGCTGAATGTCAACTGATTATGAGTGAGACACAAGTCAATGGCATTTAGATTTTTAACAAGGGCAATACGGGTCTATATTATATGCTTGAAGAGACTTTTCTTCAAACATTTAATCATTGACACCTAAGAGTGAACACTCTAAAGAGCAAATGGCCACGTCCTCATATTTTTTCCTTGGGAAAAAATTCAATTGGCCATTATCGGGAATTGCCCTTTTCCCCAATGTAGAGCGATCTCAGAGTTGGTATATTTAGTTAGGGGGGTGTGGGGGGGTACAGCTCCCACTTGATTAAGGTTTTGAAGTTTGCGTTTTTTGTGTACAGCCCCGTGAATTCTTTCCTGAGGAAAAAATTTGTGGACTTGGCCATTTGTGCTTTAGACCGTTCGCTCTTTAGGTGTTGATGATTATATGTTCGAAGAAAAGTCTCTTTGATATAATATAGACCCAGGGAATACATAACTGCCATGCCTTGTTGTGGAAATGAGTAGTAAGCTTGGGTATTACCAAGATAAGAATGCTAAACTAATTACCTTTATTCTTATATGATCTACAAAAGGTAGCACATATACTTTAAAACCAAGAGACCGAGCACTGGACCACACTGCAGTAGAGACTGTATGAGGAGGAGGAGGTGTAGTTACTCAGAGGGTATACATGGTCCTGTTATGCACCATATCCACAAACTCAGACTTGTTACCCCCCTAATAAATAAAATTAGGAAGTGAAGAAACCCAAGAATCTGTCAGAGCTGCATGACAAATCCACAGCCTTAGTTTTGGGAAGGCTGAATGTCAACTGATTATGAGTGAGACACAAGTCAACGGCATTTAGATTCTTAACAAGTGACAATAGTCAGCAATACAAAGCACCTTTAGTTATGACTCATCAGAAACACCAAAAGTAGTAAAGGAAAATGGTATGACATTTCACTGTACTTTGCATTGCTGACCATTGTCACTTGTGTAAAAACTGATAAAATTGTATGCATTAATAAAATATGTTGAAGTGGTGTGGTCAGGATAACTGGGCATAGAATTCTGTCAAATTGCTATATATCTGTCTATCTATCTATATATGGGAGCATATGTTTTCATCAAAGCATGTTTTTATTGAAGGTGGATAGGCCAGTCCAGCACTTCAAAAATCTGCTGATTATAAAATAGAAGCCATTTTGGTGGGAGATCATGGTACAGTGGGGAACGAGGAGCAAGCTATTTCTACCCTGTAGTGTGATCTCAAGAGTTGTTATATGCAAGTTGCAGGGAGCGTGGGTGCACATGGTGGCTTGCAACCCCTATAAAATCTTTTTGTGTTTTTTCATTGCTTTTTGGATCAATTTGTATGGGATCTGGCAATGTCCTTTCAAGGACGTATGTGTCAATGATTATGCTCATTGACAGAATTTTAGCCCCAATAAATATCTATCTATCTATATATATATATATATATATATATATATATATATATATATATATATATATATGTATATATACACACACACACACACACACACACATATATATATATATATATATATATATATATATATATATATATATATATATAAAGAAAATCTATTTTTTTGCAGGAAGCATGCACACCTACCCCCCTCCGCTAATTATGAAAATTAACTCTCTTCGCTCTTTCACTCTATAGTGAGGAAAATGAAACTCCTCATCCCTACTGTTCATGATTTCACACAGAAAACAAGCTGGCATCTTTGATCAGCTGATTTTTGATCAGTTGCGCCAGCTTTTCTTATGCAATGATGGCAAAATTCAAGCAGCTAAACAACACCTAGAGAGAGGGAGATAAATCATTTTTATAAATTATATGTCCTTCGTCTTTTTGACAATTGGCTACCTATTGTAATTCTCACCAGCTGAACTATTAAACTGCAACTGATTTATAGCTATATATTTTTCAGTCTTGTTCAATACTATAGAATTTTACTAATTAGTCATTTCTACCTTCAACCAATTGTTCTTATAATCTGTATAAGGCAAGTACTGAATACATAGATATCACAACCTATTCTTTAAGTTCCATGCTCAGTCTTGGGTATTATTCATGCAAAAGTCTTTTCTGCATTAATACATTTTATTAATTCTTTTATAAAAAAATAGCCAGGTAATGCATATTAAAATTTACTCAAAATTTATAGACATTAGAATAGAAAGGGAACGGGGAGACAAATTATTTTTGTAATATGCATAATGATGCCCATGTGTATAAATGTTTCTTTTTGACAAAACAGGAGTTAAAGTGTCCATCTAAGGAATGAATGATCAAGTAAACAGATTTGCTGAAATACTTTTATCTTATGTCATGTCATTAACCAGATGACTGATTAGTGTGTTAAACATTTACACAATAGACTACATGTTGCATACCAGTTGTTAGCATACTATTTTTGGACCATCCTCCTTCTTTCTTCTAATAAGTATGCTGTTCATTTTTATTTATTTATTTTTAAATATATAAATCAATCAATAAATATTTCAATAAATAAATAAGAGTGCCCCCCACACACCTGATCAATCACAATTCATCTTTCCAGTGCCATGAGATTATTAGTTTTGTGGTAGACCATTCAGGTAAATGGTATCCTGAAATTAACTGCTTACAGCTCTATAGCATTGCTATCTCAATGTTTTTGTCTGTTTTGTTTGATGCCACAGAATTGCTTAGTGCTGCAGAATTGTTTTAATTGTATAGATTTTGTTGTGCTCAAGGACACAATTCTTTGATCTTTGTTACTCGATAAACCATATTTAAGTCATCCGTCATTACATACGCTTCCTTATTTTTCCCTTTCTATGTTTAATTTCATGACTAGACTTTCATTATTGTTCATTTTCTATTATACTGTTTTATTGTATTCTGGAATTACGTGTCTGCACCTGTAATTTAGCTTTGTGGTTAATAGTAAACTTAGCATCACATTGTATAGACACCTCTGATATATTTAACTTTTTTCTTATTATGTTACATTTTAATATCATTATTTTAAGGTAGTTAGGACTTTGAAAGTCTCAATGTTATATATGATGTAGATATATTGATCATTACTAAATGTATGAATAGGTTATAACGTCACCTTGGTTGCCTTGTTAATCCTTGATAGTTGATACATAACTGCAACAATATTCCATTATATTGAATTTATACTGACTGTCCTCAAATACAAAGAAATTTTGATCATATCTGCCTCACTAATTTGGTCACACATGGTTTCTTTTTTTTTCTTTTTTTTTAAATCCCTGTAAAGGACCAAGCCTAATGTCACCTCTGTCAGCACACAATCAGCTCATTTGTTCCAGGGGAGTGGAAGCCTGGCATCCTTGGGCTAGGTCAGAGTCCTATGGCCCATTCTTTTCAGGTCTTGAATTCAAATCACCAAACCAGGTCTGAACAAGAGTCAAATGGTAGGGACTGTGCCACTTTACCTTGTCCCCTGGTAGAGTCCCTCCCCCAAAACCTCTTTTGAGGCCTGCTATCTGCTGCCTCTCAAAGGTGAAGTGTGCCTTGGCAAACTAAACTCCTCTTGGCTAATTGTGCTACTATACTCAATGGTTAGAGACATTTGGCATCAGCTCCACAGGATAGGACACATGGTGCTTCTATTCAGCATTATCAAGGATAGGACATTTAGTGCTCCTCTTAAGTGTCACTTATGGGATAAGAAGCACATACCTTCCTCCTCCTCCGAGGATGGGTGAGACAGCAATGGCTACTCACTACCATTCTCTCTACTTAGTGTTTAGAAGCACCCCATCCAGAGTATGAACTTAGGTCAATCATGTAAAAGAGCTGGGTCAGCTATGGTTTCGCAGGAAATTTTCTATGTAGTGCAGGTTTTCTAACGTCTCTACTAATATTGTGATCAATTCAAACACTTGTAATAAATGCTGGTACTTTTTTAAATGGCTCAGACATATTAGTGTATAATAGAACCATCAAGATGCTGTTACAAAGTTGCTTTTAGATTTTGACCTATTGTAACGTGCTCTAATCCTTTGCTATGTCCATAATTAAATTTTACCAAGGTATTTAATCATTCCTTATCTACTATCTCCGGATTACCTGTTCATCTTATATTCAAGCTATGCATACTAGGGGCCAAAGAACAGCTGTAGTGGGGCATGTTATTTCTTTTGAATCTCAGCCTAAGGGGCATGCTATTTATTTTGAATCTCAGACTACTAAGAAAATATATCAAGCATTAGGTGTATACTTGTGAAACAAATGACCTTTCTGCATCTTAGTTTTTAAGTAACGTCATGAAGTATAATCATGATTAAAACACTAAATGGATTGCTAAATAAGGCTTAGAGATCCAGATTAGTTGGGACTTTCTGGATGGGTAGCATGGCAATCATGTACTGTTAGTGTCTAAATCGTTCACAGTCTCTTGCATGACAGGCTGATATCTGACAGACATCAGTCAGGCAACATGCTTACTCAATAACAACTAGATGAGATGTAATTAGGTTATAACAGTAATGATCTTGTGAAAGAATCTTCAAATGTATGGGATCATTACACTTGACATTTTAAATTTGCTAGGTATGTGTGGGTCAATATTGTAATATAAACAAAAAATAAATAAAAATAAAAATCACAATAATTTCCAAAAATCATGAAACCCCAGGTAGAGTTCCAAAGCAATAAGCCTTTATTCGTCACACGCAAAGGATCCTCAGTAAGAAAAAATCTGAAGTATTTTAACAATGTTAAACATATCAGCTTTTATATACTTAGAAGTAGACATGGAAAATATATGTATTGTTTAATTTTAAACCAGCCTATTCATGACAAACAATATAAACAGGGCCGAAAAAGTGCATTTTAGAACAGCAAGTACCCACCCCCACACACTACTACTGATCCTACTACTGAAACTAAATACTAGTAAAGGAAAATGCTACCTATCTATTTGCATCCTACATTCCAAGATCAGGTATTAAGAGAAGTATAATCTATACATAAAAACGCTTTTAACTAAAATCGCTTTTGGTTAATTAATGCAATAAAGCCTTCATCAGGTCTGTGACAAAAACTATAATCAAGAAAAACACATAGCTAGCTAGCCATAAGCATAATCAAACTAGAACACTATAAATATAAAATACATATGTCTAATAAAATCTAGTAAATATCCATCCATGTGTATTACTGTGCATAAAAATTAACAGCTCAGAAAAAAATTTCAGTACTTTGCAAAAAGAAATCTTGGCAGTTTTCATGTTTACAGCCCCTTAAAACATGTTCATCCAACGTAAAATAGAAAAACACAAAAAAATACAGAAAACAGGGGATGAAGTAAACTAGTAATGTATAAAAGTGTGGAGGTATGTGCACTAGTGTGCAATGACAATGTTGTATTAGTAAATAAATCACCCTTTGGCTCTCCCTTTTTCAGAAATTGTTGAGGCAAGCCTGATTATCTACTAACTGACTTAGAAGACTGAGCTATATTTATTCTATAATTCCTTTCTGAATTATCCTTGTTTGAGAAGGAATCTATCTATATCACATTGGGAAAGAGTTAATGTCTGCCAGGGTCACTCATTTTTCAAAAATATTGTAGTAAATTCTCCAGTTCACCTACTTGCATCCAAATATATCACGATAATCTTTGGATTCTTGTGTGCAACACTTGCAGTAAAATGATAGTTTATAATTTCATTCTGTTACTGCTTATCAGATTGTAAAGGCTGCAAAAGTAACTAAAAGCCTTCTCATTATTAGCTGGCTTCCCATCTCTTTGCCATTTCTTTGAGTACATTAGTATTAGATTTTGAACAATCGTAGTGGGATCTCATTTTATGCATAGTCTTAACTTTGTAGACATTCAAACAGCTATCAAAGAACTAAAGATTGCCATCAAGATGATTTTGTCTGAATTTAAAAGCAAAGTAGCCACTGAACCTAAGGATATTATAAACCTTTCTCTTTAACTATGTCAGGAAACCAGGAATTGTTTGAGTTTTGCAATAAAGCCTTCATCAGGTCTGTGACAAAAACTATAATCAAGAAAAACACATAGCTAGCTAACCATAAGCATAATCAAACTAGAACACTATAAATATAAAATACATATGTCTAATAAAATCTAGTAAATATCCATCCATGTGTATTACTGTGCATAAAAATTAAGTTAACAGCTCAGAAAAAAATGTCAGTACTTTGCAAAAATAAATCTTAACAGTTTTCATGTTTACAGCCCCCCAAAACATGTTCATGCAAGGTAAAATAGAAAAACACAAAAAAATACCGAAAACAGGGGATGAAGTAAACTAGTAATGTATAAAAGTGTGGAGGTATGTGCACTAGTGTGCATGACAATGTTGTATTAGTAAGTAAATCACCCTTTGGCTCTCCCTTTTTCAGAAATTGTTGAGGCAAGCCTGATTATCTACTAACTGGCATAGAAGACAGAGCTATATTTATTCTATAATTCCTTTCTGAATTATCCTTGTTTGAGAAGGAATCTATCTATATCACATTGGGAAAGAGTTAATGTATGCCAGGGTCACTCATTTTTGAAAAATATTGTAGTAAATTCTCCAGTTCACCTACTTGCATCCAAATATATCACAATAATCTTTGGATTCTTGTGTGCAACACTTGCAGTAAAATAATAGTTTATAATTTCATTCTGTTACTGCTTATGAGATTGTAAAGTCTGCAAAAGTAACGAAAAGCCTTCTCATTATTAGGTGGCTTCCCATCTCTTTGCCATTTATTTGAGTACATTAGTATTAGTCTTTGAACAATGGTAGTGGGATCTCATTTTATGTACAGTCTTAACTTTGTAGACATTCAAACAGCTATCAAAAAACTAAAGATTGCCATCAAGATGATTTTGTCTGAATTTAAAAGCAAAGTAGCCACTGAACCTAAGGATATTATAAACCTTTCTCTTTAACTATGTCAGGAAACCAAGAATTGTTTGAGTTTTTGTTAGAGCGACATTCCACCTCTCTTCCAGAGGAAGAAGCTGATATCTTAGCTGATAAATTCAATGATCATTGTAGTTTAAATAGAGATATAAGGGTTCTACAAAATTTCTCTAACTGAGATATCCCCCATTAATTACTATGGAACAAGTCCATTCAGCCCTATATAAAGCTAAGAACACAACATCCCCATGACTGAGTAACATAACTCAGTACCTGATTATTAACGCCAAATATGGCTTTTCATACCCTTCTTAAACTTCTTCTTCTTAAACTCTTCATCCTCAGCATTTCCTCAGGTTAGATTCCTGAATTCAGGGAATGTGCCACAGTACTGCCTGTATACAAAAGTGGCCACAATCTGCAACTTTGGCAATTAGAGAACAATTAGCCTTACTAGTGCTATGTGTAAAGATATACACAATCTAATTTATGTAATTTCTGGCTTAGATGATGACAGTTTCTTAGTCATGAGTACTTACAAATTCAGCTTCAGCAAATGCGGGCCCTGCCCACTTAACCACTTTAAGTTCTTGAAAGGATAAATGAAGCAGTATGGAATGCTTATGCACTTCCTACAGCAATTTTTGCCCTGGCCAAAGCCTTTGGTACTATTCTCCCTGCAGGTATTATTTGCAAATTTGTAGATTATATACTATGTGTTGGAAAGCTAGCTCATGTAGGTAAAGTCACAGTACCATATCTTAAAAAGTGTTACCAGTAACTTCGCACAAAGCTCAATGCTGGGACCCCTCCTATTCAGCATTTACTTCTTGGATGTGAAAAGCAATAACCCTGATTAATGACAATTGCTGATTGAGAGCCATTACTCATTACATGCTGTTGCAAAATTGTACCAACACAGGTTAGGCATTGAAAATGACTATCAAAAACAACGATCTCAGATTAAATACACAAATGAAGTAGAGTTAAACTTGGTAAACAAAATAATCCCACTACCTAAGTAGTAATAAATTGCAGATTTCTTCAAAAGGACACTGTTATCAGAGATATAGGCACCATTGTGGATAACCTCTTATCTTTTGACCAACACCTCTTTTTGGATACTCAGAACATCTTTTCTTCTGGCCTAACACATTTCCAAGGACATCTTCAGATCCGAGGAAGTCATACATTCTCAGTATTCATCTCACTTCAGACATGTTAATATCCTCTTTTTGGTATGGACTTATTTAAGATACATCAGAGATTCCTAGCAAAAAAATAAAAATAAAAGAGATCACTTTCCTTATGACACACACCTATTTTGATAGACTGATAACAACCTCCCTGAATTTTCTGTTTTATACAATCTTCCATGGTATGGCATCTTGGGTTTAGACAAGCATGACATACATTATCCTAGCCCTCATTTTCTCCTAAACCATCATCTGCTGAAAATAACTGCATAAATGTCCTGATTTTCATTCAGCAAATTGATGACTTGTTTAAAAGACAGATTCATCTCCAGACTCATACTCCATTTGAGGAACAGACTTTTATGAAATTTCAAACACAGCTGTACCTATCCCAATTTTAAAGTAAATCTCAACAATTGATGAGTAGCCCCAAACATTACTCTACTCTATCTTATGTTGTCCACCTAGAAGTAGGCATAAGTTTTGATATGAGTTTTTGGCTAGACTATAACAGTTTGTGGACTAGCTGAATTTCACTTGACTATGGACCTACATACACACACACACACACACACACACACACACACACACACACACACACACACACACACACACACCCATATGTGTGTGTGTGCGTGTGTCTGTGTGTGTGTGTGTGTGTGTGTGTGTGTGTGTGTGTGTGTGTGTGTGTGTGTGTGTGTGTGTGTGTGTCTACGTCATGACTGAAAACTCAAAATAACTGAATTTCATTTGACTGAGACCACAATACCTAATTTTCAAAATGCTAAAAACCCATTTGAATGAGTCTCCTTATACTGAAAGCTTACAATGCTGAATTTCAAAATACTGAATTTTAAGCCAAAGATGTGATGTGTGTTTCCCTTCACCTGTGACTTGCTTGGGATAAAAAAGAAATTACTGTAAATTAAAGTGCCAACTGTCAGAATACCAATAGTAGCATAGAAATTAGTGTTGTATTTCTAAATGTGGGTATGTCTCTTTATGAGTCTACCTTCATTGGCCGAATTTACAGTCTACCATAACTGATTTAGCCGAGAACAAACTATCAAAACAGCACTTATATGAAACACCACTTTACCGAAACTCAAAAAACTGAAACAACATTAAGTGAACCTTATTCTAACATATACTTTTACACACTTACCATTCTTGACGTTTTTGCAGGGGGGCAAGCCCCCCTGCACCCCTACACCCCCAGCAAATTTAATATACCAACTCCAAGATTGCACTACATCGTGGAAAAGGTAAGATCAGGAACTGGAAGCATACTGCCCTATTCGGTGTTCCGAGATTTGGCAGTTTGTAATTTCGTATAAGTGTTCTTTCAGCAGTTTGGTCTCGGCTAAATCAGTTTCGGTAGACTGCAAATTCGGCCAATGAAGGTAGAACTCTCTTTATATATTTTTATCAGAAGCATCTAAAGTAATATGGTGGACATTTTGTGTGCTCACGGCAGTAGTGGCAGTGTGCACACTACTACTATAAGCTAAGTAAAAGGTATATGCCACTTTCTGCACTGTAGTGTAATCCTGGAGTTAGTAT
The DNA here is from genome assembly GCF_019279795.1 of Protopterus annectens. Classification (NCBI taxonomy): domain Eukaryota; kingdom Metazoa; phylum Chordata; order Ceratodontiformes; family Protopteridae; genus Protopterus; species Protopterus annectens. Next base: position 1,211,712,398 of record NC_056732.1, on the reverse strand, counting down.
ATATAGTTGGGGGGGCATAGCCCCCCACCTTGTTTAATTTTATATCGTCCAATTTCTGTTAAGATGGTAAGTAATTTGTTTTTAAGATTTAGAAAGCGTTAGTCATTATAAGCTATCTATATATATATATATATATATATATATATATATATATATATATATATATATATATATACATATATGTCTATATATATATATATATATATATATATATATATATATATATATATAGTTTACTATCAAAATAAAGACTGAAGGTTCAGCAAACACGGGATGTCGAATTACAGTTGGCTGAATCTCGTACTGGCAACCTTCATGTTTGTGAGTGTCTGGTGGAACGAATGCTACTGTGCATTCGCTGATACATGGTTAGTGTTATGAATACAGATCACGGTACAGTGCAGATTGAGAAATGTATCCTTTTGCTCACTGTAGTATAATCTCAGAGTTGGATGATATAATTTGAAGGTGGTGTGGAGGCACAGCCCCCCACAAGGGGGTGCAGGGGAGCCTGCCCCCCCCCTGCAAAAACATGAAGGTCAGTGTTGTGCAGTACGTTCATACTACTGAAACAAGAACTTAACTTACTGTTGTAAAAAGTGCAGGGGAAACAGTATGTCGAATAATGTCATATTTGAGAACTCTGCATGACATTCATCATACTGATCTACTTACTGTGCTGTCTTTGGTGTAGGGAGTCACTCATATGAACAGATTCTGTTGTGTAATTTATGATTTTGATACTAAACTATATATATATAGATATATATATATATATATATATATATATATATATATATATATATATATATATATATATATATATATATATATATATATATATATATATATATACATACATACACACACACACACACACACACACACACACACACACACACACACACACACACACACACACATATACATATTATATATATGTATATAGATGGTTACACTTTATAATCTAATACTGAAATGTCGAATTTCAATTTTTCGAGACTATAAGTCAAAAGTGCAGTCACGCGAAACTGAATAATAGTGAATGCAGAAATGTTGCATTCGCCATTATGTGTTCGCATACGTGATGTGCGGTGCAGGTTTTGGATTTATATACAAAATGAACCATGAAGCCAGGAATCCAGGACAACTTTCAGAACAGTCCTTGGTCAAGTCTGATTGTTTCTTAAACACAACCTTGTCTTTGCTTTGGCTCATTAGCAGCAGGACAAAATAACTGCTTGCTCAGTTATTTTGTCCTGCTGCTAATGAGCCAAAGCAAAGACAAGGTTGTGTTTAAGAAACAATCAGACTTGACCAAGGACTGTTCTGAAAGTTGTCCTGGATTCCTGGCTTCATGGTTCATTTGGTATATTAATCAACAGTTTGGCTAGCTACTTTTTGTCTTTTGTTCCAGGTTTTGGATTTAGCTGGGGTTTGAGGTAAGTGGTGTTTTTTTGTAAGGGCATTGGGTAGGGATTTTAGTCTGTGTGAGTGTGTGTAGTAGTGAGTTGTATGTGTCTGTGTATTTAGTGTGACCTCTGAGTTCGTATATGTAAGTAGGGGTGTGTGGGGGGCATATCCACCCACATGTGGGTGCAGGAGGGGCTTGCCCCCCTTCTTTTAGCAAGATTGTTTGTGTGTGTGTTAGTTTTTTTGTGTTTGTTTGCATTGGTTTGGTTTTTTGTAGTGTCAGCAGGTAGGTGTATTTGTGTTTGTGTGGTGTAGTGTTTTGTTTGTGTGACGTTCGTGGTTTGAAAGTTCGCAGTTTTAAAGTTTGGGGATTTTGATTTTCGGTTTTATAGTCTCAAGATACTGAAATTTTATATTTCAGTATTTCGAGATTATAAAGTGACTATATATATATATATATATATATATATATATATATATAGATAGATATATATATATATATATATTTGAATAAAGCTAGCTACAGATGTTCAAGATGGGCATTTATCAATGATAATATGAAAGTCCAAAAATGTCCATTACCAAAAGTAATAAAGCAAACTGTCATACTTTTATTTATACCAACAGACATAAACAATTAATAAAAAATACAGCTGTTTTGCCTAGTAGCCTTTTTGATTCCATTATTTATTTTGTATTATTTATTTAATAACCTTTGTTACCAGGATAGCCAGAGTGGGTCAGCAAATAAACCCCTTTTCATTATTAATATGAAAAAGTCAAAGTAAACAAAAGTGAAAAAAAAAATAAAGCAATATATGATATGGTAGATTAATTAAAAAAAATAGTCACATTTTTATGAAGTTGCATAGTTTTATCAAAGTAAAACAGGGATAGATGTAATGCAATACAGACCATAAATAGGAGTAGTAAATAGGAATACTCAGGTAACAGTTAGGTTGGGCCTGAGAGATGGTTAGGCGAGAACGGTCTATATCTATGGAGTTAGACTAAGTGGATTAGTGAAAGAGAAAAGACGAAAAGTGGAATGGTAAATATTAAGGGAAGAAGTGATGGCAAGACAGTAGCATTGCAGTGGAGAGAAAAGGAGGAGTAGAATAACATAAGCATGAAACATTTTAAGTGTTGATTTTTTCAAGAACAAGGCTGTTGTGTGCTTTAAAAGATAAGTCATGCTCTATTGATTGAGTGCGCATTCCACAAATGTTATAAGTAATGCAGACTCAATAACATGACAAAGCCCCAAAAGATTAGATATATAGAAATAAAAATGCCAGTAAAAAAGCAACAAGTAGAGCATCTTAGGCCCCTACCAACAAATATGAAAACTAATAAAAAAAATCCAAAGAAAAAAATCCAAGGTCATGTTCATCAATAATTTATTACAGAATTTGTCCACCAATATTACACAGCTTTCTTCCGAGCCCCAAAATCATCAACAAATAGATCATATTTAAAAACACAATTATAAATCACATGATAGGATAGTAACCAATAGAAATCAATTAATTAAATAAGGTCTCAGTCTAAATCTCTCTTTAGAGAAACATTTTCATTTAAAGCAGGAAATTTATCTGCACCTAGCATACGCTGCCCAAATAACTCTCTATGTTCATGAAATTATAATTGTCCTGTGATGAATAATTGTTAAATTGTTCATCATTTAGTACAGATAAAACTCTAAAATTGTTACAAAAATCTGTCAAAAGTGTCCATTTTATCTTGGTGTTCTGCAACTTCTGTTACCTCCATTTCACATTCGTTTTCTGATTGGACCTTTGTTCTTCTGTTCTCGCACGATGTGATTTCCCCCAGTTGACAACGGTATCTTCAATGATGCGATAATTCTAAATAAAAATAATGATCTATCTTAGTAAAATTATTACTTTCAGTATTATCCATGACCAAAAATTGCTTTTTAGATGATATAGTAGTTTTAGAAAAAATACTGTCTTTGTGGAGATAAATGAAATTATTAGGCTTACAAAACCTGTCCTGTGGCTTTTTTACTAGTAGAAATCAGATAGGCTACTTCTCAGTATATTTCTTTTCCTCCTTCATTTTATAACAGCTGTCACATGGTCATCCAGTATTTTACAAAAATTACATCATATTCTGATTTATAAGAAGTAAATTTTAAATCAAAAGTAATTGATATACTCAAGTAGGCGATTTCATATTATAAAATATTCACAGCTTTAGTATTTTGCTTGTTCAAAACATCAAGTAGATCACAGCCATCTTGATCTACACATGTTAATAAACCCAAATGAAACAGAGACCCTGTCAACCAAACCAACACAAAATAGGAACATGAATCTCTGAAGAAGACAAAGAATGACATATGAAACTCTAACATCTGACATTATTGGCTGACAAAATTATGTATTTATTTATTTATAGTTTGTTTGTGAGGATAGTCTGTTGGGCCATGAGGATCCAGTTTTCAATGGAGTCCTGGGGAGAAAAGCTGCAGAAAATTACAAATTACAGATTTAACATAATAGTAAGTTATTAGAGAAATGTAATGTGCACAAATGAAGCAAAATTAAACAAATAGAAAAACACATATTAGAGTGCACGTGTTAGTCCAATGCAATAAAAGTAATATTTACAAAGTTTTTTAACAGTTTAACATATTTGCATAATGCAGTAATAGAAATAGTATACATTTTTTAACAGTTATGCTAATTCATGCAGTTAATTTCTAGGCTACTGAATTACTAATCATCACTAACATACAAGAAAATTCAACATATTATGAGGGACAGAATAAAAATATGAAAAAAATAAAAATCAGGGACATTATGCAAAATCAGTAACAGCTAAGAGTCATGATTTTTCTTACAAACTTCCAAAAACCCTAAGTAAATCAGCATACTCATAAAGGATATCACTAAATTGGCTCTGTGCAGTATTCAGTTTGTCTCTGTGACTTTGCAGCTTTTCATCTAGCTATTCATTCTGTTGATTTTACTATAAGAATTTATCATTTATATGTTCCTGGGAACCTAAAGCCCTAAATATTTGGAAGATTCATGGCAATGGTAACTTACAGTTTGTAACTAGAGGCTGTACCCAAGTAGCATAGCTAGTGTTATGTCAAGAAAAAAGAGGAGTGTACTGCTGTTGATACAGAATGGGAGGCATACACATTGCAGGTAAATGATTTAATGTACTTTATTTTTAACAAAATTCTGAGGAGCACAGAGTTAATTGATCACCTTACAGAATTCTTGAAGTCTTTCAAACTAGAAAACAATCTGTGTCTTTCTGGATTTTCAAACAGATTATCCAGGAAAAGCACACCTTGCATAATTTGCAATATTTTATAAACTGTGTGAGTTACAACAAAAATTCGAAAGTTGTTTGGGAGATGATGGGCTGTATACTGCTGTTATTATTAAAAGTCTGCCTGTTGTCCCTGAATTTATATTGTTAATTTTATGAAAGAAAATGGTATTTTACTTGCTAAGTGTAATTAGTTTTATGGTCAAATAAAGGGTTATAGTTTGCTAAGTGTGCAAAATAGACCTGATATATCATTTACTGAATTGTTCATCTTTTTAATAGCTACCCAGTAACATAGGACAGTACTGGATGGTACACTTCTGTTTTGTGGTACTGCACAATCAAGGGAAATTATGCATTTTATATTTCCACAAAACAAAAATATTATTCCACAAAACCATGCTTGAATGATACATTTATATGCCTTACTGTTGTGTCTAAGATTGGAGTATTTGCTTGTCTGTAGGCCACACAGTTTTTACAATATTAATTTCTATAAAAAAAAATGATTGGTGATCACTTTGAAAAAAATTGGTTAAAGACCTGGGCACTCATGTTGATAACCTCACATTCGACCATCATATAGCGGCAGTGTTCAGAAAACTTTTACTTGGTTCATCTCATAAATAAAGGGATTGCATCCAGAAAAAACAGGAGGTTATTGCCTCTCTATACTCCACCCTCATTAGACCAATAATTAAGTATAACACCTCGTTTGGGATGTATCTCTCCAAAAACTTGTACCAACTAGAAAGGCTACTGAAATACCTCACAAAGATAATCCATGGCTTCCAACACCTGTCCTATGCAGACAGGCTCAAATCACTATCACTGTACTTGGTGTCATACAGATTTCTCAGGGGTGATCTGTGTCCCGTCTACAAGGCAATCTCAGACTCTGCCTTACTAGAGATGCTCCATATCTATAAGTCTAGCTCCTCACGCACTACCTGCTCAAAAGGCCTGAACCTAATATGTGACATTAACAAAACCTGTGGGAGAGATGGGTTTCTCTCCCAGAGGCTGCCCCGTCTCTGGAATAGACTTCTCATTCACATCAAACAGAACACCTAACTGACCCTCTTCAAGCACAGCCTTGATGAGTGGATGGGAACCCACAAATTCACCCTGGGGTTCCACCTGTGTACTTCATTGACAGGGGGGACAGGTGCTGACTGAGGTTTATTTTTTGGGGATAAACTCTTGGCTAGGATTGTAAAAGCCCCAGGGCCATTAGCCTAGTAATCTCCTATGATCCTATGAAATAGCTAATATTCATTTGTGTGTGAGTGTGAATGTGCGTGCATGTGTGTGTGTGTGTGTGTGTGTGTGTGTGTGTGTGTGTGTGTGTGTGTGTGTGTGTGTAAGTAACAAGTATTCCTATCTGTTTTACCTAACAAACATTTATTTCTCTGGGCGCCTTAAGATTACCCACCATATTTGAATTACATTTTTGAATTGGACTTACACAGCTTGCATATGCAGCCCTGGCATACAGTAACATACTACATCACCTGCATAATTAAAGTAAATATGGAGAAAGTGTGATATTTTTAATTATTCTTTCCAAACACTCCTTAAAAACTGAATGCCTATATACCCCATAGTGACTGTTTTGCTGTGTCTCTCCAACTTGTAGATATCACCTTGGTCCAGCTGCATGGCCTGCAGTTCAAAAGACAGAAGGCTTAATATTAGAATATTCTTACTAATACAGTGTGCCTCAAGAAAATGCTTATGGCTGTGTTTGTTTTTTGTCAAATTGCATTTAGCATCATTTTTCTTGTATCACCCACTGCCTGTTTAGACCCTTCTGGCATGTCAGTACCACACTCTACTTTTGCTTTATTAATGCAGATATATAAAGTATTACATATTTGTATAACTTGTTGTCAACAACCTTTATCAATGCAAGTTACATGCACTCTGTACTGATATTTTCATTGAGGGTATCTACCACATTCTATCCACATGCAGATGCCAACTTGTGTCCTAACCCCTGACCCAAATATCATGAGATATTAGTGACAATATTAGAATGCAGGGGATATTAATACAGTGCAGTTCAAATAAATAGATTCATCTTTTGCTGGTTTGCTTTCATAGACCCCATAAACTAGACAATATAACACTCCATTTCTGAGTTATTAATGCAACTACAAAACATGAGTATATTTTACAGTTTTTATAACCTTCTGCAAATGCACAGCAATAGCTCAAGGACTGCACATTTGACAGTGACATTGTGCATATTGCTGATATTCATAACTGCAGAAAAATTGCTACTTAGATGTATGCAGCTCACCCACTTCCTTTTGTGGGTATACTAACTCTTACTGGATAATGACAATAAGAATTGGCCATATTTGTGTACTGCAGTATTCTGACAACAGTGGTTGATTCCCTCCAGCAGCAATGAAAAACAATACTTGCTATAGCTATTTACTTTACTGGTTGCCATCAGCAACCTAAAAGCAACAATGTGGCTGTCCATTGTTACAGGTAACCCTAACTGTGACTGATTGGTTGGTAGAGTCATAGTAATCATAGTAATGCATTTTAGCTTGCTTGAAACAATAATAAAGGCTGCAGCATCTGTTTCACTCTCTATTCTGAGTTGCAGGGACCTCAAAGTTAGTTTATATATAGGAAAGGGGTGCAAGAGCTGCAATGGGATACAGCTATTCAAAATTACAAAGTTAAGTTGTGGTCTTTAGTGATTTCCTATTTCATGGTTTTGATAAGGAGCATAGAGTGGAACAGTAACAGAAAGCAAGATACAATGAAATATCTGCAAACAGCAACTATCATTATTACTGTTGTTATTATTATTATTATTATTATTATAAATGTTGCTAGTGACATTGTGATACTGGAGTAAAACAAGATGCCACAACAAAATGTCTGCTGAGATCAACACTTAAAACTGCAGTAATTAAAAATGAAAGTGATACATCCAATGAATACATGCATAAGTAGTAGTGACCATATGGTATCTCAGCTAGTTGCTGTCAGTGTAACTCATCAAACATACCCTTGCAGATGACAACCCCACACACACACACACACACACACACACACACAAATACAGATCTGCACATTAGTTATAGGGTCATAGGGTCATAGACAAGTATTAGGCTAGCTGACATTGTAGGCCATTTTAAGCCTAGCCAGTTTTCCTTCCAAAGGTAAGAATCAAACCCAGTGCCTTGTGCCTATGAGATAAACACATTTGCCATTACATTAACCCCTAATAACCACTTTATTGACTCTTTAAGCCTCAGATATCTGATTGAGAATAAATTAATGAAGAAGTACTTACATAGTCCTGGATCTGCTCCCATGCATTTAGCACATCAGGCAATGAGCACCCTTCACCACTCATTGTTTCTGTATCAGGTACAGGTTTAATGGGATCAGTTTGCTAGCTCAAGGCCCAATGCTCCTCACAGGGTGCACCACACACTTGTACACACACTCTCACACCTAGAGGCAACTTAGAATGTCCTAACCACCTATTGCATGTCTTTGGAATGTGGAGGGAACCAGAGCACATGAAGGAAACCCACATGAATGCAGGGAGGACATGCAGACTCCACACAGAAGGCACTCCACCAAGAATTGAAGCAGAGAACCTCTTGCTGGGAGGTAACAACACTAACTGCTACATCACTGCACCATCCACACTTACATACTAGCCACAATAATATATTTCAGCCATTGGACTGATGTAGCAAAGCTGATTACACTATCACACAAACACACACACACACACACACACACACACACACACACACACACACACACACACACACAATCATATAACACTCAAATATATGTGCCCACAAGCTTCAACCACTTTAGTGATAGTATGCACCTCGCATGTGGACTGTGATCCAAAGAGAAAATGCATAATGACCAAGTAATATATTTCATTCATTGGGTTAAGACATATACAGTGCAATGAATTCCACCTCTCCACACATATACACACACACGCACACACACACACACACACACACACACACACACACACACACACACACACACACACACACACACACACATATACAAACATAAACAGACTTTAAGAAAAAAGAAAACATTTTTTCCTCATTAGATTCAGTATGGCAGTATGTACATACTACACTGAGAACTGCAGATGTCATTGGCTGTAGGAGTTTTTAGCAAATAAGTAATCAGGCTGGGGTTTGAAACATAAAATTGTTCATGTAGCTGAAGTGCACCTCATGAATGAAACTTTTTTTAAAATAAATGAAAAGATTTGTTGAAGTGGATTTATTCTTAGCAGAGGTAAAGGGCATCTGTATTTTATGGATGAAATCTGAAAGTCCCTGGTTCATTCCACGGTTTTTACCTGGATTGTGTCTGCAAATGGTCTGTTGTGATCAGCATACAACCAGAATAAAAATAAATAAACATAATACATTACATTTAGTGATTGCTCACTCTATGTAGGTACATCAATCACAAAATATGAGGGAGAAAGCAGCTGAAAAAATATTTTATTTATGTTTTCAATAGCAATATAAATTTCAAAATGATATGTCATACTTTCCATATACTATGCTACAAAAACAGCTTCATTTATTTGAAGTATGTATGGTATTTAATCTTTTAAGATATAAGTCGTTAAGGAGCATATTCTTCAGAACTCAGTGTAACTAATTTTCCATGATGAGAATGCTCTTCTGTGATGCAATGAAGGTCAAAGTACCTGAAAAAAATGGCTGTATAGGACTAAATGAGTCAAGTTCACTTTTTGCATGTTTTTCCTAGATGTGTTATTTCAGCTGGAAACTACTCCTAAGTAACTGAAAGCTCAATGTGTGTGTGTGTGTGTGTGTGTGTGTGTGTGTGTGTGTGTGTGTGTGTGTGTGTGTGTGTGTGTGTGTGTGTGTGAGAGTGTCTGTGGTTATATATCTGTAGGAATGTATATCTATCAAAATATCTGTGAATTCTTTACAGTGCTGGACCATTGCTTGCAAATGGTGAATAAACAGCAAATTCTTTATAGGCTCAAAGAATTAACTTCTTTCTCGTTACTGACATTTTAACATTTTACTCTGGAAGTAAAGCAAGAATTAAATGCATTTAAAGCTTTTTCCCTAGCAAGCTGTAGAAGTCTGACACGCTACTTTTTCAGTCTTCTCATCTGTTTCACTCACAGTGAAAAGCAAATAAATTGTTGATCCAGTCTTTTAGTTGTATTTTAGATTTCCTTGTTGTGATATAATTGCACGTATTTGTATTCCAAGCATACTGCCACTCCATGTTATACCTCTGTACTTCCAAACAAATAAAGTCATGAAAAGAAATGTATTTTTCACTACTAGAATTATTTCTTTACTTCTGCAGGGATATAGTATCCCACTTGTGACAACAGTATTTGTCATAAGTGCCTAGTGTATTCTGTACACTTTGGAATGAAATTCTAGCCTTTTGACTGTTTATTCATTGTGAGTTTCAGTTGAAAATATATACCACATGAGATGAAACATTTATTCTATGTAGGCTCTTGCATTTAAAGCTAGACAGACTGAATGCAGTCAATAAGTATAGATTTATAACATTCAGAACTATTAGGCATAGAACAGATGAAGTCTGATGATATATTATGTTCTAAAGCTATGTTAAATGCTCTGATTTTAATCTTTATCTGTATTAATGCTATTATCTTTGTTAAATTATTTTGGGGGGACATACAAATAGCTTGTCATAAATAGTGTGGGATAATGTATTAAAAAAACTCCCTAAATCCCTGAGTAAGTCTATAGAATAAGGCTGGAACAAGATGCTGGCTGAATATTGATTACTTTTGTCTCTATTGATGCAATGACAAGAATGGATACTTATAACGGAGGCTGCCAATTTACACTACATGCTCTAGTAGTGTGACATGTATCTAGAAAAGCAAGCATGTCTACTTTTCATTACATTGCAAACATAGCTAAGCTGCTGATTTTGTGGCTTGCTTCAATGAGCAAAGCAGATGTGCTTGTAAATTAATAGCAGACGTTAGAGCACATGAGAAGGTTTCTAGATCATTTTAAGGGACATAATTAGATTTATTAATCCACTGAAAACAAAAACGGAACACCACTGTAGCCAGAATGATGTAAAAGAAAAGAAACGCAATTTATTTCAAGACCAAAACAGCGTTTTCGCTTCCAGAAAGCCAGAAGCTTCATCAGCAGTTGAAAGGATTAAAACCAAATGCATTTAAAACAAAGTAACTGGCGCTTGTTGACGACATCACCACAAGCGCCACAATGTTGCTTAAAGGGGCAACGATGAAACTTAAAAGGGCAAAAATAACAAGGAGAGCGGGTGAAAACAAATACATAGTATGCCCTGTAAAACTTATATAAAAGAATAAAAACATTCTAAATGAAATGTGAAGCTAAAAAGTTGTATATAGTAAATATCAATAAACAAGAGCAACTAAATGTACTACTGCATCGGGTCACCTAACAGGAGCAAGCAATATGAAAAAAGCTACATGTCAAAGGAAATCAATATGTTAAAGTTGCTATTACTTTAAACTATAGATGGAATAGAACATTCAATGGGCTTAACCCTAGTAAAGCAATATATGCAACATTATTCACTGTCCTTGGAGTTGACCAATGGGATAGGTTGGTACGCCACTAAGAGTAAAAAAGTATTATCTAAGGTAGCTCTTATATTTAAGAATAGCAGCAATATTACAGTTTTCGTTTAGCCCAGGAAATGAAAAGGCGTCCAGTTGGAGTTGCCATTCGAGCTCACGAGTCTCAACAATGAGAGATTGTGGGCCACCTCTGATATCCATGCTGATATGGTCAATGCCCATAAACAGGAAGCTGTGGCCGCTGTTGTTAAGAATATGTTTTGACAATGCGTTGTCGCTTTTCTTATTGTTGATAGCGTAGATGTGTTGGTATATACGGTCACAGAAGCGTCTATCCGTTTACCAACATAGAAAGCTGCGCAGCATTGGCAAAAAGCTACGTATACTATGGCCTTCGTTTTACAATTAATTTTGTGATTGATGAAATATTTCCTCTCCCCAATGATGAAAGAGTTACCTACTCGCAGGTATCTGCACCATTTGCAACACCCACAAGTAGATGTGCCCTTTATTCTCAAGTGATCACATTTCGTATTTCTCTGTAAAATATCTTTAAGGTTATTACCCCTCCTATACGTGAAGATAGGAGATAAACCTAGCCTATCGTGTAGCCCCGAATTCATGATAAAAAAACAGTTCTTCCTCATAATGGAACAAATATGCCTTGAGTTTGTGTTGAAGGCAGTAATAAAACTGGCCGAGAAGTCAGGGTCCTTATTGGTGTCCACAACAATAGTATCCTGCCCACAAGATGGGTCCAAAGGCAATGGATCCAATGTGTCTAATGGTCTTCCACTTGGCGAGGGGGGAGATCTAGAGGAGAGAAGAGGTGTAAGAAAACCCTCCAAGCGTTTAGAGGAGACTTCCACAGTCAAATCAATGACCAAGTCTACCGGGTATCCTCTGTTTAAGAAGAAGTCTTTAAGTAAGGCACATTCTTTTTTGAAGGCTTCATCGGTGCTGCACATACGGGCTGCCCTCACTAGTTGTCCCTTCACGATCGACCTCTTCTGTTTCCAAGGGTGACAACTTGAAAAATGCAAGAAGGAATTGCAGTAGGTGGTTTTCCTAAAAATGGAAGAACAAAAATTGTTGTTAAAATTGTCCTTTACCAGTTGTACATCCAAGTAGTCGATGACAGAGGAAGAGAAATGGTGTGTGAATCTTAAAAATTCAGTTGTGGAATTCATATATGAAATGAGTTCCAGAGCTTCCTCTTCACCTCCTTCAAAAAGGATGAAAATGTCGTCCAAAAATCGTGTGTAGATTTTTGAACAACTGAGAAAAATAGGAGAATTAAATAGGAAAAATTTCTCCCAGTAGGCTACAAATAGATTCGCAACACAACTGCCACATGGGGACCCATTGCAATTCCTTTCTTTTGCAAGAAGTATTGATTGTTGAAAATGAAGAAATTAGAGGATAAGACAATGTCAAGCAAGACAGTGACAATATGAATGTCATTACTGGGAGCCCCAAGTTCCCGTAGCATGAGTTCAATCCATTCAACCGCTTCTACGTGAGGGATGGAGGTGTACAAATCCACCACATCTATAGTCAGGAAATTAAGATCAGCGTTGAATTGCACATCATTAATCGAGTTGAGGAACGCCCAAGAGTCTTTACAAATCTGCGGGATAGATTTCAAATATCTACCAATGATGTTATCAATGATACGGGCACAGGGGTGCGTGATAGAACTTCTTCCGTCAACTAGTGCCCACATAGGTGGATCTGAAAGGCTCTTGTGAATTTTGGGGATCCCAAACATGACTGGTACTTTAGGCATGGTGATGTCAACAAAATTGTAAGTATCAATGTCAATTCTGCCTTCCAGGAAAAGATCCCTGAAATACCCTCTAATTCTTTTATATGCAGTGGACAGCTCGTTCAAGGATGAAGTGGCATAGGCAGGGGAATCGAGTACCCTCAGCATTCTCCTGGTGTAATCTTCCTTGTCGAAGATAACTAGACCACCTCCCTTATCTGGTTTAATGACTCGGACAGCTTTATCGTAGAGATTGTTCAAGCTTGCGACTTGATCCTGGGATATATTCCTTGTTGAACTTGAGTTGCGATGATGAAAGGTAACTCTTTCATCATTGGGGAGAGGAAATATTTCATCAATCACAAAATTAATTGTAAAACGAAGGCCATAGTATACGCAGCTTTTTGCCAATGCTGCGCAGCTTTCTATGTTGGTAAAACGGATAGACGCTTCTGTGACCGTATATACCAACACATCTACGCTATCAACAATAAGAAAAGCGACAACTCATTGTCAAAACATATTCTTAACAACAGCGGCCACAGCTTCCTGTTTATGGGCATAGACCATATCAGCATGGATATCAGAGGTGGCCCACAATCTCTCATTGTTGAGACTCGTGAGCTCGAATGGCAACTCCAACTGGACGCCTTTTCATTTCCTGAGCTAAACGAAAACTGTAATATTGCTGCTATTCTTAAATATAAGAGCTACCTTCGATAATACTTTTTTACTCTTAGTGGCGTACCAACCTATCCCATTGGTCAACTCCAAGGACAGTGAATAATGTTGCATATATTGCTTTACTAGGGTTAAGCCCATTGAATGTTCTATTCCATCTATAGTTTAAAGTAATAGCAACTTTAACATATTGATTTCCTTTGACATGTAGCTTTTTTCATATTGCTTGCTCCTGTTAGGTGACCCGATGCAGTAGTACATTTAGTTGCTCTTGTTTATTGATATTTACTATATACAACTTTTTAGCTTCACATTTCATTTAGAATGTTTTTATTCTTTTATATAAGTTTTACAGGGCATACTATGTATTCGTTTTCACCCGCTCTCCTTGTTATTGTTGCCCTTTTAAGTTTCATCGTTGCCCCTTTAAGCAACATTGTGGCGCTTGTGGTGATGTCGTCAACAAGCGCCAGTTACTTTGTTTTAAATGCATTTGGTTTTAATCCTTTCAACTGCTGATGAAGCTTCTGGCTTTCTGGAAGCGAAAACGCTGTTTTGGTCTTGAAATAAATTGCGTTTCTTTTCTTTTACATCGTTCTGGCTGCAGTGGTGTTCCGTTTTTGTTTTCAGTGAGTTTATTTGTTTCTTATTTAACAGATTTATTAATCCGGGACACTAGCTTGGCTGGGTCATTCTTGCAGGTTTTACTGAATGGTTTGCCAGTGTGAACTTTTTACCATTTGGATGTTTTTTTGGGGATATTTTGCAGGGGTCTATTTCTAATAATTGAAAGACCACTTACCCGAAGATGACTTTACCGAGATGACAGCACCGAACTGTTAATCACAGTACCAAATTTTTTAACAAGGTAAGTATGTACTTGGCCAACATTGAATGAAGAAACAGACCACAGAATGTCAAACCCACCCAGGTGCAGGGCTACACCACACACACTACCTAACGTGGGTGGCTGTTTTCCCCACCCCCCCAACTAAATATACCAACTCTGGGATCGCACTACAGTGGGAAAAAGGGAAATTTCCCCATGTTGGCCAAATGCATACTTAACAATTAAAAAATTTGATAGTGTGATCATTCATTAAATTAATAGTTCAGTGTTGTCATCTCAGTAAAGTTGTCTTCGGGTAAGTGATCTTTCAATTACTAGAAGTAGACCTATTTTGCAGGTACTTTAATGTTTATGGATATCAGACTTGATTTTAGGCTCTGTATTTCTGAAATATGGCCAAAATAATCAGTTATGCTCTGTTCTCAGATCAAAAAAGGCCAAAACATGCATGTCTACAGTTGTTGGTTCTGAATGAAGTGAAGAACATTCAGAAGCCATGTAGCTTAGACACTGGTATATCATAAAGAAGCCATTTACATGTATTCTTAAAGTTTTGACTAAATGGTAATAATAAATAGCAAGGTTTGGCAAGTAGGAAGTGATTCATTTATATCTTTATGTAAGAAAAATAACAGTATGCTGTAATTGGCAAAGCAGCATCACAACAAGAGAAATTTAAAAATATCAGCATGTGATCTTATTAGTTATGTTACAGTCACATGACGCTGTGAGATCACAGAAATGGGGCAAGTAAAGGATTTTTATTACAGAGTATCATGCTGCCTAAGAGCACTTCCTGGAAATAAACAAATGTACAGTAAGAAATGCTGTTATTGCATGACTCCCCGAAAAAATGCTTATCTGGGAAAAAAAAAAACTTAAAGGAATTGAGTAATTGTATGTGTCCCATTCAGAAGCTCAACTCTTCAGAAAGTCGAACCTCATATGGTAAGACCATATAAGTGACTTTTCAGAAATTTATAGATTTTGAATGGAGATCATGGAACAGCGGAGTTCGGCGAATTTACCCTTTTCCCCACTGTATTGCCGTCTTGAGTTGGTATACATAATGTGCAGGTGGTGTGGGGGATACAGGAAGGCTCGTTCCTTTCCCTAAAAAATGTAGATTTTTGATGTTTTTTATGAAATTTGACTTTCTGAAAAGTCAATCATATGGTCTTGGCCATATGAAATTCGACTTTCTGAAAAGTCGAGCTTCTGAATGGGATCTATTGTATTACCGTGACTCAGTAGCATGGACAATTACTTAAGAGAAATTTTCAGTATAACTGCATTATGTATCTTAATTTTAGTTTTATTGCAAGCTTTTTATAAAGCTAAAGACAAAAAATGTGGAAGACATAACTAATACTCTTTTACAATAACAGCCTGAGTCAGCTGGATGCCATAACCAGACCTATACACCTGCACTTCTGAAATTGTGAAAGGGACATTCTTAATTTTGCTAAAATATTAAGCATAAATTAAACATTTGCACCTCTCATTTATTAATTTATAGAAGAATTCAGTCTGCAAAGACAGCACATTTAGTGAGAATGGCATTTAGAGAAGGTGGCTTGCAATATCAACTTCTACTGCTATTCATAAATTATTATTTTATTTTAGCAAAGCCATGAGCAAAAATATAATTGACATATATAGAGCTATTGTCTTAGTATTCACCAGATTTATTAAGCTTGGAATGGCAACTGATATAGGGGAACTGGAAGCGTGTGCATATTTATTAGCAAACAGCATATCTAGGGGGATTTAATTAAAGTTAAGGTAAACACATTCTTGCATTTAATGCACTTTTTTTTCAATGCTCATATTGTATATATATCACTTTCAGATCTTTTATGCACTTTTGTTGTACTCTGTATATTTCTGAACTCATTTTACTGGACCTCTGCTGAAAATACATCCTGCACAGCTTTATCATCCTAGTCAACAAACAAGTAGCATAAACAAATAAAGAAAATAGATATGTACATAACCTGATCTGCAAACTGAAAATTTGGGAGGAAATTGAATGGGGGGGCGGGGTCAAGTGGTACGACAATGCTGTAAATGATGAGAAACATGGATGGATTATTTGGCCTTTTGATAAGGAGAGATGAACGACACCGCAGAAGTTTCATGGTCATTAGGGACAACTCACAGCTGCATATTTGTTCTTCAATTAATAAGAAATCACCAGCTTTAACTGTAGTTAAATATCTACGACTCTCATAACAAGAAAAAATGTCGGTGTCACACACTCATATCCACTGAACAGATTAATTTAACCCTCCAGTGAAGGTGGAATATCTTATGGTTAGTGAGTCACTTAACATTCATTCCTTATCACACATATTCATGTAGTACTGTCTGGTTCATGTTTAGATGATCCTGTGATGTTACATTTGTGTACACATTGTTGCAGCTGACAATCTATGGAATGAATATAGTCTCTTCACATTTGTGAACTTGAAAATAGCATTGCCTGAGAGAGAGCAGTGCATCTTTTTTTTTTCCTAACTAGAAATGTGCCTTTGACATCTTATAGTTTTATCCACTATAATATAACTGAGTTCCTGTGGTATTCCAACTATTAAAAAATAAGTCACTATGGCTGAGATTCAGAAGGAATTGTGTCCTAGCATAAACTATATAAACCAGAAGATGCATTTTACACAATCACATTATTGGCTAATTTATATTTCACTGAATTGCATGGATGTACCGCCAGGGTTAAGTGTGACTTCTCAGTGCTAATTACCATTTGCAGCTTATACATCGTGTCCCCTCATTCACTCACATATGTAAACAGATACACACACACACACACACACACACACACACACACACACACACACACACACACACACACACACACACACACACTCTTTCACTGTGCATGATTTCCCCCTCAGTCACAATCATGGGCGAACTCACACATATACAGAAACACACACACACACACACACACACACACACACACACACACACACACACACACACACACACACACACATGCATATGTCCTTCGCTGAGTTGGTTCCTATAGACCCTTACAGATAAGTGCCCTGTTGTTGTTCCTTTTTTTATTTTGACTCCTATTCTGCTTGTGTTCATGTCATCCAGGAAGGGGAAATATGAGTATGGGAGGCAGATTCCCCATAAAGGTGATATAAGTGCCTATTCTGTTTAGGTGCCACACATGACAATACCCAGACAATACCCAGTGTGCTATCCATCAGGCTTTTGTACCTAGGACTCTCCTCTGTAGCCATTTGTTGTCCCTATCTATTTATTTCTAGAATCAGTGCTTAAGGCTGTTGAACTAAGGTGTTATTGCTGAATCTGTCTGCACTGAGTTTCAGATGCCTCTTAAGAAAAAAGCATGTTCTAATTCTGCTGCTGTCCAGCCTCTACCAGATGTATCTCTTGGGTTAGATGATGACTCCAATAACCGTCTGGTGCCAACACTAGTTCCCTCTAGCATGACCTAGTCAGAGGCATTTTGCAGACTCTTGCATGTTCTCTGAGGCTGTGCATACTTTTGCCACAGATGTTGTGGGGGAACTATGGCTGACTATATCTGAAGGGCCTTGGGGGATTTCCCAAATCTTAGTTAGAGAAGAGGTGCCTAGTACCCTTATTGAGTCTAGACAGGGCTCTGAACCTCCTAGATTGGTCAAGGCTGATGTTCTTTTAAAATAGAAACAAAAAAACAAGCATGCATAACTGTTTAAAACCTTACAAGGTGTATCTCAGGCTATCTCTTTCTGTTCCCGTTTGGCAAGAGATTACTAAAGACTCTTGGGTCCTCTTTATTATCCAACACATGCATTTCATGATTTGGAAGTCCATACTGCCCCTCTTTTTAGGTCTTCCTCAGGCACCTCCTGGCCAGCTTACTCATTTTCCTTTGGTCCTATGGATCTGATGGCTCAAGGAACTGTTAACAAACAGTTTCATGTAGTCCTGGGATTGATTCCATCAGCCACCATTTGTCTACTGCATGATATTGAGCAAGTTGCTTAAACAGTCAGTGAGCTAAAGCATTTTGGCACAACTGGCTAGACTGTTCAATGGTCTGCTAGGCTGCATGCATGGTAACTATCTATGATTTCTATACAGGCAGTGCTGTTGGAATGTGCTAACCTCTGATTTCTATAATCAGTGCGTACTGATGCTTCTCTTTCCAGCCCTTTCAGATGGGAGAAGGTAGACTGGCCAAAAATGTTTACAGAGCTGACTAGGCTAAACAGGACTTCATTTTTCCTGTGCAGGTAAAAATCTTGTGAGGAAGATCCAGTAGTGCATGTGTGAATGAGACAGCCAAGAAATCTGGCTTGGGTAACACTGATCATAAGCAGATCTCACCTTGACATATGGTAACATGGACTTTGGCAACCTCCTTTGTGTATACGTCAACATATCTGAGTGGAAAGGATCAGACAAAGTGAGAACTGCTTTAAAAAGAAGAAAGGTTTAGACACACTAGTGTAAGAAGAAATATTTGAATATTGGTATAGCCAGGCAAAGTGTATATATACTTGTAAACCACCATGATTAAATTTGGTGGCTGGCAGAAGGTGTAACCTACATTCCATAATCTGTGTGATCACAATATTACTGTCCACAAAGTGATATTAATTGTTGCAGGGGACAACAGATGAGATGCTGGAGTTCTTAATTGTATAAGGGTGGCATTTAGGGAAGATATGTACATTTTGGATACAGTAATACAAATTACAGTGCAGTTCCTTTATACCTACAGAAGGTATGCACACAGATACCCACATCTACAAACACATGCACATGCACAGACATACTCATACCTCTATTACAGCATACCATGGATGTGTTTGCAGAATAGTGATCCCTACCTGAACAGGGCCATGTCAAGAATCAAAAACTAAAGGGTCCAACTAGAAAAGGGTCCAAGAAAGACATAATTTGAAATTATTATAGAGTTGACAGATGTAACAACATTAACTACTTTAGCAAATCCTCGGAAGAATGGTAAGCTTCCTTATGCTCAAAGTGCAGGGGTATTTGTACTTTATTTGTCCTTAAATGGAGAGACAAAAACAATAGACCCAGGCAGATTCCAATAAAAGATAGCTTCAAAGTAAATCATTCCAGTGTACCTGGATTTAACTGGCGTGAGAAGTCCAAGAGATTCACAGCAGGAATGTAGGTGGCAGTCATTACAAGCTAGTCTGTTCAATGATCGGCAGATGATATATCTCTAGCTATGAGTGATGACTGACTTACACAAAATATTTAGTGAATCAAAACTTGAGTATCAAACAGCTCCCCCAACAGAAAGGAAGTCTGTAGGTGAGCTGTCTTGTGTGATATTTCATAAGAGTGAACCTCTGTGGAACTAACTAACTGAATCTAATACAGGGGCTTGTTGAAGTGTATTGCTACTAGTAAATACCAGTTAAGATTGCATGTGGACATCTGTCAGATGATGCTACAATTCTGGAGAGGGGTTTTGAGCAGGGCAGAAAGGGGAGGGGCATCATGGGTGATGGGGGTAGCAGTGCAAGACCTTAGGGTAGAAACTGAAAAAAACCTGTCTACATCCCTGCCGACTTCTTTGAGCATCGCCAGCGTATACAGCAATGTCATCAATATGTAGGGGTGTGCGTGATTACATCAGTATTGTGAGACAGTGCCTGACCCCTGATTGCCTATCAGAGAGATTTAAAATACAAAGTTGTTTATGGCCGCAGGCCCGCCCATGACTTGCACCAGCCAGCAAATGATGACATCATGTCAATGCGATGAGTTGACCCAACAAGTCGATGTCAGTCACATTACCGGCTCATGAAAGAACTATTGAAGTTAGTCTGAGAAAATGTTCAGCAACCTACACTTGGTTTTATTAAAGAAGCCAATGCACACTACTGAGAATGCGACAAAAATTGTTCTTCCTGGACCAGGGCCATGGGGATTCGGGGTTACTGGTGAGATTGATTTTAAACAGCTGTTAACAATATCGAGGGTACATAGGTTTTATAAAAGTGTGAGGTATCTCTATATATATATATATATATATATATATATATATATATATATATTTTTTTTTTTTTTTTTTGTCCAAAGTGTGTTACTAAGGAACTTTTGAAAGTGATACCTGTTTAAAATAACACTTAGCAATGAAGGACATTTTGCTAACATTTTTGGTGATAAGGAATTTGGGTTGATTCAGACTGTTGAAGTGAATAATACAGTTACACATTTTAAGTAGTACAGTCATATGCAGATGTACATGGAATAATTGGTATTAGTCTAGTGTTATTTTTGCATTTCAAATGATTAATTTCCTGTAGTGTACAGTTTAGAAAGGCGAACATTGTAATCTAATGGACCAGGCTAAAAATATACAAGTGCTGTAGTTATGTCAACCTGTGACTAGACTAAAAAAATCAAATAATATCCAAGGAGTTAACTGACAGATATTGACATTTTATTGATTGGGTGCCTTTTTATTGGTTAAACTGATGAGAAGCTGCCCTGCACTCCACATAAAGCCAGTCACAGCTAAAGACTGCTGTTCAATGTGGGGGATGTTTTCTGATTCTAGTAGTAAGGGTAATCCCACCCTCTTACTACAAGTGGCAGAGAACAAAAAGGTGCATATAGCTTTTGAAAAGGCATGAGGTGTATCAGTGTCATTTGCCCAGATTTTGCCTCCTGTTTTTGCCCTGTCCCTCATGAAATGTTTGATTTTACCAGTAAATCAATGAATATTACAAACAGTTATACCAGAAATTAGACATTCATAACTTACTGTGCAGAAAATGTATGTTGATGGTATCCCACAATCCCATTGGAGTGGGCAGGATTACATAATTATGTCTGCCAATTTTATGTTAATTAGTGTCATGACTTTTGGCCATTTGTATCTACTTTTCATGGATCTTTATCCAGACGTTTGATGTTTTCAGATTGAGAAGTACCCCTTAAACACACACACACACACACACACACACACACACACACACACACACACACACACACACACACACACACACACACACACACACAAACACACACTCTAAATATCCTCCTGCTGTGATGACCCAGGCTGACACACATATTGTAATCAGACACCATTAACAACCCTACGGACCTACGGATACCTCCTCAACATTCATCTCTACTAAACATCCAGAAGTTTATTTGTAACTTGTTTTTTCCCATTGAAATTAATGGAGGAATTCAGCAGTTTGGCCATGGTAATTACTGTATGTAGTTGAGAGTTTCACTGCATCACACAGCATATGTAAATCCCTTCTTGAAGACATATCTACCGGAAAACCAATTAACAGCCATCCCATAAAGATTCATAAGAATATAGCATGGACATGAAGACATCCCTCTGTGCAGAAATGCTGTGGTGAGCATCTCTCTGAATTAGAAAGGCCATCTGCTAGCTGATGGCTGCCTGAGTTAGGACCTAAAAATGGCAATAGTCCATTTTGAATGCCAGGCCATGTATATGCGTTGATTTACAAATCATCTTGGATTGTTCTTTATTCACTAAAAGACCCCTACATGATGATGCAGAGGAATGTGTCTCCCTTTCAAAAAATATTTGTTGTGTTTTTTTAAATTATGCCTTTCAGAAGTAAATATATGGAAAAGTGGAACTTCCACTGCCCCAACTCAGTTGAACATAGTGAAACCCAAACTTGCCTGAATTGCAGAATGACCAGGTATCAAAAAGAACTGCATGAAGCACTTAGCCTCTGGAGTAAAAAGACAAAAAACATTTGAAAGAAACTCCAAAGTCAAATGCTATTAGCACCCTTACAGGTATATTTGTAGTAATAAAAGAGGAAGAAAAAACATTTTACAGATATTCCATCTCTTTCTAATCACATATTTCACTTTCCACTGTAGCATGATA
Source organism: Protopterus annectens (assembly GCF_019279795.1). Lineage (NCBI taxonomy): Eukaryota > Metazoa > Chordata > Ceratodontiformes > Protopteridae > Protopterus > Protopterus annectens. Next base: position 1,211,689,822 of record NC_056732.1, on the reverse strand, counting down.
TAATCATGGTTATATTTTGCAATAATGGTTATCATTGACAAAACACAGCTATGTTCCTCTTAAGCCTAGCTAGCACCAGTATATTGTTCCAGTATCATGAATATGTGAATGTAAGCCACAATCTATCCCCTGCCTTCAACCAAACACTCCCAAACACACATGCATGTGCTTGCCCTTGCTCAGATATACACGTGCACACACGTGTGCGCGCTCGCAAACACACACACACACACACACACACACACACACACACACACACACACACACACACACACACGCACACACACGTGCACTTTCACTTTCCGTTTGCTGGTTTAGACAGCCAATAATTTCACAAAGCACGCATGATCCTTTGTAGGCTTTAGGTAATAAGGCTGCAGATTTTATTTTCTCACTGATAATCATGCTGCAAAATGTATGATAAATGGGAGCTAGAAAAATATGCAATTTTCAAGTCTTCAAGGTCAGACTAGTAATTTGACTTGAAATCTGGATGGCCTTATGTATGATAAATGTCTGTCCACCTTTTATTCAGTATTACTGCCAGCCTTAAGAATTTTTAATTTGATTTATGCTTTCTTAAAAAGCTATAGAGGAACAAGAAAGTCCACATGCCACTGAAGGCGTTTATAGTGCAATGCGTTTTTTCAATGTTTATGCTGCTCAGAGTGGGGATGTAGACATGCATAGTATTTACTCACAGAGATATGAAGAAGCGGCTAGTAAGGTAAAACAGTTTTGTACAAAATAATGTTTACAGCAGGGGGTTAACTAAATTGCATCATTCAGCATATTCACAACAGCACTTTCGAATTATGCAATGCTTTGGAAAACAACTAAAGAAAACAATTAATAGGATCTTTGCATTTAACATCATATTTCCAAACAAATCAAAGCTAAAGCAGAAGTATTTCAATACTTTTCACAGCAGTCAGGAATTAAATCTATCCTGCTGAATTGCTTAAAATCCAGGTCACCCTGCAGTCATTTGACACATTGGTTCAGTAATCTAACTGACAAAAATGTGTTTGATAATGACAGTAATCATGAAACATGCATGGTGGCCAAGAGAGGGGATCTGGCCATTCAGTATGCAGGGAGCATTTGGTTGACGAGAAGAAAGAATGAAAAGGGCCAAATGAGGTCCAGATGGGACTGCAGCAACACTTATCAGCAAGCTGCAGGCTTGGACTGCTCAATAGAAGATTTTCTCACCTCTGTGTCTTTGCCCTTAAGATGTGAAACTTTCCAAAGATAATAGGTCAGATTCAGTACTCATTCTTACCTCTTTCCCTCAGGTTATAGATTTAATCCTTGCTGGGTTAGCAAGTCAGTCATCACTGGGTGACTAACATTTTTCTCCATAGTTCTATCTCGGAGCTTAGCGAGACATGGTGCATTATGTATCAGCCAATTCTCACAATCTACCAGTAAAGCTGTTAAGAGTTTCAATGAAAATAAACGTCCCCTGTCTTAGCCTCAGCTTTTTTTTCATTTGAATAGCTTTCAATAGTACAGAACTGTACCTTCAGTTCCAAGCTCCATTATTTTTTCCGTAATTTTTAACAATGTCATCCATTAATAATTCAGAAAATAGCAATGCTATTCAGAAGAAATCTTAAAAGAAACACGTTGGATAATAGGAAAAAAAGCCTGTCATCTGTCTGCTTTTATTTTTTTTTTTTACTTGGTATTTGGTTAGAAACTGTGTATGCAAAAATAATAGTGAATTTATAACTGTAGGTATTTTTTAACTGTGTAATAACTTTCATGCTCCTGCTGATCCTAATGATGAAACACAGGTATATAGGCTACATATATACATATACATATATAGTGAGAGAGAGAGACAGACAGACAGAGAGAGAGAGGGAGAATACACAAGCATGATTCTGGTTATTGTATTTCCAAGTCATCTTGATCATCATCCCCACTTTTCCTCATTTTTACATGGCATCAGGGTGTCACGTTAATATTAGTCAATGTGATCAAATGACCTAGAGCCAATGTTTGCACTGCCAAGTGGATATTCCTAAGTATTATAATGGAAAAGGTGCTACATCAGGGAAGTGATGAAGTTTTATAATGTGGCAGTCTGAAATGGATCACATTTACATCACATTCAACCTGCAATTCAGATATAGCTACAATAACCCAATCCACTGTGGCAACAATATAGCTGAACAATTAAGCCTTATGAAACAATAATTGCTGATATGTCCCTGATTAATATTTTCTTATTATATGCATTTATGATGTATGTCAGTGTTTTAACTTTAATAGCTTGGGAAGAAAAGTATTATGAAAGCATGATTTTCTTTTCAGAACTGCCTACTAAAACAAAATAAACAGGATTTGAAATTGCTGGGTGAGCATTGCTAATATGCTAACCTGTTAGAACACTGATCCCCCATGCATATTTTTCATGCTTTTCCTAGAAGTACTGCCTTGAAAATTGACTTGATCAGAGTCACACAGCATGAATATGGATTCAAATTGAGACTACAGTAAGCAACATATCAATAGCACATAGACTTAATTGACTAACTGCCAGGCAATAAGAATTACTCCCAGAAGCATACTCTACCTCTGACATGTGAAAAATGCCAGATAGCTTAATATATTAAAAAAATTATATTCTAAATACTCCCACAGCATAAAATACATTATCAGGACAGTACTGATAAATGCCACCAATGGAGATACATTGTGCAACAGAAAACAATGCTCTTCTGAAATAATTATAGTGCCAGATGTGTGACTGAGAAGTACTGCCTGGATAAGTGACTTGCCTTAACTCACACAGCAGGCAAATGAAAACTGAAGGATTAAAGCCACATACCAACGGATGTTGCCTGCTGATACTCATAGCCATTAAGCTTCTATCTAAACTGCAAAAATTACTTTGACTACCCATACAGCACATGCCAGGACAGCATCAGAATGGTTTGTGTTAATATGGATCAATCAATATGTATATCAAAAGGAAAAAAAATACAAAAAAATGTGTGCTGAAAAAAAGGAAGCCATAGCAGTATAAATCCATAGCTAACCAATCAGAAATGCATTCATGAAACACAGTGCATGAAAACCATTATGGTGAAACCATCTTTCACATGAGCATGTCAGTAGTAACAGTAATATATGCTGCACAGTCTGAATAAATGACAAAATTCTAAAAACGTTATGTCGTTACCTTACACAAAATAAATTAGGTGAGACTATGCATAGCATAACCTACCCAGATAAAAGACAAGGATAATGAAAACCCAAGTCCCCAACAAATGTCCATTATGTCATACGATCTGCAATGCCATAACGTTCTTGTAGCATCACTGATTCTATAAATAGGTCATTTAAAAATAACAGTTTGATGCAGACACCTACATGATGATTACTACCACAGATTAATATTCTTGTAAGAACCAGTTATCACATTCAAACACTATTGTGCTGTATCCACAGCATGATCAAGAGTCATATCAGGTGGGGAGTCTGACCTCACTATTTCATGTGTGTCCTAATAAGTATGCAGTGTAACACAAGTAATATCCTGAGACTGTCAGTGCAGTAATGGCTGTATGACTGCTGTACTTCAAAACTGTCAATGTACAGAGCATTATGTAAGCCTTTTGCACATGAAATTTAAGGATTCTTGATAAGGCACCAAAAATATCTCACAGTGATGGCATCTCCCACAGATAGTTGCGATTGAGAGGACATGGCACATTTCTGAATCTGTTTGGGTCTTTCAAAACATATCCATATATGGGGCATTTACTCCCATAGATCATCTCTTACACTCTGAATCCCCCTCAATAACTCCACCATGGCTGCAGTGAAACAAGACTTTTTGCCATCATGATACCCCTGCATATGTAATGATTTGCAGCTACTAACACACCTACCTCAGGGTGAGGATGGTAAACATGTCTACAGCAAGCACCAATACCCCTCCCCTGTGTTTACCTCTCTGCCCTTGTATTTATAGAGGCAGATTCTGACATATATCTACTAGAGGGTACCACACTTCTTTGACTGCTAGTGACTCCATTAACCTGTCCTCCCTGTGTCCTTCATGTGTGTGTGTGTGTGTGTGTGTGTGTGTGTGTGTGTGTGTGTGTGTGTGTGTGTGTGTGTGTGTGTGTGTGTGTGTGTGTGTGTGTGTGTGCGTGTGTGTGCGTGTGTGTGCGTGTGTGTGCGTGTGTGTGTGTGTGTGTGTGTGTGTGTGTGTGTGTGTGTGTGTGTGTGTGTGTGTGTGTGTTCTCCTTGATATCTACAGCATAGAGGCTGTATCCATGGTCCATGCTGGAGATGCTATGGTCACATTTCTTAGGTCTAGTACATGCACTGTTCTCCCAGACTGTACCACTTCATCCTTGCCATCATTATCAGTCAATATAGACCTTCTAACAATGTGTGGGCCTTACTACAGTTCATGTGTTGGATAAGGAATCACGTGTGAATATACCAAAGTAAAATATCCTGTGTAAATATTGCTTGGCACCAGAAGTATACACAAAAGTGTGGTGTACAAGTATTAACATTAAAAACGTAAATATTTTAATTGCAGTACATTGTGCAGATGGCCTGATTTCTTGCACACAATAAGGTAGATAGCTTTAATAATTTGACTGCGGCTAAGAGGTTTAGAGGACTTATAGGCAGACTTACAGAGAAAGAGGTCAACATATCTGGGGCATCTCCAAAATTTGACTGTGATTATGGAGTTTTGCGGACTTAGAGGCAGATTTACAGAGAAAGATATCTGCATATCTAGGGCGTCTCCAGTAGATGGTCTTGTTCGTCTTACCAAACTCTGCATCAACATCCAGCACCACACTATGGGACCATGTGGAGGTGACACTGCCTCTAGCAGGGGCCAGAAACTCCTCTGTCTCCATGGGAGATGGTTCACTGGCTGCACCTCACCCATTAACCTGCCAGATGTTGTTCCTAATTTGTTAGCATGTGCTATGTCAGTGACTCTGTGTACACTGTCTCATAACTCTGGTCATGGCCATCAACCACAGTAATGCCAGTCATCAACGTTTGACAGGCAAGGTCCTGGCAGGCCTGGTAATTAGCATGCAGGCCAAAGAGCCATCACCCATGGGAGACAGAGGGTCTGTAGTGGCACAGCATTCTCCACAATGGAGAACTTTGGCTTATGTTTTGTCTTTTTAGCAGAGTCTGCATTGTGTTTCTTCTTTCCCTTTTTTTAAGCATTGCCCTATAGGTATGGAAAAACAATACAAGTATATCTTTGTTATTTAGTCGTCCTGCAAAATCTTTGCACCACCAGTCTTCTCCTTGCCTTTATAGCATAATACTTGTGCACCTGGCAGCTATATATCTGTATCCCCTTTCTTTACTTAATGTCAGACACAAAAGTTTTTTAAGCAAATTTCCCTCACAAAACAATACCTATAACACAGCATCTGACCAAGGTAACATGACTGTTTTCTCTCAGGTTTGAAAAGATTTTTGCAAATCACATCTATGTGCAATTGATATAAGAGCATGTGATGATGGATGTGGCTTTCATTATCTTTGACAATCATTCAGCCCAACAATGCCCAACCATTTCAGTCCCCCCCATACATCATTCTCAAACAATTACATATACTGGACCACTTATTTTAAATTGTGTCAGTAAGTTCATTAGCCATTACAAGCGGTCATACTTAACAAAATGTACTTAAAAAAAGTAGCACTTGCCTTGTACAAGAAGAGCATCACTTTGCCTTAATAATTTCTCAAAAGTAGAGCTGCTACAATTTCAGAAGCTGCTGTTCTTTGAGTTTTTCCATAGTGGGATGAGGCCACATGCTTCCCATCCCATGTACTTTGCACAAATTCACCTAGACAGGTGTAATGATTATGTTAATTAGGGATCAAGAAAACACTGTTTTGAATCACCCAGCTTGAGCAATGATAAAAACCTGCTAAGCATCCCATTCAGTTGTCCTTGATACTGTGTGTGCCAGGGTTCCAGAGTGAGCACTGCACATAGATTCATAGATTTCTACTAGGCTAATGACCCATGGGGACCTTTCTAAGCCTAGCTAAGTGTCCCTGAAAGAATAATGATGTCCTGTATCCAAACAGGACATTGCCAGCCAGGCATTTATAACTTACCTCTATCCATAAGGAATATGGGTGTCAGGCCCGGTGTAAATTTCCTATTCCCATCCTATGGTCTAGGTTGCAATTAAACTGGGTAATGTATGAACTCAGCTTCACATGGATATGAGGACTCTTCCACAGAAGGGTCAGTCTCTTGGACACAGTTGTCTCTACAGCATGTTCAAAGTCACAGACAACATTCATGTTCTGAAGAGAACAAACAAAAAGGTAACATAGTATACCAGACCTTCCAAATTTATTGTTAGCGCTTTGGGGCGTAACAATGTATCACCTTCTTCAGACAAAAAACATGAAAGAAAAAACTTTCTTGCTTTAAATGAACCACCAACATAAAGAAACATTATATATATATATATATATATATATATATATATATATATATATATATACACACATCTATATATATATATATATATATATATATATATATATATATATATGTAAGAACAAACAAAAAAGGACCACCACGAAAAAAGCAAAATAAAATTTTAATGTAAAAGATAAGCGCTTTCACGTACAACCAATATACGCTTCATCAGATCTTAAAATACAACTAAAAAACTCTCATTTTATATATAGCAGTTAATTGAACAATTAAATAATTGAACATATCAATTAATCCATTAACTAGTTAGACAAGCTATTAAAGTCTTTTCCCTACCATTTTTTAAAAAGCTCATCAACTCCGTAAATGTAAAAAATACAAAATACATGCAATAAATATCAATGAGAATCTTTCTAAAAGTATATATATATATATATATATATATATATATATATATATATATATAAAAATGTATATATGTGCAACTGTAAAAACATATATATATATGAAAACATCTAACATGAAATCTGATGCGTATATAACAAAAATATACAATAAATAATGAAACTTTACTGGGACACAACTTATAAAAAATATAACATCATATTTATAACATAAACTATACAGTGATGTAAACTATTTCAAACTACGTGCTTCAAGAATTGATTTTATCGTAATAGATTGATTAAGACCTGGTGCTTGATGTACACATAATTTAAAAATCCATTGAAGTTCAATAGTCTCCAGATAGTTCATATTGTTCCCTCCTCTCTTATTTGGGACTACTAACTGTAGCACCCTGAATGTAAACATGTGGCCCATATGTATATATTATGTTTATATAAATAAACACCCTCTCTAAAACATATAAAAATACATTTAACTAAAATATGAAAATCTTAAATCTGTCTCCAAGACAAGGTAAAAAAGTGAGTTCTTAACAAGTTAACGTCTTTCCAAAGATTTTAATCTTAATAAACATTTTAAGGAACATGACTCATTTAAACCTGGATACATATAAGCATTGGTTAGGACTTGCCACCATAATTCTCTTTGCTCCATTAACAATTGCCATAGCCCACCTCTAATGCTTTCTTTAAACTGCACTATCACAAGAAATAAGAAGGAATGCCCAGGAAATTCAATTACATGCTTTGCTAGTGCATTATTACAATCTTGCTTATGTATGTTGTACTGATGTTCATAAATTTGTTGCTTAAATTGTCTTTCAGTTTTTCCTATATAAAACCGTGGACAGCTTTGGCACTCAGCTAAATAAGCCATTCCTGGGCTGTTGCAATTATATCTACCACTAATGGAATAGGTAAAATTTCTTATTGTAAACCTGATTGAAGTTTTAATAATCTTACAATAATTGCAACATCCACATTTTAACATACCCCCAGTTCTGTGATTACTATGTAAGTCTCTTGATAAAAGTTTTAACATTAAAGTCTCTTTTATAAATTATTTTAGGTGCTTCTGGGACTTTCTGCCTAATTTGGGCATCATCAATAAGCACAGCCCAATTTTTACATAAAATATTCGCTATTTGTTTTGCCTTAAGTGAAAATGAAGTACTGAAAGTTAGTGTAAAGTTAACATCATTTTTAGCAGTTTGAACATTGTTAGGTAATGTTAAATTGTCTAGCCTTTCCTCTTCTGCTTGTGTAAGACTGCACAATATAGGTCTAAAATAACCTGATATACGCTTGTGGGTAACCTCAGATATCAATTCATCAATTAATGTTAATGGGTATCCACGAGCTAGGAACATTTGTTTAAGCAAAAGACATTCATCTAAAAAAATCTTGTTGTAGTGTGGTCATACGGGCTGCCCATACAAGCTGTCTCTTTACAACACACTGCTTTTGGTAGTATGGATGAGTACTTTCAAAATGTAGAAAACAATTTGAGTATGTAGGTTTGCAATATATTCTTGCAGTGCAACATTCATTAACCCTGTCTTTAGTTAATAGCACATCCAAAAATGCTATAAATTCGCTATTAAATTCAAATGTGAATTTCAAAAAGCTGGTCATCTCTGACAGTATCTAAACAAATTCGGAAGCATGAGTTTCATTACCATTAAACACAACAAATATATAATCTAGATAGTGTGTATACCATACAACATGCTGTTTAAAATAGTCATGGCAAAATAAAATTTCATTTTCCCAGTATGCCATGACACAGTTAGCAAAGCTCCCCCCACAAAGAGAGCCCTTAGCTATCCCTGATTTTTGAAGGTATATATCACCCCCAAAAGGATGTAATTATTAGTCAGAATAAGATCTACCATATGTGGAATGATATACATGTACCATCAGGTGCTGCTGTTGTAATGATCTTCAGCTGAACAACTGCTATGGACATTAGAGTCTGTGCCTGTGGGTAGGGGGGCCATAACCGTCAACTGTGTAGAGCAACGCTGACTGTCAATATGCCAATATAGTGTGTGGTATGTAATGTAAGTGATGTATATTACTGTGGCCAACAGCCGGTGGTGGACGTAATGCCATAATGATGGACACATGGGTTCCAGAGCCCACCATTTGCAGGACACTCAGGTTAACATTTGTTGTAGCATGCTGAAATGCCATAGGTGTGTAATATACCTGCAATCTGGCCCTATAGATATATATATATATATATATATATATATATATATATATATATATATATATATATTTACCCTCCTAATGTTAGGCTGTGTCCATATGTGGCACCTGTCTGTGTTGTAGCAAGGCAGAACAGTGCAGCTGTGCAGGAAGGAGTTTTGAGATTGTGGACCTGATGTCTGAATATACCCCACATATAGGTATGGATATGTGTACATATATATATGTGTGTGTGTGTATATATATATATATATATATATATATATATATATATATATATATATATATATATATATATATATATATATATGTGTATATATATATATATATATATATATATATATATATATATATATATATATATATATATATATATATATATATATATATATATATATATATATATATATATATATATACATATATATAATATATAATATATATATGTATGTCTACAGATACCCATATGTAGACATATATATAAGCACATATATACAACATAATATATATCTACACATATATAGTTTATATATATATATATATATATATATATATATATATATTATATATATATATATATGTGTGTGTGTGTGTGTGTGTGTGTGTGTGTCTGTGTATGTGTGTATGTGCGCATATCTACATATATGCAAACACACACACACTCATATATGTATGCAAATACGTCCCCTATATTACCACCACAGTGCTGCATGCTATGGGCGTGGGAACAGCACACATAACAATACACACAGATAAATACAGCTGTAAGTATGTGCAACATGGATGGGTATGTCACATGTGAACCCCTTGTTGGGACCACTTTGCTCTTGTCTGTGAAGTAGGGAATGGGAATATGGGGAAGTATGGCAGGTATATTTGTGGAGGTGGTCTGGGTTGGTATTTATAGAGGACAGCCTACAGGGGTGGTATATGACAAATGTGGTGGGTAAACACTCTGGATGGTGTGTGTGGTCTGCAATGTGGAAGCCCCATGGGCCCCTCCATATGGAAACAATGGGAACAAGCCTCCCACCCATTGCTATTCACAACAGCAATCCACGACCCTAGAGGTGCCTGGCCTGAAGGCTGAGAAGGAGGAGCACGTGGACCCTGTGAATGTGTACTGGGTGCCTCAAGGTGATGTAGCACATCCCACATGTGTCTCTGGAGCCCGCTATGGAACAGACCCTGGACCTGACCTCCGGTGACAGGATCATGTCTGTGTGTGCCCTCGGGGGGGGCAACATCCTCTGAGGCGGTTCCTCCTGAAGGTAGTGCTGGACAGTACATGAGGAGGCCCCAGGGTGGGTCCCACATATGATGTGCCTGGTTACATGGCCAAATGAGGTTGGAGAGGTGGTTCTGCTGGCAAATACTCCCTAAACATGCTGTTGTGTCACTGTTATAGAACATATGTGGGTAGTAGTAGTCTACACAATCCTGGAACATGTCAACAGCATGCATAGATATCCTCAATAACATAGAATGTCAGATGTGCAGCAATCACATAGCAAGCATACCACATGCATATATGGAACTTTAGTGGCCCTGACAATGGCATGCAGGTGAATAGTCTGTAACAGGCCTGCAATTATAATGTCCACACAGGGAACATGGCTACAAACACATAGCACAAAGTGTGGTACAATACAATATATGTCCCACTGGTAGGTAAGCTGTAGCCATACCTATTGAGTTGTGTGAACAGTTTGTTGTCACTGATGTGATTGGGGGTTGACAGAGATGTGTATTAAGAACTATGGTAACCTTGCTGTATGAGTTGCTCAGACCTGTTTCCATCTTTATGTCTTTCAGGCAAGATGTCAAATGGATGCCTACCTGCTTATTCAATGGCTGAAAATGACATAGTGCTGAACTATCTCATCCAGCACTACCCTGTCCTGTTTGGCTGGGCCACCCATGAGCAGCAGAAATGGACCACCCTGTGGAACAATCTAGTCCACAGGGTCAATGATGCTGGATTGCATAACCACAGTTATGAGCAGGTCTGGCATCATTGTCCTGACCTGCTTTGCAATAACCGTCAGCGTGCTGCTGCAGTCTGGGAGGATCACCTCACAACGGGGGGGGGGGGTCATGCCATCCATCCCCCCGACATGTGTTGAGGAGCTCCTCGCCAGCCTTTTGGCACCTGCCCGTCCGCACAGCCAACAACTGCCAGACACCATTGTGGAGGTGGGTGCTACCCACACACCAGCTGAGGAGCGTGCAGGTAAGGCCACAGGGCACATCAGTAGACCACTGTTGCATATGCATCCTCATCTGTACAGGTAAAACATTAATATCTGACATGTCATATATATAGTCGGTTGCTGCATAGTAGTAATACACAGATGTGCATAAGTGGTATTATTGTGAATTTGTACTGTTGATATACTGTAATGCTGCACCCACCCTGTAGCAATTCCACAGCTGTGGCCACTGACATCGCATCTCTCACACTCTTATGTAGATCCCTCCAGTATACCACCAAGGCAGCAGCCTGTAGCTGGTGAGTATGGTTTATGTTGATGCTTGCCAATCCACCGGGCGTGTAATGGATATGGTATATTCCATGCATACATCTAACAAACTTACCCATAATGCATGCTGTACATGTTCACGTATTGTTGCTGTTAAATGCACTGCATCACAGTGGTGACCATGATGGGGTATTGGAAGGGTATGTCAGACACCTGCAAGATAACTAACATCCTGTCATTGTGAAATGTGTCCACAGGGATTAACATAATGGTGGGACACATGGCCTACAGTAAGGACATATGTGAAACATCACCTTTATACAGTGCAACAACAGTGTATATACCAGTATTACAATGGCAACTGTTACATATGGACACTATGGCATAACGTATTACTGTGGTCCACCTTATTAGCTGGGACTAGGCTGTAACACGTGGTGTTCAGTATATGGGACACTGCAAACTGACACACATGTATAGGCCATACTTGTCAAGCATCTGCAAAAAGGCTGAAGATGGGGAGGGGTTATCATAATGACACACCAGTGCACTGTAGCAGGGATCCTAAGGATGCTAAGAATGGCTGTATCTGCACACAGTCAGGTTCAGGAACTGTGGCAGACGTAACCCTACCTCCACAGTAATAGTGATGGCAGTTTGTGAACACCAAGGGATGTGCACATGAGTAGACTTTGCAATCATGCAGATTTGTGGGACATGTGGAGGGCAGACTGACCATACACTGGCAAATGCAGATGGTCCATGCTAGTATACCCCTGCCAGGAATAGTGACTGCTGTAGTACACATAACAATAGGTGCAACAAGCCATCATGATAAGGGTGTGCACACATATACACACACAGAGTCTATGCATTGTGGTCAGCATCCGCACACCTAACACATTTTGTAGACACCGCATGTGAATGTATAGGACATATGTCACATATCAGGCTCATGTACAGTTAATATATGCGGTGATGTGGTCCCATGGCAGATCAAGGAAGGGTGCCTCATACCAATAAGGGTGTGTACACTCCCCATAGCCACAGTATGGTCTGATGGTTTTCGGTGTGATAGTACTGGATTGGTCATACATGGCCCGATGATGAGATTTGTAAACCAGACATCAGGCATTCACAAATGACATCTGTCCACATATCATCCCAGGTATGTGTTGCTGAAAAACATAGGGGCTGTGAGCATTAGAGCTGACATAACTGACACAGTACTACACATTCAGCAATGGGTTGTACACCTGTGAGGTTTGATGCACAGTACATAGAAGGGTGCAGAACAGGTGCACAGCAATACTGTGTACATAGGTGCAGTGGTTTCTAGGGGAAGGGGCATCACCTACCAACACAGCCCATGCATTACACACATGTATACTGTTGCTAGCATGGATTGACTATAGCTTCAATGCATGCTGTTGTGTACCATATGTTATGCATGTTGACAGATGGGTAATGGGAGGACTGTGTGTACTATCTTTGTGTAACCTCACCTGTATATATATGTGTGTGTGTGTGTGTGTGTGTGTGTGTGTGTGTGTGGTTATTTTGTCTGTAGGTTCACTCTGGTGAAGTGGAGGGAGGTTGATGCATATGGGATGTGTGTGTGCATGTGTGTGTGTTTGCGTGGGTGTCCATGTATGCACATGTGTGAGTGTGGGGTTGTTCATATGGCAGTACTTCCCTTTGGGATTGTGCAGTACATGGACATGGACTGACACATGATACACCAGGAATACTTGTCTGATATGTAATCACAGAACAGCTGACAGTATAATAAGGTCTGTAGCATGGAACATGCATTGGGAGGAAAAGTAGACACCAGGTATACTCTTAATATCGCATTCAGCAGAGAGGTGACTGACAACCCACATATGTAGCACTACAGATGCATTGGAGAAGTACTAGAAAACACCAGGGAGTGTATCCATATATTACAGTTGTCAGATGGTATGTTGACTGAACAGCATATCTGGCATGTACTGAGCAATACTTACACAAGACACTCCAGTGCGTGACATTATGGAGTGAATGTTGTAGCCCCTCACATATAGGGGCCATGCTCATGATGTTTGGACATACACAGGGATGAAAGTGAGGCCATGTAAAACCACTCTACTCAGGTCAAGGAGGTAATGGAGTAACAGGTCTTGTGTTGTGATCACTTGTCTAGGCATTTAGAGGAATGATACGTTAATGAGGGGTTAACGAGGGGGTTGGGAGGGTGGCTTAATGGTTAAGGTGTTTGCCTTACAAACACAAGGTGCAGGGTTTGAGTCTCACAAGAGATAATTGGCTAGGCTTAAAATGGCTCGCAAGGGCAGTTAGCTTAGTACTAAACTATGAACCTATGAACCTATGAGTGATATTAATGAGTGTGTGTTACCAAGTGTGATGCAGGATGGGGAACTTATGGGAATAAATGTGGGACTGTCTGTAAATACATGGACAGGTAGGTACTAAGGTAGAATGTGTGTGTGTGTGTGTGTGTGTGTGTGTGTGTGTGTGTGTGTGTGTGTGTTTGTGTGTGTGTACTGTTATGCAATGCTGTACCATTCTTAAAGTGCATTTCTTGTTTTCCCCCACAGGTGACGAGGTGGGTCAGGGTTCCTCCTGCATGAAATCTGATGTTGGTGTCTGTATAGACACCGAAGATGATGATAGTACTGTTGAGGCACAGGTGGGGTTCTCAGGGGATGAAACAGTTCCATCATTTGACATCCCCATCTTAGCCACCCCACCGTCGCACACAGTTTCAGTGCCTATACATACCCCATCACCAGTCGCCATAGCAGAGGGACAGTTGGTGGTTGGTAGCAGTGCACAGGAGAGTGTGGTATCCATGCCTACTGTGACTGGTCACAGCATGCATAGCCAGAGGTCTGGCAGGGCATCACATTGGCAGATGTCCCAGGGTGCTCATGGTAGGGCCGCTCATCATTATGGTCCTGGCAGAAGCACCACAACTGGTACCACTAGGCGCATGTTTCAGGCTGCCATGGGCGTGCAGGAATGTATGGAACCGTACACCAGAGAGGGCCTGATGCTGCAGAGTTCTGCTCTCACATCTGCAAGTGACAACTTCCATGAACTGTCTGGTGCCCCCCTTGCTCATACCGAGGTCATGGATATATGGTTTGGTGAGATGATGGGCCTCAGTGACCATGGTTTCTCTGTGCCTGAACATGTGGTGGGAGTGTGGAAAAGGCCACGTGGACGTAGGTCAGCAACACCAACAGCTGACGGTCAATGTGGACATGCTAGGACACAAAGGTGCTTCAGTAGTGGCAGGTACCAGCCCCAGCACTGCAGGGGGGGGGGCACTGTCCACACCATACAACAGCAGACCATGAGCAGATGGTCCTGGCCAGTCCCAGGAGGGACCTGGTTCCAGCAGACATCTGTCATCTTCAGGGGAGAGTAGCACATTGAGGCCTGTACCTGGATGTGCCCATGGAACCCCTGGCAGGCACAGTCCATATGTCCATGGCCAGAGGCAGTGAAATGGACACCCTTCCAGGTATGGTCTGCATCTGTCCATAAACACCTGTATAAAGCAGCCACATGGCAGAATTGTGAGCATGCATACTCACACACTATATGAACACACCTAGGGAAACCCCATACCTACACACACCACATCACCATGCCCAGTTCAATTCATTACACCCCTCACCCAGACACATGGTGTCAAATGTATGGCCCACCCTAGGCCTCTGGCAAAGCAGCAACACACCCTGTGCATATGATGATACCTGTGCCACATCCCTGTCATCCATAACATCAATGCAGAGACAGGCTAATATGGATCTGATGCACACAGTGACTGTACTACAGTGTACCAATGTACTGCAGTGTAACATGTTGTCAGGACTAATGTTTAATGCATACATGTCAGGTAGTGTGGCCATCCAGCAATGGTGCATTATAGATGTTAGTAACACTGGTTGATTGTGGTCTCCATAATGTTATCCATTTGTGTTGTAGGTGTACATGTCTCAGCAGGAGGATGGTCTGCAGTCATATTCCACAAGGGGTATGGCACAGTGGTGACACCATGGCTGTGACATATCCGGGGTACAGTTGAACACGTCACAGGTTTGTATAACAGTTATTGCCTGTACCACATAGACAGGTGACCTGCTGGGACATGCATAATCTGCAACCTGATGTAGACCCATCCACATACATGCACACTCTTACTTGGAAACACTGGGACTAGACCCCTACCTAGGTATGTAGTGCTACTGAACTGTGTGGCTTTCATTGCACAGACCACACAGCATTTAGGGTAAGGTGTGTTCCAGGTTACATGTTACATGCAGAACATCCCCAGACATGTACATATTGCAATGGGGGATGTAATGGTTGTATATGGATAATACATAGTGTGACATACCATCATATGCACATTAACAGACACATAATAAGCAAACACACATCTGAGAGACCTGGGCCTATCGGTGCTAACTAACTTGTCTGTGTGTCCAATGTGTTACAACTAGGCTGGACACAGCACATGCATAACTGGACTATTTCTATATATTCATATGTGTTTCAAATCAAATTCATTCAAAATATAGGTACTATATTGGATATGTAGATATATAATTGTATATATATATTTATTCATTTACTTATTTACATATTTACATATTTATTTATATATATATTTATTAACATATTTGGTTTATATATAGACACATATATTTTTTGTTTTCATGTTTTAATTTTCGTATACATGTACTACTGACTGCATATGCTCGTCTAACATCACATCTATGGCCCTCATTCTAATATATAATAGGCAGCTTCGTTATTTTAGCACTCATGTAAGGCTTTCATTTTATAAAGTTATCGCAGTTTATTGGATGCGCTTATATTTTTAGATACTAGCGCATCTTAGATAGTTTGATCTGTACCTATATCTATGAGGTTATATATTTCTATTTTTGTTTTTACCCATATCTAAAATTGTGCTAAGATGTTTGATTACTATAAGTAGTCGTATACCAGATTTGTTTGTGTTACTATAGTAAGGTCTAGCATACTTTTATCAAATTAACTGATTTTATTATGCTCGTTTTTAAAAAATGCAAGTATCGCCTATACATTTGTGCATTTATGTTATTTCCTTAGATTGGAAAAGTTCAGAAAAGTTTCTCTTTTTTGTGCTTAAATGTATTACAGGTGCCTAACTATTTCCTGTCTAATGAGATGTGGTTTTAGTTACGACAGTAACTACATAAAAAATTTTCTTACTTTGAAATGCTCGCTAGAGTTTAGACTAGCAGGGATTTGTTTGCTTGCTTGCTTGTTTGTTGATTTCTTTAATTAGATATAGAACTATTTATGAAATGCAATAAACTCATTATTTATATGAATGTTAAACATTTCTGTCCATAGGATGTATTCTGAGTATTGTATTAGCTATATGTCTTAGATCTTTTAGCTACCCATAATGAATGTAATGATGGCAATGCCGCTTTAAGTAATAATTGAAGTACTCAATTAGATAGGGTTTGGCTTTTAAACAAAGCAATATTTAAACACTTCTGTGTAGGGTTTTCATTGTCTGAAGAAGCGTGGCTGTGACCACGCGAAAGCGCTTACCTTCACCCTTTGTATCTATATTAAAGAAGAGTTTTATACTTTTACTACAGCTGTTGGTTGTGTTTTGGAACAATTATCTGCATTTCAACTTGTCAATTACATCGTGGTGAGATCAGGTTTCTGCTTTTTACATGCATAACTGGGCTGGATTGTGGTATCAGTTACCTGCATGGTTGATGGTGACAGTGGTCAGCATAAAGTGGTACATGGGACATTTACCAGGTGTACCATGGTGTAATGACAGTGTACACAGCACCCACACCCCCCAGTGGATATTGTACTCCCTGGAACCCATGATGACACTCTGACATAGCCACCATCACACATTGCCCTTGACTGCGATACAACCCATTGCATATCTCAACAGTGGTACTACAGAGATATGCATGTAATGCACATGATACAGGCATAGTAGAGTGTTGTATTGTCATGCCTCACCTATGGGCAGCAACAACACCCTCCGTACTACTGTGTGGCAATGCATATTGTAATAGGAGTATGTGGCCTCGGAATGCTGTACCCTACAGATATACAGACATGCACACAGACACACACTTGACAGACCTCAGTGGGTATCCCATGCCTATTGACCCATTTGTACAACACTGTTGTGCTGGTACTGCAAGGCTCATGTAGCCGGTAGGGAGAGGAGCATAACAGGGTACATGTAATGTCTGATGCAGCAGCAGCCACAACTGACAATGGCAATGGGTGTTGCAGTGGTTGCGAAGGCCCTCATGGAATTCCCAACTACAGGTGTACTAATGCACAGACAATGCTATCCTCAGTAATCCACATGTACACATGTGTCAGTACTGGGGTGCATCGCTGCAGGTGGTCATAGCTGTGTACCTGGCTATTGTCCATGGTGAGATGGGTTGTTTAGGGGATGTGTATACAGTGCTATCATGCCACATGCCATGTGTCAACAGGCAATCTATCGACAGACATCACTGTGGTGACCCTCAGGGTGAGAGTGACAGGCATCAGCCAATCCTTTGGGTGCCTCCTGCACATGGCCACTGAGGTGATCCAGTTGACATGTATGCAACATGTATTACAACGCATGGTTAGTGTCTGTGATGGAGGTCTGTACCCAAGCATGTTTTGTTGACTGTGGTAGTGTAGTGGAGGTACCCGTGGCATGTGGTGCGTACTGGGTGTTGTCTCCTATATGTG
Source organism: Protopterus annectens (assembly GCF_019279795.1). NCBI lineage: Eukaryota > Metazoa > Chordata > Ceratodontiformes > Protopteridae > Protopterus > Protopterus annectens. Next base: position 1,211,671,439 of record NC_056732.1, on the reverse strand, counting down.
CCAGTTATTACACAGCTGGGAAGACATGTCAGTGTCAATCAAGCATAGGTTGCCTGTACATATCCCAGCTGGATACCTGCCATCTGCACATCTGTACAGGGAGTGACAGTCATCAGCTTGGCAAGTAGCTATGCAGTAGGATGAATGTGTCGACAGATAGATGTTTGACAACAATATGTATGCCATTACTACATGTTGGAAGCCCTCACTAACATGTGCTGTACAGACAGTAGTCTACAGTTACATTCCACATGTCGGATCGTTATCCAGTAGGGGATATATACTGTGACACAGCTCACACACCAGGAACATGACTGGGAGGCCTCAGAGTCCAGCTATGCATGCAGGTTTGCTTGTTGTCAGTACTACATTTAGCACTCTACTCTTGCCTGGGAAAGCACTGTCAACAGTAGTACCACCATGATACACTACATGCCAGTGTGACAGTAGATACCCTGGGTTACTACCTCTTATGTAACACATCCACACAGATAACAGTGCTGTACAGGTCTCATATACTTGTGTGTCCCAGACATGACACTCACACCCCTTGCTATGGCACTGACAGCACATAGATGCATGTATTGAACATGGCATTACATACAGTTATTACAGATGTCATTACCCTGCTATGTTATCAGACTGGGTGGTGAGAACTGGTTACCAGGGCTAAGCCATGCTTAGCAGGTATCAGCATTGCTGCAATATAACAGCTAAGCAGATTTATGCACTAGTAAGTGAAGCCTACATGGTGTAAGCACCCGTATGTTTAACTGTACCTTAGCACCACTTAGGTTTGTGCAAAGCCATGCAAATGCACTTAAAGCTGCTCAAAACTGCCCTAACTACTCTGTATCCGACAGCCTTTATTCTGCCCAGCAACAAAATAAACAGCCCTTGAACCCAGGACCTTGTACACTATAATCACAACAGTTAACCACTATGCCATGACCACTGTGAAGATAGTTGTTGTTTTTTTCCAATATATGTGTCAATATACATATTGATTAGTATTGAACAATTGGTTTTACTTCCATAATGGTGTAGTACTTGTTATTGATATTACTGTTGCATCACATATGTTGTTATATCATAATGTACACATATCAGATACATATGGTGAGATATATCTGGGAAGGTATACACAACTTTGATGTTTATAAATGACAGGAATATGGATATATACATATACATATGTTGATATATGTTAACATGTACATTCACATGTATATTCATATATATATATATATATATATATATATATATATATATATATATATATATATATATATATATATATATATATATATATATATATATATATATATATATATATATATATATATATATATATATACATATATATCTATATATATATATATATCTATATATATATATATCTATATATACATATATATATATATATATATATGTATGCACATCCTATGTGTACAGATATACCTATTTATGTTGATATATATGTAGATATCTATAACTATATGTGCATACATATCTATTCAGATATACCTATTTATGTCGATATATATGTAGCTATCCATAAGTATATGTGCATATGTATCTATATCTGTATATCTGCAGACATATATTGCTGTGTATATGTATATATTTGAGTGTTTATATGTATATATCTGTATATATATATATATATATATATATATATATATATATATATATACATATATGTATGTATATGTGTATATATCTGTATAGATATATGGATAAATATATATATACATATATGTTTACCATACGTCCAGAATATGGAGTGAAGTCCTACCTCAGCACCAATAGTCCCAACCTCTTAGTGCAAGGGGATGTCATAAATGTATTGTAGGTATATATGTAGACTGTTGCTACTGTAATAGGGGTTGTCTTAACAGATATGTTGTGTGTGGGAAGTCACATCTGCTTTTGACATATGCACCATTGGCTACTGACAGACATCCTAAGGACATCATAGTACAGTACCACTGCTAGCACAGTAACGATCCTGTGGACTACAGCAGAGATATGACCAATATATGTGGACAGTCTGGCACTCTGTGGTCAGTTCAGAGGTGTACACATGTCCCCTTCATGCAAGACATGTGGATCACGCCTCTTAATGTGGATGTTAATAGCCATGTACATGGGTATATCACATAAATACTGGACTACATATGCCCATACAGCTTATGCATGCACACACGCTGGTCTGTTCTGACACATAATACCTGGTGGTGCAGGGGTCACATGGCCACATACTACCCAGTAGTTAGTGACATACATCTGTACAGAATACTACTGCTTTGTCAGAAATACACAACAGTTGTGGAGGCCTGGCAGCAGTATGTCTTGCAAATAACTGGACATAGTACACTGGGTAATCACAGTAGGCTGCTAGGCATGTTGCAAAGCACTGTGCAAACTACTGGCAGACTGCCACAACACTGGACTACATTTGGTAGGGGGAATACACATGTAACTGTGATTACAGTGGGCTCTACATGCATGACACAGCACAGAGTAACAGACACCTGTGAGAAAGTTCATAGCCACAACCAGTGTAAACACAGCCACAGCCAGATATGGTACACAAGCTTAATATGACACTATATGGACTGTCTGATAAATACCATTCATACATACACTGGGACATGGCACTGTCTGGTCTGATGGGTGTCTGTGGTATGAGACATATGTGTGTCTGGCCCTACAGACATGTGAGCCAATAGGGTACCATACACTAGAGCAGCATGTAACATCAGATAGAACATGACCAAGAACAACGGCATCTACCACAGTCTGTGCACAACCCTACGTACACAGACCCCAGTACCGTACACACAACCGCAGAATGGCCAAGTTATGTCTTCAGAAATAACCCCTACTATACATAACATGTTTAGCAGTCTGATATCTGACTGGCTTGTTATCAGGTATGATGTCAATAAATAATGGTGTACAAAACATATGCACCTCTTACTGCATGACATGTGTACAAAGGTTGACAGACGTGTGGCTAGAGCTATGAACACTGCCCCAATATTGGTATGTTGCTGTGATAACCTTATACATTTACTGTCATACAGGGTTTGTTGTGATATATTTCCTATGAGGGATATGAAGTCAGTAACTCTCATGGCTGTCACCATGTACTGACTGCAACCCTTACACTATGCTTCTCTAGTTCTCAGATAGGAGTTCTATGAGTAACACAAGAAACAAAAGGCTCCACACACTGCCCACTCTGCAGATGACCTTACAGATGGGAGTTTCCTCAAAAACATATCACTGTCATGACAGGTATTAAAACATGTACACCAGCCATATCCACACACACCCTGTTAAAGCAACATTATTCCAAATGCAGAATAGCAACACTTACATTCTGTAGTCATGCCAGGCACATCCCCCTCCTGTCAGTTGGCCTGTTTCCACAGTGTATGTTGTTAGATGTAAATCCCAAAACCATCTGTGATGCTGTTTGCTAAACACCAGATTTAGGTCCTGCTCACAGTGAATGAAAAGGCCAAGCACCAACATGATGTTCCTAGATATTGGAGTTTGTTTCCATGCAACTGGCTATGGGAATGTTACCACAGCTGTTCTACATGCAATCAACTAGAGGAAGACTGTAATTCGACATTTATGGGTGCATTGCTTCATGGGTGTGTAGTGGTTGACTGTACCAGAAGGCTATACAAGGCTTGGTGAAGGGTATATCTTGGCATCACCCCTCATGACAGTGATCTGCAGTGTGGCTCAGGGGTTTAGTGTCTGGATTGCCCACACAGGTGGGTATTGTATTCACCATCCAGTCACCTGGGTTACTATTGTGTGTGGCCAGTGCTGTGCAATGCTTGCCATGTATGTGTTCTTTAGTAGATGACATGGACAGTGTCTGGGATGTGCACACATACACATGCATGTACAGTGACATGTGGAACTGTACCCGGGGTGTCTGTCCCATGTTGTGGACACTGATTGTGATCATCAGATTTGCCAGTCCTGGACTCATGAGGTGGAACTGGTAATGGACAGCAGGTTGACCCTGCACCTACATTGATAGCATGATACAGGTATTCCCTTCTGTCAGTGGCATCTGTCCATACAGGGCATGTGTATAAGGCATGGTTTGCCCTTTGTGGGTCACATTTGATGGCACCACAGGTGTTGCAGGCATCCAGTGGGGAACATAGTGAAGGTGCACTGTCTGTAAGTACATGCCTATTGTAATGATGGACAGGGTGCCATGCCCTCTGTAGTCCACTGCAATCACACCATGGTTACTGTCTGTGGCAATATGCAGGGTACTACTAACATAGCGGTTGTTGCCTAGGCAAATGTGTTTGTGCATGAGACATGGGTTGAGAGTGTTTTCTGGGTAATACAAGGGTTGCTTACTTTGTTCACCAGGCCTTGATGTCACATGTAGGGGTATAGATTGACACCCTAGCCTCTCAGCTATTTGACATCTGTTATACTTGTAAGGTGGACATTATGACATGCAATAGGGCCACCATATAAGAAATTTGCAAAACCCGCTCCACAATGAGTCCAGTTGTTAAACACTCACAGCCACCTTCACACTGGATACGAATGACAAACCCAGACACACACACACACACACACACACACACACACACACACACACACACACACACACACACACACACACACACATACACACACACACACATTTGGCATGTCTGGGATGAGAAATCCTACCTAACTAGTTTGTCACACTATAGCATTACACAGTTATAGGTTGCGCCATGGAAATTGCTGGAGTGCTGTTTCCCCAAAGGTGTATTTCACTGGGAATGACATCAGCAGACTTGCCAAATGGAGGTTGTAGTGACTGTGAATGGCCTCAAAAGCATTGCACCCTACACAGACAAAGAAACACACACATAAACATCCACATTTGCCATGTTTGGGAATACAACCCCTACCAAACTACTATATCACACTATAGCATTATGCTGTTATAGGACATACCATGGATATTACTGGAATACTCCTTCCCCAAAGGTGTATTTCACTGGGAATGACATCAGCTGGCTTGCCAAAGTAGGTCAATGGAGGTTGTAGTGACTGTGATTGGCCTCAAAACCATTGCACCCTACTCAGACAAAGAAACACACACACACAAACACACACACGGTTGACATGTCTGGGATTACAACTCCTAGCTAACTAGTTTATCACACTGCATTACACAGTTATAGGATCTGCCGGGGAGATTACTGGGTTACTCTTTTCCCAAAGGTGTATTTCAAAGTGAATGACATCAGCAAGCTTGCCAAAGTAGGGCATTTAAATTGTAGTGAGTGTGACCCTAAAAAACATTGCTCCCTACACAGACAGAGACACACACAGTTGCCATGTCTGGGATTAGAACTCCTACCTAACTAATTTATCACACTACAGCATTACGCAGTTATAGGTCACGCCACATAGATTACTGGGTTCATCCTTTCCCATAGGTGTATTTCAAAGTGAATGACATAAGCAGGCTTGCCAAAGTAGGGCATTTGAATTGTAGTGAGTGTGACTAGCCTAAAAAGCATTGCTCAGTACACAGAGACATACACACACACACACACACACACACACACACACACACACACACACACACACACACACACACACAATTGCATGTCTGGGATTAGAACTCCCACCTAACTAGTTTATCACACTACATCATTACGCAGTTATAGGATGCGCCACAGAGATTATTGGGCTACTTCTTTCCCAAAGGTGTAGTTCAAAGTGAATGACATCAGCAGGCTTGCCATAATAGGGCTATGGGGAGGGCAGTGTGTGCGCATGGGCCATAACCCATTTATCTAGAGGTAGACACACCACACTCAGGCACACGCAAGTTTATATTCTGCAGGTACATGTATACAACTGCTAGATGACTACTGCCTTGTACAGTCATGTTGCACATCTAGCACTAGCACCACAGAGTCTTTAATGCTGATTGATACCATAGGTTCATAGGTTCATAGATTAGTACTACGCTAACTGCCCTTGTGAGCCATTTTAAGCCTAGCCAGTTATCCCTTGTGAGACTCAAACCCTGCACCTTGTGTTTGCAAGGCAACCACCTTAACCATTAGGCCACCCTCCCAACCCTTTACTCCAGGCTAATTTCTACAGTGAGTGACATTTACACATCATGTGGTTGTAGCCATTTGTCTGTGTGCTGGGGGGGACAGACCTCATGATGGAAGGCTCTTTTTCACTGTCACTCTCTTCCACACATCTATGTATGTGTACTTTTGGTATATTATAGTGTGTTGTCTTTGGATATATGTGTGTATTACTATCCAATGTGTGTGCAATCCATGACTGATGCATACTGAGGAGTGTATGTACTAACATCTGCAACTGTCTTATATGTATGGTCCACTGTTGTTGGCAGACATGGGCTTCATTTGTTTAAGTTTGTGAGCATGCCCAGTATGACTTTTCAGTATGTTGTCTGACATTGCCTTCATTTCTCTGTGTGTCAGCATGCCCAGTATGCTCTTCTGTATTGAATATCTGGATCCATTCCAGGTAGTTTGTACTCCAGTGCAGACCTTTGTGTTCTATAGCTACAGCTAGCAAACTGTTTCTGCAGGATATCTGTAGATCCGTTGGCAATATGGGGTCAAACTGTGCAAGGGATAGTGTGTACTGTAGTTGATTGTGTCTGTGCTGCTTCTGCTACATGTTACTGGTGTTAGCAGAGATATTCAGACATGTGTACTGTTATACACTGTGATGTTTTATGTCCTCAAGTACTGTCAGGTGGACATTTTTGCTCGCAATGATGTCCTGGGGAACACAGGGTGAATGCAGCTGTGCCCAGTATTATGGTCAAATGCCTACATATTCATGGAAAGTTATGCCATTCTGGAGGGGGAGCTGCAGACACTTGTTGCTGGGTCTGTGTATCCAGTTCAGCACCTTGGTACAGTGATGGCAGAGGATCCCATACTTGTACATCCATCAACATGACAGTATGGCCTCATCTTGCTGTGGCAATACCTCACAGCTGTACAGATTCATACAAGTTACCCAGAGTCAGGGGTCATAATTCAGGACACTACCCCTATTGTGGTGCATGGGCAGCTTTGTAGTCACCCATTTTTGTGTTTGCAGCCATGGATAGTATGTGCACATGGCTGTGTCGGACTTTGCACATTCCATGCTGTCCATGCTCTCACCCCCCACTCTATTATTCTTTCCTCTTCCATACATTATGCATACATTCTCTGATACTTTCCCTATAGTTGTCAGCTCATCACAACTGTGTTTTGGTGTTGGTCCACAGTTCATGCAGTGGGACATGATGGACATGTTATTGTGGTTTGTCCACATTGCCTTGCATATGGCTTATGTGGATTGTATGTTGTTATTTGGGTGTCCATGACATAACATATATTGGCTGTATGAGTGAGATGCAGGCCTTTGGCAGAGGCCTGTAGGCCATTTGGTGGTGACGCAGGCCAGCTGTAGCTGGCCGTTGCATTCTGTCAGTCCTACAGTCCCAAACTGCCATACAGTATATTCCCCTGCGGTGACAGGGTAGGTGTGCTAGGTGTTCATGCCAATACCTTTTATCAGCATTGATCAGGTGGTGTGGATGCTGGCAGGGTGCTGCTTATAGCTAGGGACACACCTGCATGGGACACCTGCACTGCATGCTGAATTCTTTCACTATTGCCATACATAGATGGGGGTCATATTGTACCCATTCCCCAACAGCAGAGATAAGACCGGAGAGGCACCTGTGGGTGGTGTTTGGGTGAGCTGGGTGCATGTGTGCTATGGACACTACTTGCATCTGACTCACAGATATGCATGGGGCATTCCAGTTATGCTGGCTTGTGCCAGGACATCAGCCGTTTCCCAATACATCAGTCCTATCACCTTTGTGATCTTAAGTGTTCAGCCAGCTGACATTGGTATTCTGTACTACAAGCCCAGATAATGTGATGCATACCTGTATGTACAATTGCAAGGGTGTATCCATTTTACAGTTACACATTATATACTGCATATCTGGGGTACTTTTCCCTGTGTACTGCTTGTATATCTAGCCCAACATTCATGCCATGTCCATCTTTCAGATGGTGACACATATTACCGCCATACATTTACAATGGCTTACTGCTAGCATGTGTTATACTTAGGAGCATTGTCTTTGGAATTGCAGTTTTGAGGATTTGGCCCTGTCATCAGCAGTAGTGGGCAATGGCCACCAGGTCAAACCTCAACATGCATGCATACTGCCCATTATCTCACCATATGAAATGCACACCAACCTAACACACGCATACCTGCATATTGTACAACTGTTAAAATCTATCCTGCTACTTTGGCCACCTCAGGTCATTTGTGCTCCACTGGTATTATACCTACACATACATGTTACTACATGTCCACATTGGATTGGAGGGGGGGCACACCTGACTGTTACTGCATTTCTACATAGGATTGATGGGGGGCACACCTGACTGTTGCAACGTGTCTTCATTGGATTGGGGGGCACACCAGACTGTTACTACATTTTTAAACAGGATGGGGGGTGCACCTGACTGTTTCTACATGTCTACATATGATTGCAGGGGGCACACCTGATTGTTACTACATTTCTACTTAGGAGTGGGGAAGGCACACCTAACTGTTTCTACATTTCTACATAGGATTGGGGATGCATACCTGACTGTTTTTACATTTCTACATAGGAATGGGGGCACACCTGACTGTTACTACATTTTTACTTAGGATTGGGGGAGGCACACCTGACTTTTTCTACATTGCTACATAGGATTGTGGGGCGCACACCTGACTGTTACTACATTTCTACTTAGGATTGGGGGGGCACACTTGACTGTATCTACATTTCTACATAGGAATAGGGGGGGCACATCTGACTGTTGCTACATTTCTACATAGGATTGGGGAGGCACATATGACTGTTACAACATGTCTACATTGGATCGGGGGACACACTAGACTGTTACTACATTTCTAAATAGGATGGTGGGCACACCTGACTGTTTCTACATTTCTACATAAGATTGCGGGGGGCACACCTGACTGTTACTACATTTCTACTTAGGATTGGAGGGGGCATACCTGACTGTTACTACATTTCTACTTAAGTATGGGGGTGGGGAGCACTTGACTGTTTCTATATTTCTACATAGGATCAGGGTGGCACACCTGACTGTTTCTACATTTCTACACAGGATTGGGGGGCACACCTGATTGTCTTTACATTTCTACACAAGATTGGGGGGCACACCTGACTGTTTCTACATTTCTGCATAAGATTGGGGGGCACACCTGACGCTTGTAGACATTTGCTATGACTGTACTGGTATTTCAGGTACTCCATTTCATTCTGTATTGTAACTTATCATACTGACTAGAGGCATATCAGTGTACTACCCGTCTTAGGTTTATTGACCTACATATCAGTTTCTGACTTCCTACCCTTCAGAACTCACATCCCACTGCTTGACCTGATGTAGTCTGTCTGTGTAGGCCTGGGGAAGGAGGTTACCCTTAGCCATCATTCGGAGGCCTTAGCATGGCCTTTGTTTGTGTTTGTCTACACCTATCCTGCTAGCTGAGACTGTTGTTGTGTATGTGAACCTCCCTGACTGGCATGTGTGTGTCATATGGACACACATGTGGCCCAGCACATATCCTGCAGTGGGTTTTGTCAACATGTGTAGTACTGGCTACTATGGTAACACCAGCATCTGTTACAGATCACGTGCTGCCACTATAGGTGTCTACTATCTGCTGGCATCCCATTCAGCAACCCAATTCCCTTGCATGCTCACATCCATACCGTAGATACAAGTAACAATACATACTACTCCATTCGGCAATTGGTAAGAAGAGTGACTTACCTTGTGGGTGTGCCAGTATTGAGGATGGTGCTGGAGGGATGCCTATGTCGGATGCACATAGTACACTCCCTATACAGGGTTGAGCACAAGTAGTGTCATGTTTGGCATCCCTTTTACTGTATGTGTGAGTCAGAGAGAGGTGTCATTCTCTGGGTCCCTCCTGTGTCAGTGTATGTGCTATGCGTTGCCTCTTTGCTAAGGCCAGGGCATACTGGGCATGCCTTCTTCTGCCTACTGGGGCAGGCTCAGGTTGTTCCTCCTCCGAGTCACTCTCTGCCTGTGCAGGCCTTGGCAATGGTGGGGAGCTATGTGGCCCTGCCCCGTTCTGTTTCTGCTGCAGCTGTTTCTGCAGGATCATATTGTGTAGCATGGCACATACGATGATAATTTGAGTACATGTAGCTAGGGAGTAGTGCAGATCTCTACCAGATGTGTCCAGGCACTGGAACCATGACTTCAGCATCCCAAACACATGCTCTATTATAATTCTGGTCTGTGCATGTGCCTCATTATGGAGTTCTTGTTCGGGTGTGTGTGCATTTCTGATGGGAGTCATCAGTCATGGCTTCAGTGCGTAACCAGCATCTCCCACTAGGTGACCGTAAGGGATGTCCCCACCGGCGAATCTCTGGTACAGCTGCATTAGATGCCAGATGTGGGAATCATGATAGCTTCCAGGGCAGCCAGCACACACATTCATTATTATGCCTTGGGCATCACACACGACCTGGCAGTTGATGGAGAGGAAGCCCTTGTGGTTGATGTAGACCGTACCCCGCCCACAGAGTGGTGCTTTGATGTGTATGTGCATGCAGTCTATAGCACCCACTACCTCAGGGTATTCTGCTATTTGGTGCAGGATGTATATTGCTGGCCAACACATCACAGGTGTTGGGGAAATCTATGTGCTCACCGGCATGTGCTGACATGGTATCCATGAACTGGTGGAGTATCCTGGGTGCTGATGCCTGTGAGATTCCCCATGATATCCCCAGTTGGCCTTTGGACAGTACCTGTAGCTAGTATTCTTAGGCCTACACATACCTTGGTATCCACTGGGATGGGTTCCCCTCTGTTAGTTCTGTGTGCCAGGCGTGGCTGGCACAGCTCAACAATTTGCTGTAGGAGGTCCCTGTCCACCCTATAGCACTCTACTATCTTCAGCTCATATAGCCCCTGGTAGGTTACCCTGGGTCTGTACACTCTTCTCTGTCTCCTCACTGTGGGTTGGTCAACAGCATTCTCATCTTTACCACCCTCAGCCTCTTCCACATGTTGATGTATGACAGCTATTGCAGCTGCTATCATTTTGTTGTATTTGTTTGTTAAAATTCCCCCACTTGTATACACCAGTGGTGTAGAGTATGTGAAAAATACTAGAGGGAAAGTTGTTTGTGTAGTTTATAGTAGTGTTCTGGGCTGGGCCGGTCTGCTGCCTGTGTACTTGGCTGATTCTGATACATTTCACCTGTTTTCCCTTCCATTGCATTCCTGTTTAAGCCTGGGGGTTCGCCGCACAAACAGAGTGCTGAAATGTTCACAGAGCTGCTATTTCCTGGTTTACTTTTTTTTCCCTTTACAACCCAGTGAGCAGCACGCACACATGCTTAGCCAATGTAAAGAGTGCTAGGCAGCTTCAGACACACCCCCTTGCTTAGCTCTGCTAAGCTAAGGGCAAACCCGAGCCACAGGGCTCCAATCTGCTTAAAGTATGCCTGACACACCCCCTATGATGTCAGCTAACTCCTAAGCTTGCAGCAAGCTATTCCTGCTCTTACACTATTGGGTGCTGACTAGCATTAAGGGGAAATCTGGGATTCAGTATCATTCCCCTCATTTGCATAGGATTGCCTGCTAATGCATAGTTACAGGTCCCACACTGAGCCTTCCCCCTTAGCAACCACTATTCACTGACCATGTTGTCTTCTGCCTGCCATTGAGTATAATGGCAAAATAGTGATTTTGGTTAGAATGCGTATTTTATTTATTTTTTTCACCCAGTCCCATTTGCGTGCCACTGCCCTATGCTTAAACAGCCAAAATTGGCTAAAAAAATAAAAGGTTTTTTTTTTTTTTTTGCAACTGTTTTCCATGCCAATGGCCCTATATTTGGCCATTTGCATGTTTTCAACATAATATACACCCTTTATTTCGAGCTATCATGGCTCCGTGTTGTAGTTTGCAGAAATGACCTTGGTTACTAACCGAATACATTTCTGCAGATTACACTAGTTCTGCACGGCCGGCTGCCAGCTTCCTGGATTGCAAATTCACCTAATTTTCATGGATTTCACCTGCAAATGGGGTAATTTCCATACAGGAGTTGTGTCCGTACAGGACTAGTGCAGGAGTGCTTGTGCATGTCCCTGCAGCTTATTCCTGAATCGCACGGCAAACATATTGCCAGCTGGAGCTCCTGCACTAGTCCTGCACACTGTGCAGGGCTTGCTGAACCTGAGGGATGTTCCTTAAAATGTTTATTAAGATTAAAATCTTTGGAAAGATGTAACTTGTTAAGAACTCACTTTTTTACCAAGTCTTGGAGACAGGTTTAAGATTTTCATACTGTAGTTAAATGTATTTTTATATGTTTTAGAGAGGGTTTTTATTTATATAAACATAACAATATATATGCACACATATATATATATATATATATATATATATATATATATATATATATTATGTTTTAGTTATGTTTAATGTTTCTTTAATTATGAATTGATGATCTGACGATGTCATTGTTGGTGATTTATTTAAACCAAGAATGTTTTTTCTTTCATGTTTTTTTGTCTGAAGAAAGTCGTACATTGTTACGCCCGAAAGCGCTAACAATAAATTTGGAAAGTCTGGTATACCACGATGCTTTTTTGTTTGTTCACTGCAGTTTCTTTTTTGTTTTATAACATTTATGTTCTTTTTAAGTCACAGACATCTTTCAGGACCCTAGAGCTTGTATTTCAGGTACTGTTTGACTTACGAATATGTAGGAGAGTCTTAAGTGTGGGGAGAGCAGATGCCCTGTAAGCCAGATGTAGATCACTTCTCAGTAAACTATATGCCTTGTATTCTTTTTGTAAGGAACCACTGAGGTTGCTCTAGTTGCTGCATATGTCTGGTCAGGTACATACCAAAGGGAGCTTTGTACTCTATGATTGGTTTGATAAGGGCAGATTACAGTGGGATAATGACCTCTTTTGACCTAGATGCCATGCCCATACTTATAAGTTGCACAACATAAAAGGATTTCCTCACCACTGTGGCCACGCAGTGGTTGAAGGTAAGGCTGCTCTCTATGTGCATGCCAGATCCTTGGCCACTGGGTCAACTCTTAGGGGCATATTATCAATATGGTAATTAGTCAGGATGGTGTACTTCACAAAGGGTATAATTATGCATTTCTTAGCATTGAGTTTAAGACTATGTCTTTGACACTCTTTGCTAGTCAGAGACAGACCTTTTTTAAGATTGCTAATGTCTGCAGGATTTGAAGATAACCCCCAGCTTGCAATCATCTGCAAACTTAGTCAGCCATAAACCTTCAGCATTTTCTTCTATTTCAGATAAATGGAAGCCAAAAACGAGCAGGCCCAGTATTGATTCCTGGAGTACTCCACTAGTGACTGGCCTCTTAGTGGAGGTGGCTGTACCTATTTTGACCTCTTGGGTCCTATCAGTGAGCTAGTTTGCTATCCATTGGGTGATAAAAGGGTTTATACCTAAGTTACTGAGCTTGTTTAAAATGCCTTAGTGGGGTATTGTATCAAAAGCCTTGACCAAGTCAAGGTAAGCTGTGTGTACAGTGTTATCTTCATCCAATGCTTTGGTGACCTTCTCAAAAAAGTCCACCAGATTTAATATTCATGGCCTTCCTTTAACAAAGCTGATATGTGATGAGTCCAGCATTTGCAGGTTACCTATGTCCTCAGTTATCACATCCATGATGACTCTTTCCATGGCCTTACATATGAGGCTGGAAAGACTTATGGGCTTATAATTACCCAGATGAATGTTCAGACCTCCTTTGTGCAGGCGAATGACTATAGCCATCTTCCCTTCCTTGGGCACAAAACCTGACTGAAGGCTCCAGTTGAAAAGTGATTCACGAAGACCAGAGAGGTCATGTTTCATGCTGTTTATTAAACATCCCAGGATGTTATCAGGGCCCATCAATGCAGTGTTTTAGGCTTTGGAAAAGGCATTGATGACCTGTTCTCTCGTAATGGTTTGGGGATGATATGTGTTTTTTGCTTTGTAGTATCATCAGTACTGGGGAAGAGATTTCAGCTGAATCTGTCAGCCAAAAGGTTGGCAATGGGATGCTGATGTCATTAACAATAAGTTCTGCACATTGTTGTGTATTTTCTCTGAGGTTACGGACAGAATTGTAGAAATCTTTGTGGTTGTCCTTTGCCTGAGAAGCTACTTTTCCTTCAGATTTGACCTTTGAAGTATAACCCTCTTAGCTGCCTGTTTAGATTGGTCAGGGGGCTTTTAGTATGTATAGCTTTGTTCCTCCCATGCTTGGCCAAGATTTTTTTGTTTTGTTGTCTAACCAATTAATATTGTGATTTCACCATGGTCGCTTGTCTTTTGAGTTTGTCTTATTCTTAATACGAGTGGGCACAGCTCACTTTATATAGTCATCAATATGGCTGTATAGAGATTTTATAAATTGCTCAGAATATGCTGTGATGTTTACTAGGTTTGGGGTTGCTTGGAAATTAGCCAAGGTGTCACAACATAGAGAGAGGTTAGCCTTAGAATATTTCCTAAAGGTTTTTGGTTTTCCTAGATCCCCAGATTTAATTTTTATTTCAAGCAGTACTGCCTTATGGCCATACCTGATGAGTGAAGGCATTACATTGGGTAAGGAACATCAGTCCCCCAATGTTCATGAGTACAAGGTTGCAGATGTTTGTACCCCTGGTAAGGGAATGGACCAAGCATTCCAGGATGTTGGTATTAACACAGTTTAGGAATCGCTGAGCTTGTGCATTCCAAGTGGTGTAGGATTCTTAATATATAGAGAGATAGTTGAGATCCCCCTATGAATATTGGCTTAGGTTGAATGGTGAGGGAATCCAATACATTGAGATAGGTAGTGTTAGTTTCTAAGACATGGAGAGGGACCTATAGGTTGCAAGGATATGGTACGAGACCCTGTTATGATGAGCTGCACATGCATGAGTTGAAGTGGGTCATAAACTTTAACTAGTCTGGATGTGAGGTTGGTTTTAATAAAGACTGAGACTCCTTTACCTTTAGTACCCTCCTGTGCAGTAGATGTCTAAAGGTGTGAAAACGTTATAATCTTGCATTACTGGGGTACTCTCTGCAACTTTAAACCATGTCTCCAATACTACACAGATGTCTACACTCTCCTGGGAGAGGAAGGCTTGCAGGGAAGGAAGTGGAGTTTTTTGTTAAGACTTCTAGCATTGAGCAGTACCACCTTCAGATATTCCTTCATAGGTTCAATTAATTTAGGAGGTTTATAAGTTTGGCATTTCCTAAAAATGGCACTATGGGGTGGAAAAGTTCTTTGTCAATATCTGATAGCCTAGAGGGGATAAGTGCAGACCATCTCTGACAAAGCAAAATGGTCTGTCAACTATGTCCTCGCAGGCCATCAAAAATTGTATCTCCTTGGATTGACATCAGAAGCTAAGTCAATTGTTAAAATCAATCATTTTCTGTTGGGAATGTTGCATCATCTTTGGAGAAGGTGGTATGCTGCTCAGTACTCGGCTCATACCTTCCTGAGACACATAATCAGTAAGCTTGATCATGTCTCTCTTTCAAATAGTCAAGAGAGGTACATGTCAGGATATTAACACCCACATGGAAAATGTCAAAGTCATACTAGTACCAGTGGTTCATTGACCTGAGTGTCTGTGAGACATGATAGATCCTAGCCTCAGAAGGGCAGCTAACTCCGCCCTTACTCAGTCTGGTGAGGGGGGGCATTAGTGTGTGCCTCACTATAGAATAACCAATGACCAGGAAATTTGGCTGTGTGCTGATTTGCCTTAAGGGCTTAGCAGTAGAGGCACTGGATACAGCATTACTATGTGCACCTGCGGGTGGTGTTTTACCAGAGGGTATACTTGATGACTGAGGACTCTTTCTTTGATTGTACTTTGTAATAGGTCTTCATGTTTTAGAAAGATCACCTGTAAGTGTCTCTGCATAAGTAGTTTTATGTGCAGTAGGCATGGTGAAAATGTCACTGCCAACCTCTATAGTATTAGTTTTAGTGGTATGAGAGAGTTTTGCCTCCAACATTAAAGTGCATTTAAACCTCTTACATGCTTTATCTGTTCTATTAAGAATAAGTGGATTGTCAGTGTACATAATGCAATTTATACAATGCATCAGAATATCCATCTTAACTATACTGGCCACATAAGGGGTCAGGAAGTGCATATCTATGGCTACTGATCTGCTAGGGAGGAGTGAGGGAAATTTAAATATTGAATAGATCAATAAGACAAAGAATGTGTTGAGCAATGCTAAGTTATGTGCAAACTAGATGCTCTAGTAGTTAAAAAATCTGTCTAGTTAGTAATGAAACAAGAGTGTAAACCAAAAACCTTCTTAATGTAAAATAACTGGTTTGGAGCCCACATGCTTAAATCACAACCAAGACATTTAGAATAACAGGCACAATGAGCCTTCACCAGCAATTCCCACTTCTGAAGAGAGGAGGCTACCCTCTCCTCCCACAGAAGTGTAGACCACAATATTTCTCAATTTAAAATAACTGATTTGGAGCCTAAGTGCTTAAACCCAACTAAGACACTTTTAGAATAATGGACAAAATAAGCCTTCAACCAGCAATTCCCATCTCAGGATGGTGTAAGCGAACTCTCCTATCACAAGAGTGTATATCACAAACCTTCCTATTGTAAGATTATTAATTTGAATACCAAGTGCTTAAATCAGAAATAACAGGCTTAGAATTACAGTTATATTGTAATCAGGCTACTAACAAGCAGTAATAAATGCAACAGATTAATACAACTGAATACTTTAAGAATATGCAGCAAAAGCTAAACAAAATATGAAGAACCACAAGTAATGTAAAATCATCTGAATATAGTAGAATATTTAAGTGGGAAGGTAGGCAACAAAAGATAATTCCAATTTATGAGGCTAATGGGGAGGGCCTTCGCAGATTATCTCTCAGTGTTCAATAGAAGCTGATGAGATGAGACAGGGAAAAGTGTCCAAAATCAGATTTATAGTAGTAATGCCCAACTGAAAAGCCACCAAGTTTAAAAGCACAACAGCAGCATGGCAGGTAGATGGGAAAAATCAAATGCAGACAGAAATCAGCAGTAGTCAGACAGTGAACAACAAGTCAAGCAAGCCCTACAGCTAATTAAAGGGGACACTAAATATCTGTAGTTTAATGAGGAATGCTCTTTCTTGGCTCCTCCCACTAATTAGCTGGATGTTATTGACAGTCTGCAGAATAATTCTTTTCTAAGTGACCTTAATGAAGACATTTTAAAAATCCAATAAGAACAAAAAATAAATAAATAAAACAATACATAACAAAATGCAATATAAAAAGATAAAAAGATAGAGGTAACCAAACCTTAAATGAATAACTCCAATCGAAAAGCAAATACAGACAGAGATCAGCAATAGTCAGGAGAAGAATAGCAAGTCATACAAGCACTACAGCTAATTACAATGCCAGTAAATATCTACAGTTTAATCAGGAATGGTCCCACTAATTAGCTGGGCATATTCACTGTCGTCAGAAGAATTCTTTTCTAAGTGACCCTAGCCAAGGCCTCTTAAAATCCAAAAAGAACAAAAAACATAAAACAAAACAATATGCAATATAAGAAAAAGATAAAAAAATAGAGGTAACCAACCTTAAGTGAATAATTCCAATCCAAAATCAAATGCAGACAGAGATCATCAATAGTCAGGCACAGGACAGCAAGGCAAACAATTTCAACAAGGGGCACTGCCAAATTGACCTGGCATAATCTTATTGGCGAGTACAATCTAACCATTCTGACATTTGTAATGGGAAAAATATTGACTCAGTCTTTTACCCCTCCTGTAACTTAAACTCAATGTGTCAGATAGAATTTGCAGCAAATGTCACTCATTAATAACATGCCAATTTTTCTGAATGAGCTGTTTCATTCCAAAAGCATTGTTTCTGAATGTGGAGTTTCTTTCAAATGTATAAGAACCGTAAGTGGAAATAGAACAAGTAGTTTGCTTGTTATGATATGCTACAGATTATGTTCGTGAACTACCTAGTACATTCAATCTTGTACAAAAATTTTGGTTAAAAAACAATTAATGTAAAATGAATTGTAACTTCTGTAAATAAATCATGAAACCAAGTCCTCAGTCTGATTTTAATAATTACCAACATCACTACAAACCCTTTTAATTCTCCAAAATTGAGATAATGAGATGCTGTCAATTATACAATAAAGGCTAATTACTACTTAAAAACAAGCAACCTGAATGGACAGCCCAATTATTATAAATCAAGCATATACCAGTAGAAGAAAATCCTGACACCGCAGTGCCATTGAGCAGCCAGACTTTTTATTGGCATGTACTGGGCCACAGAGTAATATATGAGAAAAATTAGGTGTGATCCTCAAAATGAAAGAAACAGGATGTTACCTGATTTTCATTATATTTTTGTACTCTCTCTCTCTCTCTCTCTCTCTTTGTCTCATAAAATCTATCGTTTTTTAACAGTCAGAAAAAAATCTACCAACCAAACGGCAAAAGAGATTCTGTTTTCTCACCTGCTGCTCTGATAAACTGTGTAAGGTGGGGAGCGTTAAATTCCATATGCATGTGCAGTGCATTAGCATACAGAAGACAATGCAGAAGAAGACTGAAGTAGCATTATATATTATTTAAGAAAGGTAAGCAATTTCTTTCTTTCTTAAATAACAGAATTATAGAATGGCAATAATTCACTCGTGTGTGTGTGTGTGTGTGTGTGTGTGTGTGTGTGTGTGTGTGTGTGTGAATATCAAGATTTATCCATGGTTGTCTTTGTTTAGCCACTCAGACTTCACTGTCATGATCAAACCACACCAACCATGGGTAAATACTGACAAACTACACACAGTCATGTCTTATTGTTAAACATACCTCTCAACCTCTTACGGCAAGAAATATGGATAAAGCCTGACAAAATGGGGGACAAAGGCCCAAAAACAAGGACATATTTTAAAT
Organism: Protopterus annectens; assembly: GCF_019279795.1. NCBI lineage: Eukaryota > Metazoa > Chordata > Ceratodontiformes > Protopteridae > Protopterus > Protopterus annectens. The sequence goes on along the minus strand of NC_056732.1, from coordinate 1,211,652,273 downwards.
ATTGCTCTTGTAAACTTAGAAAGTTGCTAGAGTAACAGGATTTGTGTTAACATATATTTTCTGAAGGTTTGAAGTCTGAAACTCAAATTGATGTCATTATTTAGTGACTTCAACCCTCAGATCATCCCAGGGATTTGCCAAAAAAACAGAAATTTTATGAGGAACTGACCAAAAAAAAAGGGAGTCAAAAGTCTGGACATTCTGCATAAATCTGGACAGTTGAGAAGTGTTTTACTAAATAGTATGCCTCAGTTAACCACATAATTTGGCCAACTATGAATTATTAGAAAAAGGCTTATAATAGGTAAACAAACATAAGGAACCAGTAGAATATTTGATTATGTTTAAGTCAAGAATGTTGCCAGCAAAAAATTTAATTATATAGAAAATTATATATCAGTTTGATTGTGATTCAAATTAACCTGAAAACCTTGCAATTCATTTGTTGTGAAACCTAGCAATATCAGCCAACACTCTGATCTACCTGTAGATATGGGTAGGAGCACAATACATCCGACATTATCAGAATGGTGTGCTATTTGTAATGTAGTGAAGAGCACAATAGATCTTAAACTGTACTCCAAGATGTACAACCCATAGTCTGTGTTGTATCAAATATCTTTTCCAAATTATTGTATTAGATGACTAAGTACAGACATCAAAATATTCTGTTCCTGTAGATACCTCATAAGTACATTAATATAAGCATCCCACAGAAAGGTCTCACTGAGACCAATGACTGGTGTCGAAACCATGAACTTAAGTTTAATGCCAAAAAATGTGTTATCCTCTTTGGGAAAACCTCATTTCCCACTAATTACCACATTGATGGGATCCCACTTAGCACTGAAGACATTATAAGAGATCTGGGGACACAGGTTGACAGCAACCTCTCCTTCGACCACCACATTGCCACTGTGGTCAGAGAGTCCTTCTGTGTGGCATATCTCATTACCAAGGGTTTTGCATCCAGGAAGAAATAGGTCATCATCTCTCTATTCTTCCCTTATTAGGCCAATCATCGAGTATAATGCTCAATTTTGCACGCACCTCACTAGACACATGCAACAGCTGGAAAGTCCACAAAAGTACCTTACAAAGAGGATCCTAGGCCTTAAACACGTGTACTACATGGACAGACTCAAACATCTCCAGCAACTCTCTGTCTCATGTCTTCTACTAAGAGGCGATCTCTGCTTGACTTACAAAGCAATTTCTGACCCAGCTCTGTTAGAAATGCTACATCTAAAGAAATCCCAATCCCTCCGCAACACACGCGCCAGAGACCTCAACCTCATTACCACAATCAACAGAACATGCTGGAGGAACAGGTTCATAACCCAGAAACTGCCCATGCTCTGGAATAGACATCCCACACATGTCAAGCAGAGCACCTCACTGCCCTCTTCAAGACAAATGAGTGGATGGGAAATAGAAAGTTCACCCCAGGGATCAGTCCAGTGGCTGTACTTAATAGAGGCACTGGGAACTAACATCAGGCGGCACGATGCCAGTGAACTTCTATGGGCTAGGCTTGTAAAGGCTCCAGGGCTGTTAGCCTAGTACACATCTATGAAACTATGAACCTATAAATGGGTGTTTCTGATGCAGCCAAACAGTGCTAGTGAGCTGATGAAAGCCATCACCTTTGAATTACAATTTATTTCACTGCAACACAAAGTGTATAAAGTGTAAAGTGGCTGGTCCTGACACCATTCAGGGGTAAGTACTCAGAGACTGTGCTGCTCAACTGTCAATCGTACTTGCATATATGTTCAACACATCTCTGTGCCAGGCCATAGTACCCAAGTGCTTCAGGAATACAGCAGCCGTACCACTACCCAAGAAGTCTCAGCCAACAAGCCTTAATGACTACCATCCAGTTGCTATCACCTCCATTTTAATGAAGTGCTTAGTGCTTTGAGCATTTGATCAAGGGCAATCTATCATCATGCCTATCTGCAACACTGGATCTGCTACGCAACAGATGCCATCTCATTGGCACTTCATGAACCCATGACACATCTGGAAAACAAGAAATGTTATGGTCGGATGTTATTCATTGATTTCAGCTCTGCCTTCAGTATAGTCATTCCTCAACATCTGCTAGAGAAGCTGGTCCAGCTGGGCATCAGAATCCCCTTATGTAGCTGGATAATGGACTTTCTCATTGACAGACCCCAAAAAGGTATGCATGGGTAAAACAACTCACAGAGCATAACATTGAACATGGGTGTCCCTCAAGGCTGTGTCCTGAGCCCACTGCTGTTCACCATGCTGTCACATGACTGCATCACCAGGCACAGATCGAAACAGATCATCAAATTCATGGATGATACCACAGTTGTAGGTCTTACCAGCAAAGGTGATGAAACAATTTACAGAGAAAAGGTGAACCACCTGATTGACTGGTTTCTCATCAATAACCTGGCTCTGAACATAAATAAGACCAAAGAGTTATAATGGACTTCAGGAGGAGAGGAATCAGGAAGCACATCATCCACTCCAAATTAAAGGGGAAACAGTGGAGAGGGTGAAGAGTACTAAATTCCTGGGGGTGCACATCTCTGAGGACTTGTCATAGTCAACAAACACTAACTACATTGTCAAGAAGGCAAAACAATGTCTACACTTCCTTCAGAGGCTGAGGTTTAAGCAAACCTTCTGTTCTCAAGGCCTTCTACAGAGGTACCATTGAAAGCACCCTGACAAGCAATCTCATAGTTTGGTAGGGGAAGTGCAAGGCTTCAGTCCGCAAGGGTCTCCAAAGGGTGTTGAGGGTAGATGAGAGGATTATGGGGTTCTTGCTCCCTACTTTACAGGACCTCGGTTTCTAGGCAAATCCAAAAAGATAGTCAAGGACCTCACCCACCCTGATCATGGACTGTTCTCCTGCTTATTTTCAGGCAGCCAATACCACAGCATGTGATGTAAGTCACCCAGATTTAGCAGGAGCTTCTTTCCACAAGCCATCAGACTGCTGAACTCTAATATACAAAATAGCAGGGCATCGACTCAATCAGTTACATAGCTGAAGGGAAAAATTCTCTGTGCAGTACTTAATGCAAATTGCTATAAATGGTGCAGTTGCTAGGCTGGTACTTACCTTACTGCTGTGCAATAATCAGGAGGCAAGACAACATTCCATGCAAACTGAATAATTAAGTCTCATATCTTGTGCGATATCTACATGTGCAATATTGACTGAGTGCTGCTACTAGTTAGATGAGGAAATAACCTATGTCATGGCAACTGTCTACTGTTATTGTGTTGTTAAGTAGTCATGTTGCCTTTTTGTATTTGTATGAGCTGTCTACTGTGTTTTTAAATAGTCATGTCGTTTTCTTGTATTTGTATGAGATGTCTGCACTTGAGACCGAAGCAACAAAATTGTGTTCAGCTCTCACTGTTGTATGGGTCTGAATGACAATAACACTTACTTTGACCTTGACATTGAATGCCTGTGCCTTGCTTTTGGGCCATTAAAGAGCCAGTAGTCTAGGACTTCTTATATCTCTCTCCAAATCAAACAGTCCAGTGAACAGCAGTACCAGAGCTCTGAACTGCTTCAGCAGATAAATGAATCGTGATGGAATGACAGATTTATCATGCAATAATTACCTCTTCTCTAGAACAAACCTCCACTGCAGATCAAGCAACATAGCTCATCATCTTCCTTTAAAAAGGAGTAAGGCAATTGGACAGCGTATTAGGTCATGACTAGCCTATCTCTCATTGAAAAAGTGAGTTAAGATCTTTGGATGGGTACTGGCCCAATTGCCTTGCATGTTTTATGATTTCAATGAACGTTTAGATCAGTTTCTACATCAAGAGAACCTTCTGGAAAAAGAGTAGATGAAAGAGAACGACATACCATGCTCATAGATTTCTGCCACACATTTATGCATGTATGTATAATTTTATTTACATAATCAGTGTTACAACAAATATCTTTTAATGCTTAAAGAAAAAAAAATAGTACATTATTGTGAAACTGACTATTAGAAAACTGTCATTTCTGTTATAGTGACTTAAAAGTTTGTATTTCCTAGTGAAATAACATATCTGGAAATGGCAAGGTGATTTTAAACCCCAGTGGGATAAATTAAGTTTAAGAGCCAAATGGAATGATTAGCTAGGTATAAAAAGGCCTGCTAGGGCAGCTAGTACACCACTTGCCTATGCACTTACAAATATATAAAGATACATCACTGTCACTAATGCAGACCAGCAAACTCCTCCACTTAATTCCTGTTATAATAATGCACCTTATGACAGTCAGTAAAAGTTCACTTCACCATCCTTGCACCACCTTACTCATGTGTCCTAACCCAAACTCTAACCCTATATATTACTTTACGAAAAACTCTTTTCCTAAAAATATCACTACACAAGACAAAAAGACACAGAACACACACACATACAACACCAAACATATAAAACAATACATTTATTCTCTTACCTTACCATTACTCTAACCCTAGTCCATGAGCATTCACAGATACATATTAACTGCTATAATGTTTTCAGTCAAAAAACTTTTTATGAATACTATAGAAATGAGCATTTAGACATCTGTGCAGTCTACCATCTGAGAAGTCAATTATTTGTGCATTCATTCTTTTTTTCACCCACCCAAACCTTTAAGTCAAATGTCCATTCAAGATTTTCAGTTGTAAATGCATATACATTTATGTGTGTGTGAGCGCAAGTGTATGTATGTGAGTGTATGTGTATGTAAGCTATAGATGTATTTTATATGCACACAAGCCAAAAATACACGCACATACACATGTGTGTATGCATGTATGAACAGACATGCATGTGATGTCTAATACCTCTACAAACATCCATGGTTGTGAGCTATGACAGAAATAGTGAATAAAGTAATTTGGTGCAATTTATAAGGCCTTCCAGCATATATGACACAGCATTCTACTGGCCAAATGTATTGTCGGCATGCAGCTAAGGATTTTTACCACATTCATTGCTGCATGTATTTATAGACTTTATGTGTGCATGGTATTTATGAATCGAAAACCCTTGCCCTACATTCCATGGAACCACATTTATGCCAACATTTTTTTATGGGTATTATGGATTAAGAAAATAACTGAATAAAATCTGACATATACAATTCACATAATAGATTTAATTGCATACATTTTTATGCAGCCTGATGGACATTGCTTAGAAGTGAACATTCAAGAGTTGATGGAATGAAAATGGAATAAATAGTCCTATTAAAGGGCAGAAAGGCGCTGGGATATTGCCAGCTACTGTGATTGCTATATCTCATTAGCAGAGTACATTGTAAAACACAATACAAAATGTATGCGCTGTTGTATATGTAGGAGTTATTATCGCTGATTTATTATGCATTGTGTTCTTTTCTAATTGTGCTGTAAATTTCTTCAGTGCAGAAATAAATAGAATCTTCCTATTTTCATTATGGTTACAGTAAAGATGCTAGAAATGCATTGTTATGTACCATCACAAAATGATTTATGTTATATTCATGCACAGTCTGCTGTTTTTTCTGTAGCTCGGAATCACTGCTTGGCAAGATTTCTTCTGGCAGTAATATGATAGCCATAAAATTAAGGTGAAGATTGCTTGCATGTCCAATAGGCTGCAAAATTTGTTTTAGAAATTATGTTGATTAATTGTCATTTGTATTCACAAACCAAATATATATTTGATGATCATGCCCAGAACTTACACTACCATTGCAGAGAGGAGCTATCAGTAAACATCATACTGATATCTGTGCAATATTAATAATTCCAACTGAATGAAAACCACATGTGGCCTTCATTGGCTGAAACCTACTGCAAGCATGTAGTGAATGTCTAATATTTTATGTTAGTAATGTGCTGATTTTATTTCCATAGAATCTGAGCACTGTACAGTTATATCTGAAAATTAAACATAGATATGTAAATGCTCAGGTGTTTCAACAGACTGTTCAATCAATCCTTAAACACCCTCACTAATTAATAAGATAAATCATATTTAATTTTGTTGCTATATGAATACTAGATGATTTAGGATTGACTGATATTTTTGTCCTGGTATGGTGTCTAATATGCATTCCATTTAATTTTGTTTAATACCAGTACCTAGCAGTAAATAAAATATTTTTTAAGATACACGATTTACACATTTCTTCCTTTTAAGTATTTAGTTATGTACGGTGGAAATGTTTTCAATTTGTTTAGCATCAATGCAGACAACTATATTTCTGTGCTCTCAAGTAATGAGATAATGAGATGCATTTTCTGGTATAACTTTCACCATAATATTGTACCTTTTGTCATTTTTCTGTTTACAGACTACATATTCTTACAAAAAATATGCTTTTATAATGATGACTTTATTTAGCACATTGTCTTTCTGTGCCAGTGCCTCTCTTTATGGTCTGCTCAGGGTCTAGGTGCCTATTCAGGCCTCTTCCACCCAACCAGAAGTCCGTATAAGAGCAGAACTCCCCCTCTGCATCTGAGAGGAGTTCTGGATGGCCAGTCATACCCTGCAGGTATGCTCCCTGGAAGTGTCAGCAGGCACTAGTGATCTGGCATGATTTGGCAGCCTTCAGGACTTAAGGGAAGATGGGGTGTCATGTATTTACAGTATGTCTCCTCATTCGTAACCAAAACCAGCCACCTTTCCTGTCTCACTGTGATGTGACACAAGGAAAACAGTGAAAGAAAAATAAAATGATCCAGCAGCACATTTCAACTAGTTGCCAGATGTTTATAGACAACATACCAACTTACCCCTTATACAAATAGATAGGCACCTGTATGAAACCTGAGGTTTGACTGTGAGGAAAGTGAAAACAAAATGATCACACTAATGTAGTCCAGATTAATAACATTAAACAGAGCAAAGGACAAAAGGGTCAGCTACTTTCATCCACAGGTAGCCATACCTCATAACCATAAAATGCAGACACATGGCTGATAGTGCACAACACAGATGTCTGGTTGTGATAAAATGATCACCGAAATGTGTTTCAAGTTTGCTGTTCACAGACAAACAGTAGCAACAGTAATTTATTTTGACTTAGTTCACACCAATGCATGGCAATCATAAAGAGCCTGATTAAGGAGTGTTTTAACTTTGTAGATGATAAAAGGCCCATTTACTTCCATTAAGAAGCAGTGTCCCCACCAACCTGTACTAAATGATTATTGACACTTTGTTGGTTGTATAGAATATAGATGTTTGAATGTGGTAAACAGTCTTAGTAATTTATTTATCATTTGTTTCAAGCAAAAACACAGGAGCCTCAAAAAGTATTCCTTCTGGCTTCACAAAAATGTACAGTAGTCCTACAAATTTAGACTAATACCTGTTCAAAGCAACCAGACACTTTAAACATCTGCTTTGTACCACTGGTAGTTCTTCCCCATAAACAGCTACTGCAACAACTTTATTGTATGTTTACAACTCATAGGTCAGACTGTTGTAAAAATAAATAATTAAATAATTAAATAAAAATAATGGCAAACAAAAAAACATTTCAGTTTTGTTTCACACAAACACGCAATAGCCAAAATAAAGAAGTCTATCTTACTTCAGACAAGTTTACAGCATTCTTGTTAAGCCAGATTAGTAACTCTTAAAATTGAGGAGTTTACAAAAACATCAGTTAGTGTAATCTGAAGACAGCCACCACCACCCATACCCAACAGGGTACAGCTCAGAGAGCTTACTGTCTTAAAAGTGGCAGCAAATATGTATTTCAAGTTTGCTTCACATAAATACACAACAGCCACAGTAAATTGTTCCAGTATACTTCACACAAATGGATAGTAACACCAAAGGACCATATTAATGATTGTTTAAACTGAACAAATGACAAAAGAACAGTTACTTTTATCCACACACAGCAACTGCCCACCTGTATTTAGCAATTGAAAGTCATATTCTTGACTGTACATATTTTATATGTCGGACTGTGATATAAAAGAAAAACAAAACATAATAATAATGTTGCAACAATATATTTCACATTTGTTTCAGGCATACAGATTGAATCTGCATTAATGCTTTTTTTATTTTATATGAAACAAGTGCATAGTGACATTCCAAAACTAGACTAATGGCTGTTTAAACTGGAAATGACAAATGTGTAAACAACTTTCTTCACACGCAGCTCCCAATGCTCACTTGTTATAACAATTTTATTACCTGGGAGCAAACCACAAGAGAGTCATTTGCACTCATCCACAGGCACCCCCACATGTGCCCAACAGTTGCAATCACTTTGCTGCCTGTGTAAACCAGAAACATCTAAATGCAATTAAAATTATGACGACCACAGTGTCTTGCTCATCAGGTATGTCAGATGCATCCATCCTGCTAAATAGAAATACCCCAGGAACAGAATTACTCTTGGCTGTTGTCCTACTAAAAGGGCACATTTGATGCTCTCTGCAAGAACAGAAAGCTGCAGCTGCACAGATGAGTTGCAGTCTGATTGGCTTTTTGATGATATCATGCATCTATGCACCTTTTGAAAGAATAATGAGGGTCACTTGAATGAATGCCATGGATGAGCAGAAGGAATGAGTTTTAAAAGTTCTAATTCTTCTTTATAAATATTGTGCCTCTTGCAAAGTGATACAGTGCATGAATCAAAAACTGGAAGTAATTGTTGTTGCATGTAATGGACAATCACATGGCTGCTGGGGTTCAAACAGATACTTATATGTTAAGATAATGGAAAATTATATTTTCGCACTTTTTTCAAATATATGTGCTTGTTTTATTTATTTATTTATTTCCAGTTTGATCACTGGGGAAGTCCACTGGGCTAAGATAGCTCATTTTCAGTGGCGGCCTGAGGAGAAAAGCTTCACAATGCAAATACAATAGAATGTATACATAATAGTGACGAGCAGAGATTATCAAAATAACCTAGTGTAATAGCTAATAATATCACAGTGACATATTAGTAGCATATAGAACATACTAAGACATTGAAGTCAATAAATGGTAACATTTAGAGTAGTGTCAGTAAAAGTGATAGTTAAAATTTCTAGGTGAAAATTCCGTGAAGGTGTAGTTATAAAGAAGGCTTAGTAGTAGAGAATATTATTGAGATAGCAATGAGCAAGCAGCGTAAGGAAGGTGGGTTAGGTTGGAAGGATGCAGGCACATTTCCATTTAGAGACAAGGTATGAATGGAGGAGACTCTTAAAGTTTTCTAGATTCTGCATAGTCCTTAGGGTAGGGGTAAGTGAGTTCCATTTTTTGTCTAAGGAAAAAGAGAAGAGTAATTGTCTAGGTGAGTGGTTAGGTTTGTGAACAGTGATTAGGTTTTGATTTTCAGATCTGAGATGTCTGTTGGGTAGATAGAGGGGAAGTATGTTGGAAAGAGCGGGGCATTTAGTAGGGTTGAAGAGGAGTCTATGGGCTGTGATCAGTTGAAGGTAGTCTATGTAGTTAGAAAGTTCTAACCACTGTAGTGAGTGGAGGGCTGCACAATGATGGGAGGAGTACTTAGAGTTAGTGGCAAATTTGGATATTTTGTTATAGCAGGTTTCTAACTTGGAACTGAGAGAGGATGACAGGTTTTTTACCAGGGGAGCACCATACATAATGGAGGAAGGAGGTAATTTGAGGCAAGTGTGTGTCTAGAGTGGGGTGAAAGGAAGCGGTTGTTTCTGTATAGCATGCCAAGCTTTTGATGGGTTTTCTTTCTATTTTGAAGGACATGGAGGTCAAATTTTAGTTGTTCATCTATTATAACTCTTAGTAAATTAGCATGGGTAATGATTTCTATAGGAGTGTTGTTTTTGGCTTAGTACTTGGAAAGAGGTATTGTCTGAAGGGAAGGATTGTGATGGTGGAAATACTAATAATTTGGATTTGTTGGCATTCAGAGAAAGATGGTTTTGGATCATCCGGGCTTCAGTAGTTGAGAAGGCAGCCTGAGTTATTGATAGAAGATCAGGGAGATTAGTAGCAGAGCAAACTAAAGTTGAGTTGTCTGCATACTGAATTACTGAAGCATTAGGGATGGCAGAGTGAAAGGTGTTGATGAAGATGTTGAACAGTAGAGGACCCAGTATAGATCCCTGGGGTACACCTGTAGGGGTGTGGAGAAAAGAAGAAGTGCCTTTGTTCCATTTCACAGCCTGTGATCTGTCAGACAAGTAGCTGGAGAACCAGGATAGGGTATTTTGAGAGAGGTTGAGATTAGAAAGATGGCTCAGAAGGTGGGTGTGGGAAACAGTGTCAAAAGCTTTGGAAAGGTCAAGAAACATAGTGGATACAACTTTTACGGTGTCTCGGGCATGATTAACAGTGTCAAGGAAAGAAAGGAGGGCTGTTGTGGTACTATGTCCTGGCCAAAAGCCATGTTGGGTTGGGGTAAGGAGATGGTGTTGGGTTAGGTAGGGCATGAGTTAAAGGTGGATGCATTTTTCCAGGATTTTTGAGATTGGGGAGAGGATAGCTATGGGACAGAAATTAGATATGTTGGTGTTTTTACCTCCTTTGTAGAGAGGAAGGATGTAAGTTTTACGCCAAAGTTTGGGGATGTAGGATTCCTGAATGGATCTGTTGATTAGAATGCTAATGGGTTAGGCAATGCCATCAGCGGCTAGCTTAAGAAATTTAGAGGGTAAGTTGTCAGGGGCATTAGAGCAAGGTTTTATTTTGAAGAGTAGTCTTTGTATGTAGTTGGTTCAGATGGGTTTAAGGTTGAAGATAAGAGGAGAGCTGGGGACACTAGGAGGGGTGGAAGGGGATGTTGTGGGGGAAGTAGATTGAGAGGGGAGATTATGGCTTGGAAACGTTTTAGTGAGTTCAGATATGGAGTTAATAAAGAAAGAGTTAAATAATGAAGCTAGTTCTTGATCAGATTTGCTGGGGTCTGGACATGGGGTGTTTCTGGAGCCAGGGCTGAGAAGAGCAGATATTGAGTTCCAGAATTTCTTTGGATTGGTTGTGTGATTGGACCGGAGTCTGATGTAGTAAGATTTTTTATCTCTAATGATTTGATTTTTTGCAAGGTTACATAGTTGTGTATATTGTAGAAGGGTGTCAGGGAGTTTGATCTTTTGGTATAGTTTCCAGGATTTGTCCCTTTGGTGCATAAGCTGTTTGGTATTTTTGGATAGCCATGGGGCAGTATTGATTTTTATTAATTTAGTTCTTATTGGAGCTAGACCATTAAGGGTATTTAGAAAGGTGGAATTAAAATAATTGACAGCGGTGTCCAGAGGAAGGGTTTTTAGGATATTCCAGTTCATTTGTTTAAAGGAGTTTATGAATACAGTGGGGTTGAAGTTACTGAGGTTTCGTGTGTGTGTATGTACTGGTGTTGGTGTGGGGAGGAGGAGGTTGAACGTAGGGCGAAGGCGGGGAGATGGTCACTGATGGATTCAGGAATGGTACCGGAGTCAATAATTTTATTGGGGTGGGAGACTAGGATCCAATCAAGGGTAGAATCAGAGGATTTAGTTTTACTGGGTCTGGTTACAGAGTGGATTATTTGAGTAAAACTGAAGAGGTTAATAGAGTGAGTGGGAGTGGAGCTGTTAATGGTTTCCCAGTTGATATTTACATCACCTAGAATGTAGATTTCATTGTTTATATTGGTTGAGGCCCATGAGAGGATTTCTTCAAGGGTTGGGATATTATTTCCTGGTGGGATATATAGGGCAATGATACAGAGATTCTTTTGGTTATTAACTTTTAGTAAGCTTACTACTAGTTCAACATTAGCGAATTGGGGAATAGGGTTAGGGTATGGGATTAAGGTGGGTAAATTTGAGTAGATAAGAGCAACGCCACCACCCTTTTTATTTGTACAATCGGATCTGATGGCTTGGAATCCAGGAGGTAGGATTTCAGAGTCAGTGATGTGGGGTTTGAGCCAGGTCTCAGAGATGGCAACAATGTCAGGTGAGTTGTGAGACAGCCAGGCTTGGTAGTTGGAAGCTTTGTTGTAGAGGCTCTGGGCATTAAGAGTAATGAAGTGGAGAGTTTTGTGGGAGGAGGGTTGGCTGGAGAGTGGGGAATTGTAGCTTGTGGAGGAGTTAGGTCCGGGATTGGGGTGAACATCACCGGCTAGGCTGATGAAGCTGATGAGAGGTGAATGCTGGAGTTTAAGTGGCCCAGTGGATCTGGGTTTAGTTTTATAAGATTGAGGGAGGCATACAAAGTGTTTGGTCATTTGGAGTTTGGTTGAGGTAGGCATTATTTTTATTTTAAGGAGAAGGAAGAACTTAGATTGTATTATGGATGGGGAGATGGAGTGGAAACTTGTAGAAGTGGTGTTGTAGTAAATGGGTTGCGAAGGAGAGTAGGGAAAAGGGGAGAAGTGGAGAGGAGGTTAGAGGATGGTAAGAGATGTGGCATAATACAAGGATAAAAGTAGAGTGAGGAGAGTCAAGGTGGTGAGGAGGGTTGGGAAATGTGAGGATGTCATAGTGGTATTTAGAAGTTAGAATGGTAATGGATAAACAGGGGGTTTGGGGAAGCTATTTGGAAAGTATAGTTGGGTGGGAGGTGGTAAAGTTAGAGGGAGTTGTAGGGTAAAAGGAGGAGTAAGAGGAGGGGTTTTACAGGATTGGGTGTTGTGAAAAGAGTGGGTGGGGAGGGGTTAGGATAAATGTAGATGTAGTGGGGATGGGTGGGAAATGGGGGCAGGGTAGGGGAATGGAGTGAGCCTGAAGGGCGAATTGAGCGGGTTGACCCAAGGAGTAGAAGAAGGATGCCTATATTGTGGGTAAGCAGCAATTTAACTGTGTTTGCCCAAAAGCCTATAACCAGGTGAGGAGAGTTTACAGCTGACTTGCCACAGTTAGTACAGACTAGGTAGGAGGGCAGGTATAGAGGGAGTACAGCCTGATGGTCAGATGGATGTACAGCCCAGAGCACCTGTGCTTGCCATTAAGTTGTAAGAAAAAAAAACAGTGACAGTGAACATTCATTAACATAGAACTGCTTTAGAATAGTGCAGTAGAATGCACATACATTTAATTGGTGGCTGAAAGCAGATGGGGACCAGCGGGTGATGCTCTGTAACCTTTCTGAGATTCCGCCAAATCTGGGAGATGTAGAACTGATTTTCTTAGTTTGGGACTGCTGTGGAATAGGAGGAAAAAAAAGAGACAAAGCAATTAGGAGGGTGCAAGAATAGTAGCAAAAGAAGAGAGGCATTACTATAGATGAACGGGAGGCAAAATGGTAAGGACAGTTTTAGTTTTATTAATAAAATATGTACATATTAGTTCAGATACACCAATCAGTGTAGGGGAAATAGGGAACACATAGTCCAGTGTAAATGCCAAAATGCCTTCCAAACACTCAATTAACGTGCATTGGATTATGGAAACCACTTTAAACTTTAAGCAAACAGTCTGGTTACAGGAGATTATGTCAGACTACAGAATAGCATAGGCAAGGTCAAGTGTAGAACAGTTGTAGAATACAGCAAAGCTAAGTGAGGTTAGTCAGATATGGGTGTACCGTACTAGGATAGAACAGTGCAGTCTCTTTTCTTTCATATCATCAAGATGGACAATTACTGTACTTAGTGACTGTGATCATACATGTCTAACTACTCAGTTGATGAGGATATTTGAAACTTTTCTGGGACATACAGATATATTAGTTACCATACCTTGGCTGGTCTGGGGTTCACTACTTCATTTAAAAATGTGTTTAAATAGTTTGGATTTACTGGAGGTCCTCACTATTTATCCCAATGTCATATTCATGGGCAGTCAAAACTACTCCACTATAAAATGGGCTACTTACATGACTCCAGACTTACAGGTCCAGATATTACTGGATTTATTTTATTTATTTTATTTCACATTTGTTAACTGGGTTGGTCCAACTGAGCAGTTATAGCCCATTTTCAGTGGAGACCCGAGGAGAAAATCTCCAGTAAAAGATGTATAAATAGTAATACAAGAATAAGTAAACAGCATGTTAATACAAGAATAAGAAATATCATAGCTCAGACAGTAAACAAAGGAATATACATATGGTTGAAAGGCATTTACCTTACAGAAATTGGAAGAGTTGTTTGGTCATATATGGTAGTTATACATAGTGCCATAATGTTATGCAGTAACCAGACAGGAAATTCAGAGGTTAATTAAATATGATTATGATGCAGTATTTATAGGGCAGGAGTAGGATGATCAGGTGGGATCCTGGCATGGGCATATACAGTTAGTTTGGAAGAATAATTTTAGTTCTTTTATGAAACTTGGTGCTTGAGTGATGTTTCATAAGTTAGAGAGTAGGCTGTTCCAGATTTTTGAGATGGAAGATTTATATAGGAGATTTCCTATGTTTAGTTTAAATGTAAATGTTTCTAGAAGAAATTTCTCAGTGCTATTGGGGGGCGTAGGGGGGAATAGTGTGTGAAAAGATTTGAGAGGTGGGGCAGGAAGTGGGTTTGTTAAGTATATGGTGGGTTAGCTGTAATTGGGACAGTTTTATGTGATGGGAGAATTCAAGCCATTGGAGCTTATGGAGGGCTAGGCAGAGGTGGGATGAGTTGTGGAAGTTAGCTGCCAATTTGGCAATTTTGTTGTAAGTCTGCTCAAGTCTAGAGAGTAAATAGAAATGAAGATTGTTGAGGAAAGGTGATCCAAAGAATAGGCTAGGGAGGAAGTAAGCTTGGGCAAGAGATTGTCTAAATACTGCAGAAAGGAATTTTGAGTTGTGGTATAACAAGCCTAGTTTTTGATTAGTTTTTTATTGCATGGTGAATGTGTAAGTCAAATTATAACTGGTCATCAATAGTCATACCAAGTAATTTTGTGTGATTGTCTACATTGAGTAGTGTGTTATTTAGAGAGGCTATGGAGAAATTAGTCTTGAGGTGGTCCTTATTTTTTCGGAGATAGAGAAGTAGCTTTCTTTTTTGGGGGTTCAGGATAAGCTGATTGATTTTTAGCCATTTTTCTACAAGATGGAAGGATTGTGTGTGTGTGTTTGGAGAAGTGTGATGGAGTTAGCAGATGTGACAAGGGTGGAATTGTTAGCACACTGAATGAGGCTGGAGAGGGAAATTGAAGACTGAAGGTCATTGGTAAAGATGTTAAAGAGGAGAGGTCCAAGAACGAAACCCTGGGGTATGCCAGTTTGTATAGGTAAGAAGGAAGAGCAGGAGGATTGCCATTTATTTAACTGACTGAAGTCGGTGTGTGAGGTAATTGGACCTGGTAATCACAAATGTGAGAGAATGGTGTAGCCCCCCCCCCCCCATAGTGTTCTGTCTGGTAAGGTCAGACCACAGAGCTGTTTCCTTTATAATAACAATCAATTTTATGACCTCATCTAATCACAACCATATTCAGGAACTATCCTAATGTAAACTTCCAACTACTAACTGATAACCTGTCAAACTTTCAAGCCCTTTTCAAACCTTGAGGTCGTGGAAACCCTGTGTCAATAAATGCATAAAGCAGCTGTGCCTACCAGAAAAAAATACAGAACTAAAAAAAAAAAAAAAAAACTCCATGGTAGAATCCAATTAGTAATGTTGTATAATAAAAGCAAATAAGTCATAGCCAAAATTAGGAAGTGTTACACACAGCATGATAAAAACACTCTCTTCAATTTAAAAAAACAAATAAGAGGGCAGATTAAGTATATTAAAGCCAAACCTGAGGTAAACTTAGCCTCTAGGCAAAGGACAACCACAAAGCTTATATAACCCTATCACAAACCTCAAAGGCAGCACATAGTGGTATGTGTGGAGCCAGAAGATATAGCAAATCTGCTTGCTGACAAATTCATTTCCAGTTTTACCTTCCTTTCTACCCAAGCCACCCTCCCAGGAAATACCATCAGGCAACCCTCTCCCCCAGATATAACTAGGAATCAGGTCCTCAGTATGCTCTCTAATGTCCAAAACACTGCATCAGTGGACCCATTAGTATCCCAGGATGCCCCCTAAATAGCCTGAAACAGGACCTGTTAGGACTACTGAAGTCACTATTTAACCATAACCTCCAGATAGGCTTTTTATCATGAGAATGGAGAACTGCATCAGTTACCCTTTGCACAAGAGCAGACTATCACCACACCCTGAGCACTACAAACCCATATGTCTGACTAGTCTTATAAGCAAATCCATAGAAATATCATGGAAATTATTAATAAGGACATAGAAACCCTTCAAACACTAGATGCAACCAAGTATGTTTTTTTCGAGGAGATCATAACTTCTTATCCTGCTGGACATCTTTAAGAAGGCCACCAAGGCAGTGGATGAGGGCAGAACAGTGCATACTGTTTACTTTGACCTGTGTGCAGCATTTGATACAATAATCTATTCAGACATTGTAAACAAACCCACGGATATAGATATAAAGCCATATGTTACATACCGGGTAGCCAGCTGGCTGGCAGGTAGAACCAAGGAAGTTAGGATAGGGGAGACCACATCCACAAAATAGCCAGTCACTAGTGGAGTCCCTCAGAGTTCTATGCCGCATCTGCTCCTTTTTGATATTTACTTCTCAGAAGTCAAGGCCAATGTCATGGTACTCTGACTGACCAAGTTTGCAGATGATTGCAGACTAGGAGCAAGCAACCAATTCCCCACAAGACACTTACATCCTACAAGAAAGTCTAACACAGACAAATAACTGATGCCTAAGCCATAGCTTAAAACTCAATGCCAGAAATGTATGATACTATCCTTTGGGAAGTCAACCACCCTAAGTAATTATCTCATTGATAGCACACCCTTAGGAGTTTAACCAGTTGTCAGGGATTTGGATATGCATGCAGATAGTAACATGGATTTTAACCTAGCATAAGTCTAAGGTAGTATAGAAATCATTCTATGTTGCACAACTTATAAGCAAGGGCATGGCATCTAGGTCCAGTGAAGTCTCTGTTCCACTGTATTCGGTCATCATCAGGCCCATCGAGTACAGTGCCCCCTTTGGTATGTACCTGACCAGTCACATCCAACAACTAGAATGTCCACATATGGTTCCTCAAAAAAAAAAGAATACAGGGCAAAAAAAAAGGATGTCTTATGCAGATTGCCTCAAAGCACTACCTCTCTACTCTGTTTCCTAGATATTCTTGTGATGTGATCAATGCCTTACATTCAAGTTATATCTGGATCAGACTCTGATGGACTTTTTCGTATCTATAAAATAAATTGAATCAGAATTACTCAGTCTAAGGATTGAAACTTTGTTTGCAACATAAATAGGGCACATTTTAGTGACAGGTATGTGTCTCAGGTAATTCCACTTCTATGGAATAGGCTTCCCATCTATGTGAAGCAGAAATCTTCACTAACCCTATTCAAGAGAAATCTGGCAAATAAATAGTAAATCAGAGATATACCCAACAGCTAATGGACAGAGGCAGCCTGTAAATCTTTCTCTATCTTACATACACCCCTTAAAATAACCTCTAAGGCACATAAATACACAAGCTACACAAGGATGCTTGCTTAGGCATATAAAGGCCCCAGTTGTCATTCATCTGTATTCACCTATGAGCCTATGAACCTGTGACATAAATACAATGCTAAGTTTAGGAATAAACCCAAATGGTAGAACTCTAGTATAAACAATCCATATAACAAAAAAAATCCTGCTCAAGACAAATAAACATAATACCTTACTCTGCAGAAATGACCTTAAGAGGTTAATAAAGAACTTAGGTAAAAAAAAATCAAATTATTGAATGGTAAGCATGAAATGAAAATTGTCACCTCTGCAAAAGGCGACCACAAAGTCTTTTTTAGCTATGTTAGAAACTATAGCAGTAATACACAATACTGCACCAAACTGATACATAACAATAAAATCTTTGCATCTTCTAAGACAAAGACAATTACACTAGCATATACAATTAATTCAAATGTTAATCCTTTGTCTTCTTCAAATTTCCCCCCACGTCATCATGTCTCTTCTCACCCCACAAATCAGTTCAGATCAAATGCTAAAGGAGCTATTCAAAGCCAGAAACACTAGTTCTACAGGTCCAGACAATGTGCCTGACTTTCTTCTTGTCAGTATGAAATACTTTCTCAAATTGCTACATTCAACCTCAGCCTTGAAACTAGCTTTGTAGTAGTGGTGTGATGAAGAGCTGTGGCTATCCCTATCCACAAGGGTAGACCCACTACTGATCTGAGCATCTATAGAGCATTAATCCTTACCGACCTTATTTGTAAAGTGATGGAGCACTTCATTATGCAACTGGCAACCAAAGATGTAATGCAAAGAATGTGATGTTTGAAGTCCAATCTCAGGAAAAAGATATGCCTGTTAAGCACTTCTCTGACATCAGAAAGGTCCGTAATAAGCATTTGTTAAGCACCCCTCACCACTGTTAAGCTCAAGTCTCATACTTGAGCCATAATGGTGGTTAGCAGCCACCACAGAATGGTATTAGAAAGGTGTTAAGGACTTTGTTTGGAGTTTTATATAAAAAATAAGTTCAAGTGTAGTTCTTAATATGTCCAAAGTTCTTAACAGTTTCCTGCTACTTTTCTTTGGTGGTCATGCTCAATGTGTCAGTAGTGTGTTACAGCTTTCAAAACTGTAAATCTTAGTACAAACTAACTTAGTCTAATGACAAATCCCATAGGCCACCCAAGGAGACCTCAATATAATCCACTCCATAACCAAGAGTAGTCCACCCAAATACAGATACAGACAGCACAGATATGCAATTTTGAAATATCTTTTTAACCAGCTTGGTAGATATGGGCATTCTGAGACAATGTAGCAATTATATCATGTTCACAGACAACCATTTAATCCTTAAAGAAACAAGCACAGTATGTGAGAAATGCTTATACACAATTTTAATATAGGCAAAAATCTTGCATACAAATAAGGTTGTCAAGAAGAGGCACACTTCATCCACCACACATAGTGTCCATTACACACATAGACAAACTTATGCTGAGGCACTAAAAACAATATTCCCAAATGTCAAAGACCTCCTAAGCCTATAAATGGCAATTCCTATCTTCAGCAGTCTCTAAAGCACTCACCAAAAGTAACACCAAACACCACACATAAGTCTACACCCAGTAGAGTCCAAACAGCAAAGCCCATAAGGTAAGCATGCACATTATCCATTGCTCTTGTCATAGGACACTCCATTGTACAATACTCAAATGCTCCACTCTGCACACTAAAGAAGGTGAAGCTAATAGTTGGTTATCTGGAGCCAGGATACATCAAGTTACACAAGCACTGAAGTCTTTACACCACAGGTATCAGTATGATTCTATCATAGTCCATCTGAGCATTAATGACCTCAGATGTACCTCCCTAGACTATATGAAGAGAGACACTATTGATCTCTCTGAATATGTGCTTAATGCAGGTATGTGCCTTGCATTCAGCAGCATTCTACCTTCACCGAGAATGATAGCACAGTACAAACAAAGGAATATTGAATTTAACAACTGGTTAAGTCTCTGGTGTCGTTCCAGGGGGATTCAGGATTTCTCAGCATGGGAGGACATATTAAACAAACCAGATTGCTTTCCAAATAATGGTCTGCACTTGTCTCCCCTAGTCTTCTTAATACTAGTAAAACATTATACACCTCCTTAGAGCCTTTAATAGGCAATGTCAAATTGGCAAACCTACTGGCATAGCAAATAAAAGTAAAAAAAAAAAAAAAAAAAAAACTAAAGGTGTTACTGCCTAATACTAGGGGCCTAAACAAAAAATTCCACATCCTACAAGCTGTCCACACTCTTGAGAATATAGACATATCTATAGTTAGCAAGACATGGTTTAAATCCACAGCAAGTACTCCAGTGGTACAAGGCTTCAGTGCCTTCTACACATAAACTGCACAGACTGGGACAAAAGGTGCAGGAGTCTCAATCTACATCAGTAACAAATATACATCTAGTTTGATTAAGCAGGATGATGCCTCGGAGTTTATCCATGTGCACATCACAATACACAAAGTTTAATACCATATCCTAGCAAGCTAGTGGTCACTCCCTATGTCCTAAGAATCCCATTAAACCAAACAACCTATTAATGGGAGACTTTACCTATCCCTCTATAGATTGGGAAATACAGAGTGCCTCAAATTCACAGGCATAATAATTTCTAAACATTACTAACCCAAATACTTTTTTGAGATAGATCAAACATACAGCAGAGGTTCAAACATAGTGGATATGGTACTCACCTATATGGGACAGGGCTCTGCACAGCACCCCCCCCCCCCACTGTGTCATGCCCTCACAGTTGAAGTCAGACCACACAGATGTCTCCTTTGAAATAAAAATTAACTTAGTAACCTCAGAAAAGCATGTGAAAGTTGGAACTATTTCAAAGCAAACTACATCCTAGGTTTGCCAAACTTCATTGCCCCTCCTAACCCCAAGTTCACAGTAACCTATGCAGACTTGCTCACAAAGAACCCTGTACAACCATATAAGTGGCTGTACAGAGGCTGCTGTGCCCCAAAACAAACTCTAAAAAAATACCACACTGGTGGGATCCTAAAGTTAAGAGGGTATATAACAAAAAAGGAATAAAATCATGGCTTGATCAGGAAGAGAAATTTGCATAATATAAAGAGCTCTAATTACACTAAACAGGAAACTGAGAGGACTAATTTAGACAACAAAGCCAATTACAAAGTCAGTATAGCCTCACAGGCTAAAAACAAACACAGGGTCTTCTGCAGCTATGTTCATAACCATAAAGGTAGCCACAGCAGTTTGTCGAACTGATGGTGAGTGGTATCACCTTCACTGAGCAGAGTGACATATTAATCTGCTGGATGACAAATTAAGCTCAAACTACACCCCCACTCCTTCCCTGCTTCCACCTATGAAATATCTACAAGCATACCCCACAACTATTAGCAGGGAGCAGGTCCAAGCAGCCCTTGCTAAAGCCAAAAACACAGCCTAAATAGGCCATGACAATATGCCATGATGCCTCCTATGTAGCTTGAAACAAGATCTATCAGTACCACTTGAGTCACTTTTTAAATATAGCCTCAAAACATGCTTTATACCATGAGAAAGGAGGGCTGTGACAATTATCCCATTTTACAAGGGTGTACCACCAACTGACCCCAAAACTACACACCCATTAGTCTGAGTAGTCTAATATGCAAAGCCATGGAATAAGTTATCATGGAAATGATCACAAAGACATGGGCAGACTTCAGACACTGGACCCAACCCAGTTTAACTTTGTGAAGGTACGTTCATGCCTACTAAACCTGGTGGAGTTATTTGAAAAAGTCACCAAGACAATAGATGAGAAGGAAATGGTGTATACCACCTACCTGGACCTGGCTACAGTATTCAGTAATATACATCCCTCTGTTATTGTTGACAAACTCAACTAACTGAGCATAAACAGACCCCTAAATAACTTGCTGGATTGCCATGTGGCTCACAGGTAGGACCCAGCAAGTCAGAACTGGTAAGACCACCTCTACTAAGAGACCTGTCAATAGATGGATACCTCAAGGCTCTGTGATGGGAATGCTCCTGTTTGGCTTCTACTTCTTGTAGATAAAGGCTATTTTCAAGGGGCTTTGGCTGAACAAGTTGCAGATTATTGCAAATTGGGCACTACTTTAGATTCTCTCATGACACAAATATTTTATTACAGTAACTGATGCCAAAGTCACAGATTAAAACTTAGTACCAAAAACTGCAATAAGTGCCTTCTGGAAAAATGGCCTTCCTGGTTAATTACTACATCAGTAAGACACCCATAAGAGATGACCCAGCAGTCAAGGATATAGGAACATATGTAGACAGCAATTTGACCTTTAACCAACATATGGCCAAGGCAGAAATAAAATCATTCTAGGCTGCCAAAGTTATAAGTAACAGTAGGGCATTCAGGTCCAAGGAAGTCATAGTGCCACTTTATTCAGCCCTTATCAGACCCATCATTGAGAATAATGACCCTTTTAGCATGTACCTGACCAGACATATGCAACAGTTGGAATGACCACAAAGGTTCCTTACCAGGAGAATCAAGGTTATAAACACATTGCCCTATATGGATCACCTTAAAGCCCTATCTCTAAACTCAATCTCTACAGGGTACTGATAGACATTCTATGCCTGGCTTACAAAACATCCTCAGATCCAGCTCTGCTAGATGTTTTACACATCTGCAAAATGAAGAACATCAGAACAACTAGATCCAAGGATTTACATTTTCTTGCAACATAAATAGGACATGTTGGTAATGCAGATAGGTGTCTCTGAAGATATCCATGCTCTGGAACAGGCTCCCTATCCATGTGAAGCAAAGTCCCTCCCTAATCCCATTCTGGCCCCAATGTCTCTGATAGACAGATGTAGACAGTAACTATGCCCAAATGTTTATACCCCCACATAACCTTTAGAAACTCCTAACTTACAAACCCCCATCCTAATAAATGCACATGGTACATAGGGAAGCAATTGGGTTGGGTTGCACTGTTAGGCTTATAATGACCCCAGTGGTTCTTGGCCTCATATATACCTGTGAAGCTATGAAAACACTAAGTGCTACCACACTTGTGTTCCAGCTTTTTAGTATATGGTAATAGGTAAAGCTCCATGCACAACATACAATAAGGATCAGGTCAGAAATTCACCATGACAGCAAAGCTTGAGAGGTGAATATTGAAATCCACATGAATAACACATAACAACCTGGGTGATTTATCAGAGGCCTGATCATAATCTTCTATATTTATAGCTTACAGTCCCTGGACCCAAACCAGTTTGAGTTTGCAAAAGGAAGACCTTGACTGCTAAATTTAGTAAACATTTTGAAAAAGTAATTAAGGTATTAGTTGGGGATAAATCTGCAGACACCATTATCCCTGACCTGGTAAAGATTTTCAATAACATTCCACATTTTGACATTATCGGCATATTAATCAAACAAAATGTAAATTGTTATGCATCCCTCTAGATAGTAAACTGACTCACTGACAAAATCTAATCAATCAGGATTGGTGGCACACTGTTTTGTAAAAGGCCTATTACTAGAGTGGTATCTCAGAGAACTTGTGTAGGTCTACTTCTATTCTTTATTGACTTCTCTGAGGTTAAAGCTGATGTTAAATTTCTGTGACCGACCATGTTTGCAGATGATTGTGAACATGGAGCTATTATTAACTCTCTGGAAGGTTCTTAGATAATGCAAAATGTACAAACATATATTGCCACAAGTCAGTGCTAAGTGCAAAAGAGGTAGTATTTTAACCTTTGTGACACATGAACACACATTCACATGCAACAGAAATAACCGCCTCAAAATTGACATGGTCATTAGGGACCTGGTCACTTTTGTAGATAATGTACTCTCCTTTGAGCACCATGTATCTACTGCTATGAGACAGCTCTTTTGCCTAGCCCAGTTGATTATCTAAAGTATGTCTTTAGGTTCAAGGAAGTTATTATCCCCCTCTCCCCTCACAAACCACAGACCCATAACAGAACATATGACTCCATTACATATTTATTTGTAAAAATGCCTAATCCAATTTGAGAAAAAAAAAAACACTGTCACTTCCTCACAATTAGAAACCAGGTAAACCAGAACACAATTTCCGTGAGCTACACAAATTGACTTAAAGGATTCTCTAAATGGCCCCACACTGTGTGACAAGCTATACAGTCATGAAATCTGTAACACCACAAATGCCTGCTCAAAAGATTTAAGATCCACTGTAGCATAAAGGAGCATGTTGCAAGATGCAGGTGTCTGTCAATAAATTCCTCTCCTCTGTAACAGACTGCTACTTTATACTGAGCAAAGTAGCTGTTTAACCCTCTTCAGACACAACCTACATGAACTTGTGGGTAACTGTAAGTTCACAAGTAGGTCTAGTACCAGTAAGCCTCATAAAAAGGGTGAATAAGTAGTGGAATTTGTGGTGTCTAGACTACAAGTCATATGTCTTAATCAACAGTCTGGTAATAACCAATTACCTTAAGCCAACCAACTGTTTCTCCAGTGCTGTATATAAGTAGACATCTGCTCAGAACTCTCAGTGACTCTCCCTTGCTTCCTTTTGTGTAAACTGCTACTGCCTCACAGAATATTGAAGTAAAATGCAAAGCAATTTCTAAAGGCTCAACAGCTACTGTTTAAACTGCCAGTTATTCAGTGAGTTTCACTTACAACACCAGACATTTTTTCATCTCAAATACCTAGTAGACTTCAAGTCACTAGCAATGCAGAGAGATGAATTGTCCTTGTACTGCAAACCTGTCCTCAATCAGGAATCTTTACATTAAAATGTATTTATCAAAATGTTTTGCAGAAATTCATAGGATGGGAAAATATTGCAAACATTTGTAATATTATGTCTGAATTTTAATGCTCCAGATGATTTATTGCATTTGTTTAAATGCTCATGGCTGAAGGTATGGTTCAGACAGCTTATAGGTTCATAGGTTCATAGGTTGATACTAGGCTATCTGCCCTAGGGCATTTATAAGCCTAGCCAGAGTGTGTTTGGCTTTCGCCACCCTTTTAGATTAGTTGGCTGTGCCTCTGTATAGTAGGTCACAGAAGATAGCCCTTTTGAGGTTAGTTTACTGTGCCTCTGTCTAGTAGGGACACAGAAGAGAACCCAGGGGTAAACCTATGATCTCCCATCCACTCGTCAAGATTTCTCTTGAAGAGGGTCATTGAGGGACTCTGCCTAACATGGATTGGGATTTTGTTCCAGAGTGAGGGGAGCCTCTGGGATATGAATCTGTCCCTCCAGCATGTCCTATTTATTTCTGTGCTGAGGTTTAAATCCCTGGAGCGTGTAGCTCTAAGGGATTTGGATTTCCTAAGGTGGAGCATGTCCATTAATTCTGGGTTGGACATGGCTTTACACGTCAGGCACAGATCGCCTCTGAGTAGCCGGTAAGCAACTGAGTAGAGCTGGAGTTTCTTTAGCCTAACTGCGTAGGGCATCTGTTTGAGTCCCTTGATCCTCTTGGTGAGGTACTTTTGGGGTCTTTCCAGTTGCTGCAGGTGTCGGGTAAGGTACATCCCAAATGGGGCATTGTATTCAATTATGGGCCTGATGAGTGATGAGTAGAGGGGCACAATGACCTCTCTTGATCTAGATGTGAACCCTTTCATGACAAGGTGGGCTATATAGAAGGTCTTTCTAACCACTTTGGCAATGTGATTGTCAAAGGAGAGATTGCTATCTACTTGGGTCCCCAAATCTCTAATTACTTCTTCCATACTTAATGGATTACCAACTATGTGGCAATTTGTGGGAACTTTGTTTTTCCCAAAGGGGATGACTATGCACTTTTTGGCATTTAGCTTTAGGCCATGGCTCTGCCACCAGTTATCCGTCTCTGTGAGACCCTTTTGGAGGATGCTTGTGTCAGTCGGCAAGTCGATTATGGCACCCAGTTTGCAGTCATCTGCGAACTTGGTCAGCCATAGTCCTCCCATGTTAGCCTGTACCTCAGAGAAATATATACCAAACAAGAGAGGTCACAGGACTGAGCCTTGTGGGATGCCACTTGTAACTGGTTTCGAGTCTGACATGGCACCTGCAATTCTGACCATGTGGGTTCTATCCCTGAGCCAGTTTGCAACCCATCTTGTGACATAGGGGTTGATATTTAAGCTGTTGAGCTTATTTATGATGCCCGAGTGGGGTATTGTGTCAAAGGCTTTTGCGAGGTCCAGGTAGGCTATGGCCTTGGTGACTGTTTCAAAGAAGTCGACCAGGTTCAGGAGGCAAGATCTGCCCTTAACAAAGCCGAATTGGGTAGGATCCAGTGTTTGGAGGTTCCCAATGTCTTTGTTTATGAGTTTCATGATGATACGCTCCATAGCTTTGCAGACCAGGCTAGTCAGGCTTATAGGGCGATAGTTTATGGGGTCCGTTGTGGCACCACCTTTGTGGAGTGGGACACTGTTGCTGTACTCCATTCCTTGGGTACATATCCTGTAGTAAGGCTGAGATTGAACAGTGACTTTATGTGAGGCTTCAGTTCTTCTTGGAGTTCGTGTAAGACGCAGCCCTGGACACCGTCTGGTCCCATTGATGCTGTGTTTTTTGCTTTGGAGAGGGCAGCTCTCACCTGTGCATCTGTGATGTCAGGGAGGCTACACTCTCTTGGGATAGACATTTGCTCTTTTGGGGGGGAGGGGGGGGAGAAGTTTGCACTGAACCTGTCTGCCGGGATGTTGGCAATGTCTGTGGGTTCAGTGTATTTTTTGTCATTTTGAACTAACTCAGAGCATATCTCGGAGTTGCCACCCAGGTTCCTGACATAACTAAAGAAGACCTTGTGATTATCTTTAGCATCTTGTGCAATTTGTCTTTCGAAGCTGGCCTTAGATAATTTTATGAGGGATCGTAGTTCTTGCTAGTACTGATCAGAGATGCCTTCACTTTTTGGGATTTTGCTCTATCATGTAGTAGCTTCCTCCTTCTGTTGTATAGCTTATTTATGGCTGGGGTCCACCAGATAGATCTCCTGCCTTTGGAGGAATGAGTCTTGGTTTTATTTGGGATAGCACGATCCATGCATTCCTGTAGGTGTCCATAGAAAGTGTTTGTAAAGGATTCTGCAGTTTGGGCCATATTTTCCATTGGCCCGGGGGCTTTCAAGGATTCCACCTCAGTTTTGAGAAGTGTGAAGTTTGCTTTTGAGAAGTTCTTCACCTTGGTTTCCTTGGCTGTGGCTGGGGATGGGATATGGATGTCCAGTGAGATTCATTTATGGTCAGATCTTAACAATGAGGGGTATACCTCTGGTATGGAACATAGAGTCCCCATGTCGGTGATGATCAGGTCCAATATGTTTTCCCCTCTTGTGGGAGTGGTGACCAGTTGTTCCATAGCATTTGAGTTTATAAATTCTAGGAACCATTGGGCGAGGGTATTGGGGCTTGAGTAGTGCTCCCAGTCTACATTTGGGTAGTTGAAGTCACCCAATATAATGGTGCTTGTAGAGACCTTCATATTCTCCAGTGTACTCAGGAAAGCCGAGTGGGGTTCCTGAGTTTGGGAGGGTGGTCTGTAGCAGGCTACAAACTGAAAGGCAGTTTTGCCCACTGTTAGTTGCACGTGGATGGTCTCCGATGCTTCATGCAGTGCCACTAACCTGGAGGTGTGGATATCTTTGATGAATATGGATACTCCCCCTCCTTTTGTGGTTCGGTCCGAGTTTTGGGGCTGAAAAGCATGGTATGAGGTATAACATGTTAGTGCTGGGGTGCTCTTGGGAGCCTTGAACCAGGTTTCTGTTACTGCACAGATATCGATATTCTCCATACTGAGGAGAGCCTTGAGTGTGTGCATCTTGAGGTTTAGACTTCTGGCATTGAGCAGCATTACCCTTAGTTTCTTTTTCTTTGTGTTGTCTATGGAGGTGGGTTTGTCTTTTGAGCCTTACCTAAAAAAGGCACTATGGGGGTGGCAAGAGCCTTAGCCAGTATTCGAAAGCCCAGGGGTGACAGGTGCAAGCCGTCCCTAGTGAAGCAATGTGGCTTGACGAACATGTCTTCCCAGGCTGACAGACACTGGATCCCCTTTGAATGACACCAATACTTTAGCCAATTGTTAAAATTGATCATTTTGTCTTTAAACTGTGGCATCATTATTGGTGAGGGTAAGATGCTACTCAAGGTCAGGGTCATACTGGCCTGGGCTACATGATCAGAGAGCTCCTCTGTGTCTCTTTTCATGTAGTCCAGGGAGGTACGTCTCAGGCCATTCACACCAGCATGGACAATGACGGAGTCATATTTGTACTTGCTTTGGAGTGACCTGAGTGCTTGTGTTATGTGGCGGATCCTGGCACCCGACAGGCAGCTTACAGTGATCTTCTCCTTGTTCAGCCTGGTGAGTGGGACATCAGTGTGTCTGACAATAGAGTCACCTATTACAAGTGTATTAGGTGTGTTGTTTAGCCTTAAGGGCTGTGACTGTGTGGCACACTGACTTTGTGAACTATGTGATACGTGGGTATTGTTGTGGGGTAGCGGTTGCTTGGATGTCTGCTTTGGAGGTCTCTGCTGCTTGGGCAGATTTTTATTTAGAACTTCCGAGTATGTTTTTGTGTGTTTATGTGTTTGTTATCATATTTCTTTGTTTTGATAGTCATTTTAAGATATGCTGTTTAACTTCATTCATTTAAACCAGCTTTAGATTTGAACACACTTCAAAAATGTCAGTTTCCCATTGTAAAACTCCTGCATAAAGAACTTGGATTCTGCATTCAGACTGACATTATAATAGTCATTTTCCTCCACTTTAAAATGGAGAAGAACATTATATTGAAGTTATGTTAACTACATTTCTCACTGTTAGATCTATATATAACTATGTGCAATTCTCTGACAAAGCAATTCATACAGAGCCAGTGTTACAGTATTATCAAACTGAGTACACACATGGCACCGAAGTGCCATTTACTCCTACTGAAGCCTTTTAATAAGCCCAAATTAGCTACGGTAAAACAACTCATCTCCTGAAGACCTAATAAACCTCTAGCTTGTAATTAAATGTGATTTAATGTTTCACTGGAATTGCCTGATGTGCAAAATCCACTTTGATGGTTTTTGAAAACCGGCATAGTAAGTGTCAAATGTGACACATTGTGACATTTACTTATACAGTTTCAAAGGAAAATCTGTTAAAATGGATGTCGACCCATTTGCATTAACATAAGTATAACTTCTCTTCTATAGAATTTCTAGCTTTCATTTAACTATGGATTTCTCTTAACATGTTAAGCAAAGCTTTGTTTTGCTCTAAAGTCATGTCGGCTTCTGCAGGAAATATTCAGACCGCTGTGACAGATAATCTTTACTCATGGACCAAAATACCCACCAATTATTTCTATTCGGTTTTGGCTTCCAAATAGAGTCTGTGAGTGAAGAATTTTATGATGTATGAAAAGAACCTGCAGTTCATTCCAGTATGAAATAGTGCATATCTGCAAAGTCAGCATAACAATGATTATGCAAAATGATTTTTTTTCCAGGTTTTACAAAAAGTGAATGCATTCTATATTAAGTACCATAGTGGAATGCATGGTGCAATGTATGCTGGGAATTTAGATGCAGCAGATACAAAGAACTCATTACAGCAAATCAGACAGGTGATTTAGATTTAAAGGGACAGTTTTTATTCAGGAAGCAGTTCTGTTTATAACTTGTACTTATCACTGATTTTTGTTACTTCATTATGAATATCCTATCTTTAATATTGTTACTCACCACATTACTAAATGCAAAACTCATTGCATTTATTTGTGTTGTAGACTTTATTACGTCATTGATTACTATACTTTTTGAAATGTTAAGTAAGGTCACTACTGTGGTCAGTCATTACTCATCAAAAAGCTAACTAAGTGAAGAATAGGAAAAGAAAATAGACAAGAACCTAGAATTCATGACAGCCAAGAATATTTTGATAAACAGTTTGAAAGATTTTTTGAA
Organism: Protopterus annectens; assembly: GCF_019279795.1. Taxonomy (NCBI): domain Eukaryota; kingdom Metazoa; phylum Chordata; order Ceratodontiformes; family Protopteridae; genus Protopterus; species Protopterus annectens. The sequence goes on along the minus strand of NC_056732.1, from coordinate 1,211,622,817 downwards.
ATTCTATATTCTGCAGTGTTTCAAGAATTATGACGTCTGAGGTTGAGTAATATGACCAATAAATTTATTTTATAATGACAATGAATCTTCTTAGTTGTATGTATGGTTCATGATGTTCCTAGTTTGAAGCAAGATGTGAAATACTCTGAAGGTGAGATACATTACTTTCCACTACACAACAAAAATCATCATGTACTACACCAATCATAGGCTGTAAAACAGCATGAACACTTAGTCATAACTGACAATATTTACCTTTATCCACAGTGAATTCAGTTTTGCCATCATATAACCATTACGGAAGCTCAAAAGACTTCGGCTGCTTTTCATACTATGTGCTTCACAAAAACTATGTAGAGCAGCAGTAACAATAAGATATTTTGGGCTTTTGGAGACATATTAATACTTATTGGTGTACTACTTTTTGGGATGCTTTTGTTGGGGTGTAAGAATACCAGTTAGTTTGTTGATGGCCATTTAGGTAGGATAACTTCTTTTTTTTTTTTTTTTTTTACTGGAAGAATTCAAAAAGATTTCCAAAGAAAGAGGTCTTTCTTATCTTAACAGTGCAGGTTATAAGATCTGCTGCCCATACTTTAATGAATTCTTTTATTGGTTGCAGTGACCAAGCTGGTATGCTACAGACAGAAAATAAATCCCAGAATGCATTGCTTTGTTTAGAAACTCATTTGCATATTCGTAGCCAGAAAAGTAGGACTGCATACGCAGTAGTTAATGATGGTTTAGGAAAGCATAGGAACTTAGAAACAATACTTGGGAAGTGATTATGTGACTGTAAAATGTCTTGCAATATACACCTCTAAGAAGACACACTTAAAATTCTATGCCTTCCTTTTTATGCATTGAGTAATATACACCTCACAAATTGTGCAGGGCTATGCATGACAACACTATAAATCTGTATAATTAAAACTAGCTAAAGATAGTCACAGTAATTCTTTGTGTGACCCATTGTGGTAACTTTTTCCAAATGCTGGAAAATCATTGATTTAAGAACAACCAGTGACTTTGTACGTTATTGGTCAAGATTTACATCTGTAGTCTGGGTGTCTGTAGAACCACAGGATTTGCAAAGAAATAGGTGGTCACATGGGACTGGATCTTTCTTGAGTGAAAAAGCAACACACAAATCACCTCAAGGCAGCCTGTAGGTGGCAAAGTATAAACAGAGTCATTCTAACTTATGGATAGATGAAGGATGTAAGGCCTTTAATTTTATTCATTCGGTATCATTGGGGGCTTTCCAGCTGAGCAATATGCTCAAATGCATACATACAAAGGGGGCATTGTATCAACTGCTAGTTCTTAGAAGGGAAAAATACAGTGATATAACTTATTGGGATCTTGAATGCATTCCCCTGGAAATTAATTGGGTCAGATATAAGGATTTCCTGGCTATGGTGGAAACATGATCATTGAATGACAAAGAGAATTGTCCATAAAAGTACCCAGATCTCTGTTCATCACTTCTGTCTTAGGAAGAGTACCTTTTATAACATTTGAGATGGAAATAGCTTTTCTGTCTGAATGCTACTATGCTGCACATTTTTGCATTTAGGTTGAGACTATTTTTGGTACATCAAGTGTGGGAATACTCTAGCCTTTGTTGGAAATATTTATTTTATTGAAGTGGGTCTGTGGATAACAGTGTCAATCTTGCAATCATCTGCAAACCTGGCCAACCACTTTTCTGGGATATTGGGTTGGATATCTGCAAAATAATTGCCAAACAGCAGTCAGTCCAGCACTGACCCCTATATTCTGCCACTTGTTACAATTTTACGTTTCGAAAGGGCACTGGCAATTTTAACAAAATGGGATGCATTGAATAAGCAATTTGCAATCCATGCATTCTACGGACATCTCCAGGAATGCATGGATCATGCTATCCCAAACAAAACCAAGACCCAATCATCCAAAGGCAGGCGTCCAGTCTGGTGGACCCCTGCCATAAATAAACTGTACAACAGAAGGAGGAAGCTACTACATGATAGAGCAAAATCCCTAATAGGGAAGGCATCTCTGATCAGTACTAGCAAAAAATTACGATCCCTCATAAAATCCTCCAAGGCCAGCTTCGAGAGAAAAATTGCACAGGACACCAAAGACAATCATAAGGCTTTTTTCAGTTATGTTAGAAACCTGGGATGCAACTCCCAGACTTGTTCTGAGTTGATTCTAAACGACAAAAAATACACTGAACCCACAGACATCGCCAATATCCTGGCAGACAGGTTCAGTGCAAACTTCTCCACCCCCTCCCCCCCAAAAGAGCAAGTATCTATCCCGGCAGAGGGCTGCCTCCCAAACATCTCAGATGCTCAGGTGAAGGCTGCCCTCTCCAAAGCAAAAAACACTGCTTCCATGGGACCAGATGGCGTCCCAGGTTGCATCCTACATGAACTACAAGAGGAACTAATCCCTCAAATAAAACAGCTATAAAATCTCAGCCTCACTACAGGATATGTGCCCACAGAATGGCGTACAGCAACAGTGGTCACACTCCACAAAGGTGGAGCCTCTACGGACCCTGGAAATTATCGCCCCATAAGCCTGACTAGCTTAGTCTGCAAGGCTATGGAGAGGATCATCATGGAGCTCATAAACAAAGACATTGGGGACCTACAGACACTAAATCCTACCCAGTTCGGCTTTGTCAAGGGCAGATCCTGCCTTTTGAACCTGGTTGACTTCTTCGAAACAGTCACCAAAGCCATAGTTGAAGGGAAGGTAGTCCACACAGCCTATCTGGACCTTGCAAAGGCATTTGACACAATACCCCACTCGGGCATCATAGATAAGCTATCCAGCTTAAATATAAAACCCTATGTCACAAGATGGGTCACAAACTGGCTCAAAGACAGAACCCACAGAGTGAGAGTTGCTGGAGCCATGTCAGACTCAAAACCGGTCACAAGTGGCATCCCACAGGGTTCTGTCCTGGGAACACTCTTGTTCGGTATATACTTTTCCGAGGTACAGGCAAACGTGGGAGGACTATGGCTCACCAAGTTCGCAGACGACTGCAAACTGGGCGCCATAATCAACTCTCCAGCTGACACAAACATCCTTCAAAAAGGTCTCACAGAGACAGATAACTGGTGCCAGCGCCATGGTTTAAAGCTAAATGCCAAAAAATGTATAGTCATACCCTTTGGCAAAACAATGTGCCCACAAATTACCACATAGGTGGAAACCCATTAAGTACAGAGAAAGTTATTAGGGACCTGGGGACCCAAGTTGATAGCAATCTCTCCTTTGAAAACCACATTGCCAAAGTGGTTAAAAAGACCTTCTACATAGCCCACCTCATCACGAAGAGTTTCACATCTAGATCAAGAGAGGTAATCGTGCCCCTTTATTCATCCCTCATCAGGCCCATCATAGAATACAATGCCCCTTTTGGGATGTACCTTACCCGACACCTGCAGCAATTAGAAAGACCCCAAAAGTATCTCACCAAGAGGATCAAGGGTCTCAAACAGATGCCATATGCTGCTCAGTTAAAAAAACTCCAGCTCTACTCAGTTGCATACCGCCTACTTTGAGGCGATCTATGCCTGACATACAAAGCTATGTCAAATCCAGAATTAATGGACATGCTCCACCTCAGTAAATCTAAATCCCTTAGAGCCACACGCTCGAGGGACTTGAACCTCAGCACAGAAATAAATAGAACTTGCTGGAGGGACAGGTTCATAACCCAGAGGCTCCCTTCGCTCTGGAATAGAATTCCAGTTCATGTGAGGCAGAGCACCTCACTGAATCTCTTCAAGAAGAATCTCGATAAGTGGATGGGGGATCGTAGGTTTGTCCCAAGGATTACTCCCGTGTCACTATTAGACAGAGGCACAGTAAACTAAACCTTAAAAAGGGCACAGTATACTCAAATCAAGGGGTGTCGTAAGCCATACAGAATCGGGCTAGGCTTATAATTGCCCCAGGGCAGATAGCCTAGTATGAACCTATGAACCAATGGGAAACATATGGTTTACTTTAACAGTGTTTAAGTATTTTACACAGTGTCAGCATGTGGATAGGGTCAAAAGCCTTGTTCAGATCTGGGAAAGCAGTGTGTACTGATTGACTATGGTCTCCAGCCTATGTAACATTTTCCAAAACATTTACTTGCTTCAGTAGACAAAACCACATCCACGGTGGTGCAGCGGTAGCATTGTTGCCTCACAGCAAGAGGTTCTCCCGTTCAATTCTCGGCTGGAGTGCGGGTAGTGCCTTCTGTGTGGAGTCTGCATGTCCTCCCCGCAGTTGGGTGGGCATTCGAATGACATGCGTAAATGGGCGTGCCTTGGTTGAATGTCGAGCTGGCACCTCAGCGTTCGTGAAAAATCTACTGCCAATCATTAGCGGACCAGAGTTCTGCTGTGGCGACCCAAAACTGGGAAAAGCCGAAAGACAAACAACAAGTAGACAAAACCACACTGATTGCAGTCTAGTTATGTTAAGCTGTCTATGTCTGGAGAAATGATTTCTGCTATGATACATTTTATGGTTTGCCCATAAGGCTGGTGATGATAATAGGCCTATAATTATCCTTATCTGTAGATGAGCCAACCTCATTTAGAGGCATGACAGTAGCTTTTCTTCATACTTGAGTTAAAAAAGCTGTGGATAGTCTGTGGGTGAATAGTTTAAGTACAGGCTCAGGCAATGCATTGATGGGAACATAGCCTGGTATGTTGTCTGGTTTTATGAAAGTATTACTTTTACCCTTTGACAGGGTTTCTATGCTAATTTCAGGGGAAATAAAATTTCCCAGAATACTGGAGCTAACTATATGGGGTGGTGGAGTAACGTTAGTGTTTTGTATGCCTGCTAATATATTGGTTATATATTGTTATCAGGATACATGATATAATTATGGCTGAGCTCATTGCATTGTTGGGCATTATTTATTTATTTCCTGACATAAATTTAAAAAAAAAAGTTTTGTATTTTCCATTGCCTCTATTGGTCCTTGCTGGCATGTTTCAATATTCTCCTGATATAATGAGCTTGGGATTCCTTACAACTTTCTCTTGTGTTCCTTCTGTTATTATACTGTTTCACCAGAGACACTGACACTTATTTTATGTATTTATCATAAGAGTGAACCCACCTCTCACTCTCTCTCTCTCTCTCTCTCATTATATATATATATATATATATATATATATATATATATATATATATATATATATATATCTATATATGGTATTTGCGTATTATCGCAAACAGATTTTCGCGGTTGCGGAATTCACACCCTGGAATCAAAACAAGTGCAGGAAACACCATAAGGTGGTGTTGTAAGTCATTACTGCCGAAGAATAAGTCTGGATTACCATCAGGAAGAAAAACAATTGCCAAATTCATCTTCCTGGTTTGCGTGCATTACACACGCATGCAATGGCAATGCTCTCAAAGCCTTTCACTGCACTCTAATATGTATAGAATTTCAAGGCATGCATTGTAAAAACTGTTGATTTGCCAACTTTTTAAAGATAAGAGTAGAGATGCCTATTTCCGACATTTCTCCTCCTACTTGCAGTCACTGAATGTGGTATACATTGCGTGCAGTTTTATTTTAGTACATAGCAGTTCTGACATGTAATGTTACTTGTTTATCATCACTTTTCTTCATAGTTCTTTGCCCGTAAAAAGGATACATTACAAGGTGTACAGTCCAGAAGTAGAAACATGCCATATGTAAACAAGACCTTATAAAGTGCCCTTTTTACAGCAATTTGTACAGTGGGACTATTGCTTTGATCGTGGGTTTTAGACATACTCAGTCACAACCAGGTTGTGCACGTAAGACTTGCAAGTGCTATTCAAACTACTTCAAGTCTTGCATGCACTCATTTCACTTGAACTATGTGATTTCTGCAACCGTGGAAATCTGGTTGCGATAATACGTAAGTACCCTATATATATATATATATATATATATATATATATATATATATATATATATATGTATATATAGTGTATCTAGCTGGCCTTTGACCAATGTAGAGCTAAATTAGTAAAAAAAAAAAAATCATTCTGTGCCTCCCAACTTATAAGTAAGGGTATGCCATTCAGGTCCAAGGATGGTGTGTCATCACTTTACTTGCTCCTTATTAGACCCATCATTGAGTACAATGACTCTTCAACATTTGCCTGACCAAACATATACAGCAGTTAAAATGTCTGCAGAGCAGAGGTTATTCACTAAGAGAATCCAGGGAATGAACACATTGCCCTATACCGATTGCCTTAATGCCCTATCTCTATATTCAGTCTCCTTCAAGTTACTAGAGGTGCTTTATGCCTGGCATATAAGGCATCCTCAAATACAGCCCTGATGGACCTTCTGCAGATCCACTGCACCAGAATCACTAGATCCAAGGATTTAAACTTTGCTTATGACATAACTAGAACATGCTACCAAGACAGATATGTGTCTCAAAGTATCCCCATGTTCTGGAATAGTCTTCTTATCCATGTGAAGCAGAGTTCTTCCCTAACCATTTTCAAACAAAACCTTGACCACTGAACGGGAAATTGAAAATTCACCCTTGGTCTGTCCACCAAGTCCCTGATAGACAGGAGTTCACAGTAAATATTCCCTAACTTACATAACCCATTCACTAAACCTTTGATAACCTCCAAACTAATATAACCCTCCAAATAGATGCCCATGTTACAAGGGGACACAACTGGGTATAGGCATATAATAGCTAATGATCACTGGGGCCTTTATAAGCCTAGCAGTGCTAGGCTTATAAAGGCCCTGGTGGCCGTTAGCTTGTTTATACCTGCAAGACTATAAACCTATGGTTGTGGCTAATGGAAAAGGATGACCTAGGGAGGCTGTTATTGAAACTGAGAGAAATCTGACTATGGTAAATTTCAAAATAAATAAAAACAAACAAGAGCAGAGATTTTGGGAAAATGTACAGATCGCAGAGACATATTTTGCAACAGCTGTGTTAACTTTATTGGGTATTAAATTTGGAGAGGAAAAGCTTATTAGTGAACAATGAAAAAGTATTTTAAATGGGTTTAACCAAGCAATTGCTATGAGGAAATCTTTCATTTTATCATATACAAAAAATGTTTATCTTATACATGGCTGTGGATTTGGAGACCTGTGGTATGTTTATGCATTGCCAGCCCAATTAGAAAAGGAGTTGCTCAAAAATGTTTTTTCCATTTCTTTGGTGTCCACAATTCATGATTAAATTGTGATAAAAGAGGCACAGTATATTTTGCTATTAGAGAAAGAAGCCTGGTTCTAAAAAGTCTGTAGTCATTTTGGCTTCTATGATTTTGTGCTGGATTATGTGCAAGCTATGTAGAACTTAGGGAGGTGTTAATAAAATGTTAGTGAAATATACCTTTTATGGGAAATGCAAAACAAAGAGAAAAAGGTATGATGAAAGATGAAAAAATATATTATGAATTTATGCATAGATGTAAACTGGCTTGGGATAATATAATGCAATCTGTGGTATAAAGAGATGGAGAAATATCATTATATTAAAACATGGAAAATAAGGATATTGCAATTCAGAGGGCAGTTAGAGAAAGACATGAAAGATTTAAAAATTAATTTGAAATAAATAATTTTATATAGAGCTTAACTACTGAGAAGTTACCAGTCAAAGCAAATATAAACAGAAAAGTGATACAAAATATCAAATAGTTGATGAGGAGGATGGAACAGAACATTTTTAAATGAATGAAAAAATTAAGGAAATGTAGTATTTGAGAAAGCTTTTGAGCATGAGAAGTTTTCAAATATCCAAATGAAAATTATTGTATATGGCTTATATGAAGGTACAAGCGAAGAAACTGTGGAGAAATATAACTTATTTAGCATGTTATATATATTATAGAACATCAGATGTCAAGAATTACCTTATAACAAAATTAGGATACTTGGAATGGCATTAACAAAATAAAGAGATGGTTACAGAATAATGGATGAGGGTGTAGAAGAAAAACACACACACACATATATATATATATATATATATATATATATATATATATATATATATATAAAAACACCTCATCATAAAAGGATTTTCATCCAGGAAAAAAGAGGTCAATGTTCCCCTCTACTCGACACTCATTAGACCCATTATAGAGTAGAACGCCCCTTTTGGAATGTACCTCACAAGACATCTGCAGTAGCTGGAAAGGCCACAGAAGTACCTCACAAAGAGGATTACTGGCCTCAAACAAATGCCCTACACTGACCGCCTTGAAAAACTCCAGCTTTACTCCATAGCATATCGCCTACTCCGAGGTGATCTCTGCCTAACATATAAAGCTATGTCAAACCCAGAGCTGCTGGACATGCTACACCTAAAGAAATCTCAATCCCTCTGAGCTACATGCTCTAGGGACCTAAACCTTGTCACCACAATAAAGAGGACATGCTGGAGGGATAGATTCCTGTCCCAGAGACTTCCCATACTCTGGAACAGGCTACCCATCTATGTTAAGCAAAGTTCTTCATTAGCACTCTTCAAGAAAAATCTTGATGAGTGGATGGGAAGTAGGAAATATACCCCGGGGATCACTTCTGTTTCTTTGCTCGACAGTGGCACAGGAAAATAACTTTCTTGGGTGGCGTAAGCCAGGGAACCTTGTTGGCTAAGCTTACGTAGGCCCTTGGGCGGATAGTCTAGTACCTATGAACCTATGAAGCTATATCTATATATATATATATATATATATATATATATATATATATATATATATAT